>NC_083424.1:58835600-59146433 GCF_020745735.1 Hemiscyllium ocellatum | reverse complement strand
CTCACCTTATGTTTCTTCGCGAACATAATTCCTGAAGCAAAGCAACCGAACTGTAATGTGTAGATGGCCTGGAGTGTTGAAGAGCAGTAAAAAACCAAACATTAGGCTTCATCATTTGCTGAATACAACACTTAAGCAGCATAAACAAGAAATACACAATAAGAATCACAACAGTATAAAGTATAATTCCTTGAATTAATGATGTACCCAATGATCCCAACCAACTGGTAGCCCAACTCCACAAAGTGGAAGCCGGGGACTGCTTAGGTTCGTCCATTTACTTGTGGATATGGTCAACCAAATTAGTGAAACCCTCAGAGTTATCTGGGATGTAGGTGTAACATTCAGGGTTATCTGGGATGTAGGTGTAACATTCAGGGTTATCTGGGATGTAGGTATAACATTCAGGGTTATCTGGGATGTAGGTGTAACATTCAGGGTTATCTGGGATGTAGGTGTAACATTCAGGGTTATCTGGGATGTAGGTGTAACATTCAGGGTTATCTGGGATGTAGGTGTAACATTCAAGGTTATCTGGAATGTAGGCCGGAGTGGGGTGGGGGCGGAGAGGTCAGGAAGAGGATTGCAGGTTAGGAGGGCGGTGCTGAGTTGTGGGAACCGACTGAGACAAGGCTGGGGGAGGGGAAATTAGGAAACTGGAGAAATCTGAGTTCATTCCTTGTGGTTGGAGGGTTCCCAGGTGGAAGATGAGGCGCTCCTCCTCCAGCCGTCATGTTGTTATGTTCTGCCGATGGAGGAGTTCAAGGATCTGCATGTCCTCGGTGGAGTGGGAGGGAGAGTTAAAGTGTTGAGCCACGGGGTGATTGGGTTGGTTGGTCCGGGCGTCCCAGACGTGTTCTCTGAAGCGTTCCGCAAGTAAGCGGCCCGTCTCCCCAATATAGAGGAGGCCACATCGGGTGCAGCGGATGCAACAGATGATGTGTGTGGAGGTGCAGGTGAACTTGTGGCGGATATGGAAGGATCCCTTAGGGCCTTGGAGGGAAGTGAGTGTGGAGGTGTGGGCGCAAGTTTTACATTTCCTGCGGTTGCAGGGGAAGGTGCCGTGAGTGGAGGTTGGGTTGGTGGGGGCCCCCATCTTGTCTCAGTCGGTTCCCTCAACTCAGCACCACTCTCCTAACCTGCAATCTTCTTCCTGACCTCTCCGCCCCCACCCCACTCCGGCCTCCCTCAACTTGACCTCCTTCCATCTATCACATTTCCATCGCCCCTCCGCCAAGTCCCTCCTCCCTACCTTTTATCTTAGCCTGCCTGGTACACTCTCCTCATTCCTGATGAAGGGCTCTGGCCCAAAACGTTGAATTTCCTGCTCCTTGGATGCTGCCTGACCTGCTGCGCTTTTCCAGTAACACATTTTCAGCTCTGATCTCCAGCATCTGCAGTCCTTACTTTCTCCTCGAAGATTTTAACCTACTGCGAATCCTCTTGCAAGGATGCCTTCCTTGAAGAAGCTCTCTTCCTCCCTCTACAACGATTTCAGTGAGTCTCTCTCTCACTGCACCCCCCAGGTCATCTCCTCTGCACAGAAACTCTTCAGCCACGTTCTCAAACAGACTCGTTACCACAGCCACATCTCCTTCCTCAGCACCTGTCTACGGAACCGACTGATCCCACACGGACTCCGAACTACATTCTGACCAACAACATTTGGACCCAACCAGGACAACCTGTACCTACAACAAATCCGAAGCCTCCAGCCACAGACCTCCCTCCGGATCCTCCGCTCCACCCTTGCAGCCATGCGTCGCCACTTACACTCCCTGCAATCAGCCCTACCCCAGCTCAGGACAGCACTCTCACACAGCAGGCCAGGCAGCATCTCAGGAATAGAGAATTCGACGTTTCGAGCATAAGCCCTTCATCAGGATCTCCAGCATCTGCAGACCTCATTTTTTTACACAGCACTCTCACAGACCTGCACAGGACCTCGACTGTTCTTCATCTACAGAAGAATCCACAAACTCAACAAACTGCTCTTCCTAGCCATATCAGAGATTAAAGACAATAAGGACCGAAAACTTTCGTCTACTTACCCCAACACTCGTGGTTCCACAACTATTCCAGAATCTTCTATCGGCTGTCGGACGCCATGTGGCCGCTACAGCGCCCGCGGCAACCGGGAATGACAACTGTTCTTTCGTCGTCACAACCATTTCCGCCCCCTCGGTTGCCGTTGCCGCAGACACTTCCGCCCCCACTGACATCACTAACCTGCACGACCACAACGTCTCAGGTGTCTCCGCCCCCACGCCGACTATCGCCCCACACGTAACCCCGCCCCCACGCTTAAATCCGTCACGACGTTTGACCCCGCCCCCACGCTTGACCCCGCCCCCACACCGAAAAACGTCACCACGTCTAACACCGCCCCCACGTCGATCTGTGTCCCCGCCCCCACGCTTTTTCACGTCACGACGCATGACCCCGCCCCCATCTTGACCCCGCCCCCACACCGAGAAACGTCACCACGTCTAACCCCGCCTCTTCGTCGGTCTCTGTCCCCGCCCCTAACCCCGCCCTCACTCCCAGCTCCAGTCCCACACCAGGTCCTAGCTCCCAGCCCTGCAGAGTCTTCACCATCCCTCCAGACCTCCCCCTCTCTGAGGATGAAAGATCAGTCCTCAGCAGAGGCCTCACCTTCATTCCCCTACGCCCTCGGATCAATGAGTTCAGCACGCGGCGAGATATTGAACAATTCTTCCGCCGCCTTCGCCTCCGTGCCTACTTTCACAACCAAGACTCCCGCCCACCCTCTGACGACCCCTTCTCCCGCCTCCAACACACCCCATCCACCTGGACACCCCGTGCTGGCCTCTTACCCACCCTCGATCTATTTATAGCCAACTGCCGCCGTGACATTAACCGACTCAACCTGTCCACCCCTCTCACCCACTCCAACCTCTCACCCTCAGAACATGCAGCCCTCCAGTCCCTCCGCTCCAATCCCAACCTCACCATCAAACCGGCAGACAAGGGAGGCGCGGTAGTAGTTTGGCGCACCGACCTTTATACCGCTGAGGCCAAACGCCAGCTCGCGGACGCCTCCTCTTATCGCCCCCTTGACCATGACCCCACCTCCCACCACCAAACCATCATCTCCGAGACCATCCATAACCTCATCACCTCAGGGGATCTCCCATCCACCGCCTCCAACCTCATAGTCCCACAACCCCGCACCGCCCGTTTCTACCTCCTGCCCAAAATCCACAAACCTGACTGCCCCGGCTGACCCATTGTCTCAGCCTGCTCCTGCCCCACCGAACTCATCTCCGCGTACCTCGACACGATTCTGTCCCCTTTAGTCCAAAAACTCCCCACCTACGTTCGGGACACCACCCACGCCCTCCACCTCCTCCACGATTTTCACTTCCCCGGTCCCCAATGCCTTATCTTCACCATGGACATCCAGTCCCTGTACACCTCCATCCCCCATCACGAAGGGCTCAAAGCCCTCCGCTTCTTCCATTCCCGCCGCACCAACCATACCCTTCCACTGACACCCTCCTTCGACTGACTGAACTGGTCCTCACCCTGAATAACTTCTCTTTTCAATCCTCCCACTTCCTCCAAACTAAAGGAGTTGCCATGGGCACCCGCATGGGTCCCAGCTATGCCTGTCTCTTCGTAGGATATGTGGAACAGTCCATCTTCCGCAACTACACTGGCACCACCCCCCACCTTTCCTCCACTACATCGATGACTGGATCGGCGCTGCCTCGTGCTCCCACGAGGAGGTTGAACAGTTCATCAACTTTACTAACACCTTCCATCCCGACCTCAAATTCACCTGGACTGTCTCAGACTCCTCCCTCCCCTCCCTAGACCTTTCCATTTCTATCTCGGGCGACCGACTCAACACAGACATCTACTATAAACCAACTGACTCCCACAGCTACCTGGTCTACACCTCCTCCCACCCTGCACCCTGTAAAAACTCCATCCCATATTCCCAATTCCTTCGTCTCTGCCGCATCTGCTCCCAGGAGGACCAGTTCCAACACCGTACAGCCCAGATGGCCTCCTTCTTCAAGGACCGCAGATTTCCCCCCAGACGTGATCGACAATGCCCTCCACTGCATCTCCTCCACTTCCCGCTCCTCCGCACTTGAGCCCCGCTCCTCCAAACGCCACCAAGATAGAACCCCACTGGTTCTCACCTACCACCCCACCAACCTCCGTATACAGCGTTTCATCCGCCGTCATTTCCGCCACCTCCAAACACACCCCACCACCAGGGATATATTTCCCTCCCCTCCCCTATCAGCGTTCCGCAAAGACCACTCCCTTCGTGACTCCTTCGTCAGGTCCACACCCCCCACCAACCCAACCTCAACTCCCGGCACCTTCCCCTGCAACCGCAGGAAATGCAAAACTTGCGCCCACACCTCCTCCCTCACTTCCCTCCAAGGCCCCAAGGGATCCTTCCTTATCCGCCACAAGTTCACCTGCACCTCCACACACATCATCTATTGCATCCGCTGCACATGATGTGGCCTCCTCTATATAAGGGAGACGGGCCGTTTAATTGCGGAACGCTTCAGAGAACACGTCTGGGACGCCCGGACCAACCAACCCAACCACCCCATGGCTCAACACTTTAACTCTCCCTCCCACTCCACCGAGGACATGCAGGTCCTTGGACTCCTCCATCGGCAGAACATAACAACACGACGGCTGGAGGAGGAGCGCCTCATCTTCTGCCTGGGAACCCTCCAACCACAAGGAATGAACTCAGATTTCTCCAGTTTCCTCATTTCCCCTCCCCCCACCTTGTCTCAGTCGGTTCCCTCAACTCAGCACCGCTCTCCTAACCTGCAATCTTCTTCCTGACCTCTCCGCCCCCAACCTACTCGGGCCTATCACCCTCACCTTGACCTCCTTCCACCTATCACATTTTCATCGCCCCTTCCCCAAGTCCCTCCTCCCTACCTTTTATCTTAGCCTGCCTGGCACACTCTCCTCATTCCTGATTAAGGGCTCTGGTCCGAAATTTCCTGTTCCTTGGATGCTGCCTGACCTGCTGTGCTTTAACCAGCAACACATTTTCAGATGTAGGTGTAACATTCAGGGTTATCTGGGATGTAGGTGTAACATTCCAGGATTATCTGGATGTAGGTGTAACATTCAGAGTTATCTGGGATGTAGGTGTAACATTCAGAGTTATCTGGGATGTAGGTGTAACATTCCAGGATTATCTGGGATGTAGGTGTAACATTCAGGGTTATCTGGGATGTAGGTGTAACATTCTGAGTTATCTGGGATGTAGGTGTAACATTCCAGGATTATCTGGGATGTAGATGTAACATTCAGAGTGATCTGGGATGTAGGTGTAACATTCCAGGGTTATCTGGGATGTGGGTGTAACATTCTGGGTTATCTGGGATGTAGGTGTAACATTCAGGGTTATCTGGGATGTAGGTGTAACATTCCAGGATTATCTGGGATGTAGGTGTAATATTCAGGGTTATCTGGGATGTAGGTGTAACATTCCAGGATTATCTGGGATGTAGGTATAACATTCAGGGTTATCTGGGATGTAGGTGTAACATTCCAGGGTTGTCTGGGATGTAGGTGTAACATTCAGGGTTATCTGGGATGTAGGTGTAACAATCCTGGATTATCTGGATGTAGGTGTAACATTCAGAGTTATCTGGGATGTGGGTGTAACATTCAGAGTTATCTGGGATGTAGGTGTAACATTCAGGGTTATCTGGGATGTAGGTGTAACATTCAGGGTTATCTGGGATGTAGGTGTAACATTCCAGGATTATCTGGGATGTAGGTGTAACATTCAGGGTTATCTGGGATGTAGGTGTAACATTCAGGATTATCTGAGATGTAGGTGTAACATTCAGAGTTATCTGGGATGTAGGTGTAACATTCAGGATTATCTGGGATGTAGGTGTAACATTCCAGGGTTATCTGGGATGTAGGTGTAACATTCAGAGTTATCTGGGATGTAGGTGTAACATTCCAGGATTATCTGGGATGTAGGTGTAACATTCAGGATTATCTGAGATGTAGGTGTAACATTCTGAGTTATCTGGGATGTAGGTGTAACATTCCAGGATTATCTGGGATGTAGGTGTAACATTCAGAGTTATCTGGGATGTAGGTGTAACATTCCAGGGTTATCTGGGATGTAGGTGTAACATTCAGAGTTATCTGGGATGTAGGTGTAACATTCCAGGATTATCTGGGATGTAGGTGTAACATTCAGAGTTATCTGGGATGTAGGTGTAACATTTCAGGATTATCTGGGATGTAGGTGTAACATTCCAGGGTTATCTGGGATGTAGGTGTAACATTCAGGGTTATCTGGGTTGTAGGTGTAACATTCCAGGGTTATCTGGGATGTAGGTGAATGGGATCTCACATTTGTAAAATCTTGACAGTTTTACAATGTTATTGGTCTGATTAGTTGTCCTTGCAACTGTAGCTGCAAGAACCAAGCTGCTGTGGGTGTGGATTGATATAGCTGACTGCCCTCATGTTTGCCCTCTAGCCTGTTCACAGCTTGGTAAACATGACAAACTACGTGGATGGCTGTGTGACAATGCAAAGTCAAGGCAAAACTATTGTGAACATCCAAGTAGGTACTCGGTGAGGAAGAAAGTGGAGAGCCCTGAGGGGCACCCAGCCGTGGTATATGAGATGGGTACATGTCTGTGTTCACAAAGTGCCTGCCTGCTGCATTAAAATAAAAAGCTTTGGCGAACTCCAAAGTGCAGGGCCAAAAAGGTGGTGTTGTACTCTCAGTAAGTGGGAGATGTGCTATGAGGGTGTAGTGAGACTGGTGTTTGATTGATGACATCCTGCATGAACCCAGGGCTGGTGCAATTCGCTGATATGTGCAGAACGTGCCCTGAGATGGTGGTGACTGTTGGCTAAAACAGACACCACATGAGTAAGTGGCAAGGTGGAGTCACCAGGTTCTCACTCTAACCCTTATGTTGGGAGCTATTGCCATCTTCATTCTGTCTGCAGCCTGGGAGAATAGAAAACAGCACATAAATAGTGCAACATTAGGTGCCAATGGAATGCATGCAAATAGGCTTCTTGCAACCCATTAGCAAGATTCTTATTGTGCTGATAAAGAACCGTGAGCAAATTCAAACTTGTTTCTCTTGACATCGAGAATCTAATTTTTCCAATCTCCCGTATTCCTCCAACTGACACACCATTGATCAAAGCGCTCAGGGGCTGGAAAACGTCAGAATTCAAGATGGGAATTAGAATTTTTAAGAATAATATTGAGGCGCCCAGTCTCCCCAATGTAGAGGAGACTGCATCAGGAGCAACGGATACAAGAAATGTATTAGTGGATGTGCTGGTAAAACTTTGATGAATGTGGAAGGCTCCTTTAGGGCCTTGGATAGGGGTGAGGGAGGCCACATCCATCAAAGTTTTACCTGCACATCCACTAATATCATTTATTGTATCCATTGCTCCTGATGCAGGCTCCTCTACATTGGGGAGACTGGGCGCATCCTAGCAGAGCGCTTTAGGGAACATCTCCGAGACACCCGCACCAATCAACCACACCGCCCCGTGGCCCAACATTTCAACTCCCCCTCCCACTCTGCCGAGGACATAGCGGTCCTGGGCCTCCTTCACCGCCGCTCCCTCACCACCAGACGCCTGGAGGAAGAATGCCTCATCTTCTGCCTCGGAACACTTCAACCCCAGGGCATCAATGTGGACTTCAACAGCTTCCTCATTTTCCCTTCCCCCACCTCACCCTCGTTCCAAACTTCCAGCTCAGCACTGTCCCCATGACTTGTCCGGACTTGTCCAACCTGCCTAGCTCCTTTTCTACTATCCACTCCACCCTCTCCTCCCTGACCTATCACCTTCATCCCCTCCCCCACTCACCCATTGTACTCTATGCTACGCTCTCCCCACCCCCACCCTCCCCTAGCTTATCTCTCCATGCTTACAGCTCACTGCCTTTATTCCTGATGAAGGGCTTTTGCCCGAAACGTCGGTAACTAGGGAGATCCTACCTTGCTAATCAGTCTCCCATGGGGAACCTTGTTGAACGCCTTAGCGAAGTCCATATAGATCACATCTACTGCTCTGCCCTCATCAGCCCTCTATATTGCTTCTTCAAAAAACTTAATCAAGTTTGTGAGACCCTCAAAGATCAGTAAGGCAGCCTTTGTGAGGAGCCGCAGGAAATGGGGAGATACTAAACGAGTATTTTGCATCAGTATTTACTATGAAAAAGGATATGGAAGATATAGAATGTATGGAAATAGATGGTGACACCTTGCAAATTGTCCATTTTAAAAAGGAGCAAGTGCTGGATGTCCTGAAACGCATAAAAGTGGATAAATCCCAAGGACCTGTTTGGGTGTATCCTAGAACTCTGTGGGAAGCTAGGAAAGTGATTGCTGGGCGTCTTGCTGAGATATTTGTATTATCGATAGTCACAGGTGAGGTGCTGGAAGACTGGAGGTTGGCAAACGTGGTGCCACTGTTTAAGAAAGGTGGTAAAGACAAGCCAGGGAACTATAGACCAGTGAGCCTGACGTCAGTGGTGGGCAAGTTGTTGGAGGGAATCCTGAGGGACAGGATGTACATGTATTTGGAAAGGCAAGGACTGATTCGGGATAGTGAACATGGCTTTGTGCGTGGGAAATCATGTCTCACAAACTTGATTAAGTTTTTTGAAGAAGCAATATAGAGGGGTGATGAGGGCAGAGCAGTAGGTGTGATCTATATGGACTTCACTAAGGCGTTCAATAAGGTTCCCCATGGGAGACTGATTAGCAAGGTAGGATCTCATGGAATACAAGGAGGACTAGCCATTTGGATACAAAACTGGCTAAAAGGTTGAAGACAGAGGCTGGTGGTGGAGGGTTGTTTTTCAGACTGGAGGCCTGTGACCAGTGCAGTGCCACAAGGATCGGTGCATGGCCCTCTACCTTTCATCATTTATATGAATGATTTAGATGTGAGCATAAGAGGTATAGTTAGTAACTTTGCAGATGACACCAAAATTGGAGGTGTAGTGGACAGTGAAGAAGGTTACATCAGAGTACAATGGGATCTTGATCATATGGGCCAATGGGCTGAGAAGTGACAGATTGAGTTTAATTTAGATAAATGTGAGGTGCTGTATTTTGGGAAAGCAAATCTTAGCAGGACTTATACACTTAATGGTAAGGTCCTAGGGAGTGTTGCTGAACAAAGAGACCTTGGGGTGCTGGTTCACAGTTCCTTGAAAGTCAAGTCACAGGAAGATAGGATAGTGAAGAAGGCGTTTGGTATACGTTCCTTTATTGGTCAGAGTATTGAGTACAGGAGTTGGGAGGTCATGTTGCGGCTGTATAGGCCATTGGTTAGGCCACTGTTGGAATATTGCATGCAATTCTGGTCTCCTTCCTATCGGAACGATGTTGTGAAACTTGAAAGGGTTCAGAAAAGATTTACGAAGATATTGTCAGGGTTGGAGGATCTGAGCTAGAGGGAGAGGTTGATCAGGCTGGGACTGTTTTCCCTGGAGCGTCTGAGGTTGAGAGGTGACTTTATAGATGTTTGTAAAATCATGAGGGGCATGAATAGGATAAATAGACAAGATCTTTTCCCTCAAGTTGGGGAGTCCAACACGGAAACAGAGATTCACCTTGTCCATGCTGACTAGATATCCTAAACCAATCTAGTCCCACCTACCAGCGCCTGGCCCGTATTACCCCAAACCCTTCCTATTCATATACCTGCCCAGATGCCGTTTAGATGTTGCAATTGTACTGGCTTCCACCACTTCCTCCAGACGTTCAGTCCATATATGTCTCACCCTCTGTGTGAAAACGTTGCCCCTTAGGTCTCTTTTATATCTTTCCCCTCTCACCCTAAACCTATGCCCTCTCGTTCGAGACTCCCCAACTTGAGTCCAGAACTAAAGGGCACAGATGTGAGTATTTTAAATGCGTTTGGGTTTCCTCTCATTCAAGTGGTTTCTGACCTGACCCCTCGCTGTCTATTTTCTTGGTCCAGCCGAAAGGATTGGTTTTAGCAAGGATAGGGTCAGGGGACCCAATATAAAAAGAGGGTGAGGAAGAATAAGTGAAGTTGGGATCTTTTTTACATTCATGGTTGGTGATTTCCGGAATTGTTGAATTCTGAAGCGGGGTTGTTGAACTCCGAGTGTTTTTTATTTTCACGTTTGGCGATAAGGGGTTGTTGAACTCCGATATACCTAAATTGCTCGATGAAAAGAAAGTAGTGCGATATATTATAACAAAACTGTCAGGGTTTTAGAATGTCACGATGGTTCTGCAGAAATCATTAGTTGTCAGGCTGTTAATTAGTGTAGGTTTTGTTTTTGAGTTTATTTCTGTCACATCTGTTCAGCTTGGCTTGTTTTGCTTTGCTGTTTTTGGGGTTTTTTTCTGTTTATTTTGGTGTTTGTTGTCTGTTTATGAAACATGGTGAGGAGGTGATGCCGTTGTCATGTTAAAAAAAATAAGAAAGCTGGCTAGAGACACTAGTGTGAGTACTCAACAGAGTTACAAAATTAGTAATAGAGAATTTGCTTGCCCCAAGGTCATGGCAGACGAAACTCCCATTTGGTAAGCCCTGGACCCACGCTGAGGTCTGTGTTATGCTTCAAGATGCCCCTGATCTGTTCAAGTACCCAATATTATTATTAATTGGCTAGTACAAGCCTGCTGTAATTATAGTTGCTTGCTTCAGGACATCCATGCTTTCATGAATTTAGCGTACAGGACACATTGGGCAACTATTAAAGACTCCATTGTAACTTGCCTTGAAAATGTTGTTAGAACCACTAATGGAACAGCTGAGAAGTATTTAGATTTTGCACACTTAGTTAAGCAATGGTGTGCCACAGCCAGGATTTATGAGACTAAACTCCCAAAACTCCCAGACTAAAACTGAGTAATGGTGTGTGTGAGAGAGAGTGAGTGAGAGAGCTATACACCTTGTAGCATGTTTGTCCCTTTGTGATTCGTTTGGAATGCTCAAGATCCAGGACTGTTTTGAATCTGATTTGCATTTTGGAAATGTAACATTTTTTTAAGGTTAAGGATCCTTCAGTGATTATGAAATGAAATATTAACTTCTGTTCTTTTTACAGATCATGACTGCCCTATCAGTTTATAACTAATCACTTTCATCCTTTCATAAAAGCTAACCTTATTTGATTTTAAATCAGTTTAATACGGGGGAAGACAAATTTTAACCTTTTTTTGTTTCGGACTTGTCTGTTTCCACTTAATTTTAAAAAAGCTGTGTTTCATTGGTGATTATGATCTGACAGTCATAGCCTTATTGAGAGAGTCCCCTCAACTGAATGACAACTGAAGTTTCAAGTTCAACATTGGGATGTGATAAATCATGTAACAAAATTAATATCTTATGGTTCATATTTGTGTCTCTGGATGTGGCCATTGATCGTGCCCTAGAAGTCTTTTTTTATCATCTGAGTAGACAAAATCTTTTAAGGCAGCTCCAGTCATTTCACGGCCTATAGCATTGTCAATGAGCACTGACTGGTCAAGGCCACTTACTGAACCTAATCTTGGATTTACATTAAGGGACTAAATGGGGTAATTATTGTGGATTTCAAAGTTAGGAACCGTACGCATTTTTCATTAAATATTGAAGACTGGATAAATGAATTTCCAATTTATATTGATGACTTTTAAAATGTTTTAGTCACTTGTTTAGTTTCCACCCTGAATTACAGAGAATGATTGTTTTATTTATTATTTTTAATAATCAATTGTATTTGGCCGGATCACAAAATCAAAATTAATTGGCAGGATCGCTTGGTTTTATTCCTTTACACATTTGTGTGGTTCTGCTCGCCGAGCTGGAAGTTTTTGCTGCAAACGTTTCGTTCCCTGGCTAGAGAACATCATCAGTGCTGTTGGAGCCTCGTGTGAAGCGCTGCTTTGATGTTTCTTCCGGTATATATCAACAATGGATACCCGAGCTACAAATCTTCAATCAGATTTTAAACACTTTACACATTGTTAGTGACCTGTCTCATTGCCTCATGGTTAATTTGAAGCATGGCTGCATTAGTTCCTTGAGTAAAAAATGAGGTCTGCAGATGCTGGAGATCACAGCTGAAAATGTGTTGCTGGTCAAAGCAAAGCAGGCCAGGCAGCATCTCAGGAATAGAGAATTCAACGTTTCGAGCATAAGCCCTTCATCAGGATTAGTTCCTTGTTAACTAAAGAATGGAAAGTTACTTTACTGGCCAGTTGAAGAAATTCTAAATGTGATTGGGGGGAATGTATATAGCAGGTGGAACTCCCAAAAGCTGGGGAGGTTACTGTGAATGGGTATATGAACAAATGAAAGGGACATGAGAAAACGTATAAGGCCACCAAGGTTGAGAAATATATAAACAAGCTTAAAGCAACATTACTGTAAAATAAAGAATTTAGATTCTACTTGGAATCCCGAGCCTATATCTGGCATTCCGATTCTTTTTGAGGATTGGGATTTTGTTCCTGTATACCTGCTGAGCCCTTAGCATTTCCTGATTGTCCCCAGCCTTAATTTAAACCACCCACTTATTACAAACCTTTTTGTTTTTTGAAAATGAAGCATCCAGTCTTCATAGCCGATATCATGGGGATGAGTGGCCTGTGCCATCCTAAACTAGGTCTCATCCTGGGAATTAGAGTAATGTTAATGAAGCATGCCCCTGACCACACGGCCCAATTTGCTCAATATGTCCAAGGGTGGTGCGAATGTAAACACAGTAAAATTCTGGGAGCAGCCTCAATACAAATGGCTTATGTTACAAGATTAAAACATGTGGCCATCTGTCTGACGGAAGTGATATACAATATAATCAAGAAGCTCAATTATCTTTGTTTAACCCCATGCCTTTGCAATGTTTTCTATCCGGAGTCACTAACATGATCCAGACCAACAGTACGAAACAATCCAGAAATTTCCAGTCGCAGATGAGGTGAGCAGTGGTTTACTATTGGGATGGCCAGAACTGGATGGAACCACAAAGCAAGTTACAGATAAAACCAATTATATCCAGTACCCTCGCAATCCCAAATGCCATATGCCAGCCCTGATAAGGTTGTTTGGAACCAGGATACCCAATTGGGGGTGGAACTTACCTCATGTGCCCCACCTGATGACCACTTACTGGACAACCTTTTCCCGAGGGGATCCTGAAAATGGGGACAGGCAGACCCCAGCATTTCATCTTTGAGACTGGCAACAAGACATCAAAACCCCCAGGGACGAGTGCCTGGCCCTTGCTTTAACTGTTGAAATGTGGCCACTGGGGAGTGATGTGTCTTTAATGTTGCCTTGGAGCTGATGTGGGGAATTGACACACTTTCATACTAGCAAAAAGAAAATCTCCTAATATACACAGACTCTTCATTGTGCTTTTAATGTGGTCTATGATTTAGGAGCCTTATGGGAACATTGAAGATTTTTAACCCTCAAGGAGATAGCAGTATAGTACTGCTGTTATGTCCAATCAGTCTGGCAACTATCAAGATATTCGGCTCATGCTGAGGAAGTTGATACTGTTTCTAAAGTAGTGGGCAAGTAGATGCAGCTATCAAGGAGGCAGCCTTACACCCCAAACTTCTGGTCCCAGTGGGTCCCCCAGGAAAACCCGGTAAGACACAATGTAAGGACAGGGGTATGCCAGACCTGGGTAAGGTGCAGAAATCACAGGGGAAGCCCCTGCTGAAGAGCACAAATTATGGCCTCAAATAGGATACCCCCTCAATACTTAAACCAGAATATGGGTGACCCCTACTAGATTAGTTTGTGTTCCTTTTTTGGCTGCTGCCTATATTAATTGATTATGTGTATTTTGTATACACTTGGGCAAGGAGGGAATGGTTTTTGCTCAATTACACTGGACACTCCATGGCCTCCAACCGTGTTGGGAAGGACTCTTCCAGGTCATTCTCCACACTGTCTCAATTGCTGCTATGGTCGCCGAACTTACCGCCTGCGTTCATCTCCATCATTGCAAGTTCATCAGATGAGCCCCTTGCAAGGGAGGAGATGGTAAAGATCGAACTTGCTTGGCTGTATGGACTCGGCATTGCCAGCATTGTGCACAAGAAGGGACAGTTTACCTGTGCGATCCTGAGCAACCAGAGACTGTGCACCAATTATGCCAGCACTGTGCCGAGAGACTGAATGTTACCAAGAATGACTATTGTAGTGGTCAACTGCATCAAAAAGATTGAACAGTTCATTTACAGAACAAGTCTAAATGGTCTTTACCCTGTGTGGGGATTGTGTGCCAGTCTGATTCCAGTTGTGTTGTGGGAAACCCTGGTAAGCCTTGCCCCCATCCAAATAAGTCACGCCACAAAAGAGAAGATAGTGAAATGTTATCTTTCGCTCACAATTTGTTTCTTCGAAGACACAATAGAATATTTGGCAGGGATGAAGTGGTCTGTTATGTCCTGACTTCAGCAAAAGACTCTTTGACCCCTAATGGCACCGATGTCTTCCCAATTATGGGATGAGTGGATACATTCTGGGACAATAATGGCATCTCTTACTGAAAGACCCACTTCTTTCTATTGAACAGCTTCAAGGAAGTCACAAAGATAGGCCCGCTTCTTATTGGGAAGGTCCCTCCATTATCTATAATAAACCTGGTTATTATTTTTTAGTCATAATTAAGCATCTAACAACCTTGTCTTGAATAAAGCAAGTACTCCTCATGCTGTAGCTGTAGGAACACGTTTTCCGACTACTGTTCCCTGTCCAATTACCTGGCAACGAGATTAGAATTCTCCTGTCAACCATTCAGTCTTCCCTGAGTTTTGTGCAGAATGGAAGAATCCAAAGGCTCTACAAAACAGTAAAACTCACTCTTTGGGATATGCAGCTGTTAGTTTTATTTTCTGTCGAAGGATCTTCAGGAGTTATTAGTCATCAAAACCATAATTATCTTGTTTGTGGTCTCATCCTCTTGGGTAATGAGATAACTGCTGCCTTATCAGAAATTGGGGACATACTTTCAGAATTATGTCTATTTACCCAACAAAACTAATATGCCCTCAATTACATACTTGCAAAGGAAGGTGGAGTTTGTGCCATAGTCAAAGATAAATGCATCATGGGGGTCACTGACCTCATCGAAAACATTACCAGGCGTATGGATAACATCTGTACCATTGTCAGTCAAATGAATGAAGGTGCAGGATGGGGAGATTAGGGTTTCGACTCATGGTACAACTGGCTAATCAATATGGCTATGCATGCTGCTATTATTTTAGTTGGTCTTCTTGTTGGTACCGCTATTGTTAAGTGTATTATTGCTAAGATATTAGTTTCTGTTGACAAATGTTTCTTCCCCATTTAGATGAAGTTGAGGAAGCACCATTGCCTGCCCCTGGTCCCTCCCTGGAGGAGGAGGAAGTATGACATTCTTTGGCTGCCATTGAATTGGATTAACTTGACCCATGCCTTCACATTTATGGTGTGGTCATAGAATGGGGAGATGAGGATTTAAAATTTGAATTTAGGCTGTTGTCAAGAGAAACAAGTATATGTAGGCTTTTATTATCCACAAAATGGCTTTTCAATTTAAAATAACACAATAAAATGGCTTCAATTATGATTTGATACTGTGAACCTGCATTTCTGTTTTGCTGAATTAGCTGAATTGGAAGATAAAGCAGACAATGGAGTCTTCATAAAATGAATCATAAGACATTAACTGATCACTCGAACTAACCTTGAAGTGCCAGCATGAGATGATGATATACATAGGAAAACAACCATTTCCCAGGAAATATCATTGGATTAGCTTGCTGTCAATCATGTCACCTTATTACATTTGATTGGTCTTTCCTTGTAATTAAGGCTGTACCGTCTCTTAAAAACATATAAAAATTGCTTATCGTTCAAATGTAACTGCACAATTTCTCCACGGAACACTGAAGCTTTTAACTTCTATGTTGCTGGACAAATCTACGCCAGTTTGCCTTATTTCATTAAACTGGTAACCTTGCTTTATACAGACCGTATTCCTGTTGATTCTTTTGACAAATCACTAAACCAAGTGACCCCTCTTGAGGGGTCCAGATCTTCATTCCCAGGAATGTAACTTGGGCTTTTGCAAATTCACTCTTAGCAAGGTTTATCACCAAGCCTGCCTCCAGAATCAAATAATTCAGATAAATGCTGCAAATGTTCTTTCTATATGTGACAAAAATCACCACATCGTCAATGTACACCATATAGTTAGATAATCCAGAAATGACTTTATTGGTTAGTCTTTGAAATGTGGCTGGTGCATTTTTCATATGGCTTGACTTCAAATTGATACAGTCTTTTTGGTGTTACAAAAGCCAAAATTGTCTTCGCTCTTACTGATAAAGGTACCTGCCTGAATCCTGTGAGTACGGCCAACTTAGACATATAAGTAGCTTGTCCCACCTGCTCAGTACAGCCTTCCAAATTGTATTGAATATGATATGAATCAGACTTTGTAACAGCATTGATTTTGTGATAGTCTGCACATAATCATTGGTTTTGGTGCCATTACTGCGGGTCGGGCGGCATCCGGGGAGTGGGAGAATCAATGTTTTGTATGTAAGCCCTTCGTCAGGGCTTCCTGATGGGGGCTTGTGCCCTGGGCGTCAGTTCTCCTGCTCCTCGGATGCTGCCTGACCTGCTGTGCTCTTCCAGTAACACACTCTCGACTCTGATCTCTGGCATCTGCAGTCCTCACTTTCTCCTTAACCAACCACTGACCAGGTTGTACAATTCTGGTGCAGCCTTCAGACCCCACTGTGCTTTCCATCAACACTTTTAACAAAATTCTGTTATTCTGTTTTCCTACATCTGTCTTCCCAGTGTTTTCTTGAAACCCCCAACACTGTGACTTCATGTGGCAGACTTTATTGCAGTGAAAACACTTCTCTTTCCCCTTCATGGGTTTACTTTTTAGCCTGTGGTTAACTATCATTATTATCTTCAATGAGATCTACCTTTCCCTTACCATCTAAGGATTTCTCTTTTCCCAATTTCTATCCCTCACACTTTGTTTGATCCTTTCAAACTCCATGTAGGTTTGACCAGGGTCCTTCCTGAGATTCCTGAAACAATGCCTGTAGGCTTCTGGCACAAACTCAGATGCACAAAGATGGCTTTCTTCATCTTCTCACACGCCCCAGCTACCTCGTCTGATAGTAATACAAATATCTCCCTGGCTCTACCAACCAACTTTGTTTGGACCAACAAAACACTGTGGCACGGTAGCGCAGTGGTTAGCACTGCTGCCTCACAGCACCAGAGACCTGGGCTCAATTCCTGCCTCAGGCAACTCTCTGTGTGGAGTTTGCACATTCTCCCTGTGTCTGTGTGGGTTTCCTCCCACAGTCTAAAGATGTGCAGGTTAGGTAAATTGGCCATGCTAAATTGCCTGTAGTGTGAGGTGAAGGGGTAAACGTAGGGAATGGGTCTGGGTGGGATGTTCTTCGGAGGGTCAGTGTGGACTTGTTGGGCTGAAGGGCCTGTTTCCACTCTGTAAGTAATCTAATTTAAAAACCCACGTGGTCACCGAACACTTCATTTATTTAGTCACGTTCTCAAATGAAATGAAAAGGGCTTCTATATCCTTCTCATCAAATATAGGCTTGAACTTATTTAAACAAATCCCATAAGGCTTTTGGCTATGATGGGTTTGCTCATTATCACCTTCTTCCTCACTAAGCCTATCTTCTATCTTCGCCTCCATCCTTTTACATCAACTTTCCTAATTGCCAACTTCTGAAGTTCAAACTCTCTCTTTCTGCTTTGCTTTTGTGAGGGCCTTCCTCTCCTTTTCTTTTTGTTCTGCCAGAGCTGTTCTTCCATTTTCTCTTTACTCTGCTTTGAATCGTCACTCAAACCATTTCAGTTCCTTTTGATGTTCAAACTGCTTCGAATGTAATCAAACCCTAGCCATCTCCAAAGATTCTGATGGCATTTCCAGCAAACTTAAAAGTTGAGCAATTGCTGTTTTAATACCTCTCCTTTTTCTCATGGGCAAAGGCATTCCCATCTCCAGCTTGTCTGCTCATTCCAACAGCTTTACCTCTGTTAAAACTTCCAAAGTTACTTCTTCCATTCCTAGAAAGCTCTTAGTGACTCAAAGAGCCATTACTACTGTTGGGATGGATATAGGCCTAGGGAGGGTGGAGCTATAGTTGCCGCTTGGGGAATCGAAACTGTAGCTGTAGTAGCTGCCTGGGAAATCGAAACTGTTGCTTACGTGGCCAGCTCAGCTGCCAACGCCCAACTGGGTTCAATAACAGGAAACGCCATTACTACATAAAGCACTGTTTAAACCAACCAAATTCAACACCCAAAACAAAAGACATTAACTGCCTGTTGGGTTCCTAAGAGGTTAGGAACAAGTCCATGATCTTTTCAAGTGTCTGGCTTGTATGCTTCTTTGTATGTGGATTACTGTGTTCAGAACACTGCCACAACAGCTTTTGACATGTTCTTAATGTTTTTTTCTTCTTGAAGCTCCCAAACCGCAAGTAACGTTCAGTAACTTCTGTTAATCTATTCCACAACATGTCTTCATCACACACCCAGCAAGTTCAGGAAACTATTGCTCACACCCTAACCACAAGACCTAGACAACAATCAATTTGTCACCGTACTTCATATCTGCTTCCTCATTTTGCAATAGCATTTATGAATTTAACCCATGTAATGCTTCCGCTTAATCACACAATTGTCACAACACTCCACAATTCCTCCCTTCTGATCCCGCAGAAACATGATCCCTGAAGCAAAGCAAGCTAACAATAATATCTAGGTCACCTGGAGTGTTGAAGAGCAGTAAAATACCAAACATTAGGCTTCAGCATTTGCTGAATACAACACTTAAGCAGCATAAACAAGAAATACAGAATAAGAATGACAACAGTAGAAAGTATAATTCCTTGAATTAATGATGTACCCAATGATCCCAGCTAACCGGTAGCCAACACAACAAAGTGGAAGCTGGGGACTGCTTAAGTTTGTCCATTTCATTATGGATATGGTCAGCCACGTTAGTGATTCCCTCAGAGTTATCAGGGATGTTAGTGCAATATTCATGACCTATAAGGGCACAGGTGCCACTTTTCTCAGCTGAGATCCACTCCAGAGCTATGTGGGCCTGCACAGCAGTTGCTCATAGGACAACCAGCAATCTTATCAAGGGCCTGAGGGGTGCCATTGGCTGTCTTTTCTAGGATAGCTGCCAAGTTAATAATCTCCCTGCAATTCCTACCTGCTCCATACCAAGGAAAGGCAATGGTCCAAAACCTCTCCAGCTCAGTGATGGCAGAAGATGGAGCACTGTCGAGTGGATTTCAGAGATGTCATAAGCCTGGTGCAGAAATAGAACATAGAACATACAGCACAGTACTGGCCATTCAGCCCTCGATATTGTGCCAACCTACGAAACTAATCTGAAACCCATCTCACCTACTCTATTCCATTATCTTCCATATGCTTATCCCAGTGACTATTTAAATGCCTTTAAAGTTGGTGAGTCTATTACTGTTGCAGGCAGGGCATTCCACACCCTTACTACTCTCTGAGTAAAGAACCTATCTCTGACATCTGTCCTATACCTATATCCCTTCAATTCAGAGCTACGTTCCCTCGTGCTAGCCATTACCATCTGAGGAGAAAAGCTTTCACCGTCCACCCTATCTAATCATCTGATCATCTTTTATGCTCTACAAAGCCATGTCTTAACCTTCTTCTCACTAACGAAAACAGCCTCAAGTCCTTCAATCTTTCCTCATTAGACCTTCCTTCCAAACCAGGCAACATCTAAATAATACTCCTCTGAACCCTTTCCAATGCTCCCACGTCCTTCCTATAATGCGGCGACCAGAATTGTACGCAGCACTCCAAGTGCGGCCGCACCAGAGTTTGTACAGCTGCAGCATGACCTCATGGCTCCGAAACTCAATCCCCTCGATCAATAAAAGCTAATACACCGTATGCCGTCTTAACAACTTGATCAACCGGGGTGGCAACTTCCAGGGATCTATGTACATGGACACTGAGATCTTTCTGCTCATCCACGCTATCAAGAATCTTACCATTAGCCCAGTACTCTGTCTTCCTGTTACTCTTTCCAAAGTGAATCACCTCACACTTTTCTGCATTAAACTCCACTTGCCACATTTCAGCACAGCTCTGCAATTTATTTAAGTCCCTCTGTAACTGCAACATCCTTCAGCATTATCCACAACTTTAGTGACTTTAGTGTCATCCGCAAATTTATTAATCAACCCTTCTACACCCTCATCCAGGTCATTTATAAAAATGACAAACAGTAGTGCTCCCAAAACAGATCTTTGCGGTACCCCACTAGTAACTGAACTCCAGAATGAATATTTCCCATCAACCACCACCCTCTGTCTTCTTTCAGCTAGCCAATTTCTGATCCAAACCGCTAATCACCCTCAATCCCATGCCGCCGTAATTTCTGCAGTAGCCTAACGTGGGGAACCTTACTGAACACCTTACTGAAATCCATATACACCACATCAACCACTTTACCCTCATCTACCTGTTTGGCCACCTTCTCAAAGAATTCAATAAGGTTTGTGAGGCACGACCTACCCTTCACAAAATAGTGTTGACTATCCTTAATCAACTTATTCCTTTCTAGATGATTATAAATTCTCTCTGTTCTAATCCTTTCCAATATTTTACCCAGAAGCGAAGTAAGGCTCACTGGTCTATAATCACCTGGGTCGTCTCTACTCCCCTTAGAACATAGAACACAGAACATAGAAAAATACAGCGCAGTATAGGCCCTTCGGCCCTCGACGTTGCGCCGATCCAAGCCCACCTAACCTACACTAGCCTACTTTCCTCCATATGCCTATCCAATGCCCGTTTAAATGCCCATAAAGAGGGAGAGTCCACCACTGTTACTGGCAGGGCATTCCATGAACTCACGACACTCTGAGTAAAGAATCTACCCCTAACATCAGTCCTATACCTATCATCCCTTAATTTAAAGCTATGCCCCGTTATAATATCTGACTTCATACGTGGAAAAAGGTTCTCATGGTCAACCCTATCTAAACCCCTAATCATTTTGTACACCTCTATCAAGTCACCCCTAAACCTTCTTTTCTCCAATGAAAACAGCCCCAAGTGCCTCAGTCTTTCCTCATACGATCTTCCTACCATACCAGGCAACATCCTGGTAAACCTCCTTTGTACCCGTTCCAGTGCCTCCACATCCTTCCTATAGTATGGCGACCAAAACTGCACACAATACTCCAGATGCGGCCACACCAGAGTCTTATACAACTGCAACATGACCTCAGGACTCCGGAACTCAATTCCTCTACCAATAAAAGCCAGTACGCCATGTGCCTTCTTCACAGCACTATTTACTTGGGTGGCAACTTTCAGAGATCTGTGTACATGGACACCAAGATCCCTCTGCTCATCCACACTACCAAGTATCCGACCGTTAGCCCAGTACCCCATCTTCTTGTTACTCTTACCAAAATGAATCACTTCACACTTAGCTACATTGAACTCCATTTGCCACCTTTCTGCCCAGCTCTGCAACTTATCTATATCCCGCTGTAACCTGCCACATCCTTCCTCACTGTCAACAACTCCACCGACTTTCGTGTCATCCACAAACTTGCTCACCCAACCTTCTAGCCCCTCCTCCAGGTCATTTATAAAAATGACAAACAGCAATGGTCCCAAAACAGATCCTTGCGGAACACCGCTGGTAACTGCACCCCAAGATGAACCTTTACCATCAACTACTACCCTCTGTCTTCTTCCAGCCAGCCAATTCCTAATCCAAACCTCCAACTCACCCTCAATGCCATACCTCCGTATTTTTTGCATTAGCCTACCATGGGGTACCTTATCAAACACCTTACTAAAATCCATATACACCACATCTACCGCTTTACCCTCGTCCACCTCCTTAGTCATCTTCTCAAAGAATTCAATAAGGTTTGTGAGGTATGACCTGCCCTTCACAAAACCATGCTGACTATCCTTGATCACATTATTCCTATCCAGATGTTCATAAATCCTATCCCTTACAATTCTCTCTAAGACTTTGCCCACAACAGAAGTGAGACTCACTGGCCTTTGGTTACTAGGGTTATCCCTACTCCCCTTCTTGAACAAGGGAACCACAGTTGCTATCCTCCAGTCTTCTGGCACTATTCCTGTAGACAACGAGGATATAAAAATCAAGGACAATGGCTTTGCAATCTCCGCCCTTGCTTCCCAGAGAATCCTAGGATAAATGCCATCAGGCCCAGGGGACTTATCTATATTTACCTTTTCCAGAATTTCCAACACCTCTACCCTACATATCTCAAAGCCATCCATTCTAATTAATTGTGACTCAATATTCACATCGGCAACAATGTCCTATTCCTGAGTGAATACTGATGAAAAGTATTCATTCAGTGTCTCCCCAATTTCTTCAGCCTCCACACGCAACTTCCCACAACTATCCTTGACTGGACCTATTCCTACTTTAGTCATTCTTTTATTCCTGACATACTTATAGAAAGCCTTTGGGTTTTCCCTAATCCTACCAACCAAGGACTTTTCATGTCCCCTCCTTGCTTCTCTTAGCTCTCCCTTTAGATCCTTCCTGGCTACCTTATACTCTCAATCACCCCAATTGAACCTTCACGCCTCATCTTGACATAGGCCGCCCTTTTCCCTTTAACAAGGGATTCCAATTCCTTATTAAACCACGGCTCCCTCACACGAACCTTTGCTCCCTGCCTGATAGGTACATGCTTATCAAGGACACTCAATAGCTGCTCCTTGAACAAGCTCCACATATCGATTGTACCCTTCCCTTGAAGTCTACTTTTCCAAGCCACGCATCCTAAGTCATGCCTCACTGCATCATAACTTCCCTGCCCCCAGCTATAACTCTTGCCCTGCAGTGCACACTTATCCCTCTCCATCACTAGAGTAAAAGCCACCGAATTGTGGTCACTGTCCCCAAAGTGGTCACCTACCTCCAATTCTAACACCTGGCCTGGTTCATCACCCAGAACAAAATGCAGTATGGCCTCACCTCTTGTTGGCCTGTCTACATATTGTGTCAGGAAACCCTCCTGCACACATTGGACAAACACCGACCCATCTAACGTACTCGAGCTATAGCTTTCCCAGTTAATATCTGGGAAGTTAAAGTCCCCCATAACAACCACCCTATTACTTTCACTCTTCTCCTGAATCATCCTCGCAATCCTTTCTACTACGTCTCTAGGACTATTAGGAGGCCTGTAGAAAACTCCTAACAGGGTGACCTCACCTTTCCTATTTCTAAGCTCAGCCCAAACTACCTCAGATGGTGAGTCTTCATCCATCGTCCTTTCCACTGCTGTAATACTATCTTTGACAAGCAATGCCACACCTCCCCCTCTTTTACCCCCACCTCTGACCCTACTAAAACATTTAAACCCTGGAACCTGCAACAATCAATCCTGTCCCTGTTCTACCCATGTCTCCATAATAGTCACAACATCGAACTCCCAGGTACCAACCCACGCTGCAAGTTCACCTACCTTATTTTGTATACTTCTCGCATTGAAGTATACACATTCAAGCCACCTTCCTGTTTATAGGCACCCTCTTTCGAAATCGATGCCTTGTTCCTAACCTCCCTACACTCCAGGTCCTGCACCATAAAGCTACAGTCCAGGTTCCCATGCCCCTGCAGAGTTAGTTTAAACCCCCCGAAAGAGCACTAGCAAACCTCCCCCCAAGGATACTGGTGCCCCTCAGGTTCAGGTGTAGACCATCCTGTTTATAGAAATCCCACCTTCCCCAGAAAGAATCCCAGTTATCCAGAAACCGGAATCCCTCCCTCCTGCACCATCCCTGTGGCCACGCATTTAACTGCTGTCTCTCCCTATTCCTCGACTCTCTATCACGTAGCACGGGTAACAAACCAGAGACAACAACTCTGTTTGTTCTAACTCTGAGCTTCCAACCTAGCTCCCTGAAAGCCTGCCTGACATCCTCACCCCTCTTCCTACCTATGTCGTTGGTGCCAACGTGGACCACGACTTCGGGCTCCTCCCCCTTCCCCTTAAGGACCAGGAAAACACGATCAGAGACGTCACGTAGCCTTGCACCTGGGAGGCAACATACCAATCGTGAGTCTCTCTCGCCCCCACAAAACCGCCTATCTGTGCCCCGAACTATCGAGTCCCCAATAACTATTGCACTGCTCTTCTCCACCCTTCCCTTCTGAGCAATGGGGATAGGCTCCGTGCCAGAGGCCTGAACCCCATTGCTTACCCCTGGTAAGTCATCCCCTCCACAAGTATCCAAAATGGTATACTTGTTCTTGAGGGGAACGGCTGCAGGGGGTCCCTGCACTGGCTGCTTCCTCCCAGTCCCCCTCACTGTCACCCATCTGTCTGCAATCTTTGGAGTTACTATTTCCCTAAAGCTCCGATCTATGACTCCCTCTGCCTCCCGAATGATCCTAAGTTCCTTCTTGAACAAGGGGACAACATTTGCTATTCTCCTGTCTCTGGCACTATTCCTGTAGACAATGACAACACAAAGGTCAAAGCCAAAGGCTCAGCAATCTCCTCTGTAGCTTCCCAGAGAATCCTAGGATAAATCTCATCCAGCCAAGGGGATTTATCTATTTTCACACTTTCCAGAATTGCTAACACCTCCTCCTTGTGAACCTCAATCCTATCTAGTCCCATAGCCTGTATCTCAGTATTCTCCTCGACAACATGGTCTTCTTCCAGTGTGAATACTGACGAAAAATAGTCATTTAGCATCTCTGTTATCTCTTTAGACTCCATGCATAGCTTCCCACTGCTGCCCTTGACAGACCCTAATCTTACTCTAGTCATTCTTTTATTCCTGACATACCTATAGAACACTTTGAGGGTTTTCCTTGATCCTACCTGCCAAAGACTTCCCATGCACCCTCCTGGCTCTTCTTAGCTCTCTCTTTAGCTCCTTCCTGGTTAACTTGTAACTCTCAAGTGCCCTAACTGAACATTCACTCCTCATCCTAACATAAACCTCCTTCTTCCTCTTGACAGGAGATTCAACTTCTTTAGTAAACCACTGCTCTCTCGCTTGACCACTTCCTCCCTGCATGACAGGTACATACTTATCAAGGACACACAGTAGCTGTTCCTTGAACAAGCTCCACATTTCAATTGTGCCCATCCCCTGCAGTTTCCTGCCCCATCCTCTGCATCCTAAATCTAGCCTAATCACACCATAGTTGCCTTTCCCCTCATATAACGCTTGCCATGTGGTATATACCTGTCCTTTTCCATCGCTGAAGTATACTTAACTGAATTATGGTCACTGTCTTCAAAGTGCTCAGCAACCTCCAAATCTACCACCTGGACCAGTTCATTACCCAATACCATATCTAATGTGGCCTCACGTCTTGTTAGCCTGTCTGCATACTGTGTCAGAAAGTCCGCCTGCACACATTGGACAAAGATTGGCCCAACTAAAGTACTCAAACTACAGCACTTCCAGTCAATATTTGGAAAGTTAAAATCCTGCATAACAACGACCCTATTACTCTCGCCCCTGTCCAGAACCATCTTTGCAATACTTCCCTTGACAACTATAGAAAACACCCAACAAGCTACGTCTACTTTCCTGTTTATAACCTCAGCCCATATTACCACAAAAACAGGTAACAGGAGCCTGTCCATGAGGGAGCAGCCAGGCATATACTTCGTGTCAACAAACAAAGCACATGCTATTGTAAGGGACGACCCGAGACATGGAGTTTGCACATTCTCCCCGTCTCTGCGTGGGTTACCTCCAGCTGTTCTGGTTTACTCCTATAGTCCAAACATGAGAAGGTTAGGGTGAATTGTGTCCATGCTAAATTGCCCTCAGTGTTCAGGGATGTGTAGGTTATTGTGAATTGTGTCCAAACTAAATTGCCCATCGTGTTCAGGGATGTGTAGAGTATTGTGAATTGTGTCCAAGCTAAATTGCCCACAGTGTTCAGGGATGTGTAGGTTAAGGTGAATTGTGTCCATGCTAAATTTCCCATAGTGTTCAGGGATGTGTAGGTTAAGGCGAATTGTGTCCATGCTAAATTGCCCACAGTGTTCAGGGATGTGTAGGTTAAGGCGAATTGTGTCCATGCTAAATTGCCCACAGTGTTCAGGGATGTGTAGGTTAAGGTGAATTGTGTCCATGCTAAATTTCCCATAGTGTTCAGGGATGTGTAGGTTAAGGCGAATTGTGTCCATGCTAAATTGCCCACAGTGTTCAGGGATGTGTAGGTTAAGGCGAATTGTGTCCATGCTAAATTGCCCACAGTGTTCAGGGATGTGTAGGTTAAGGCGAATTGTGTCCATGCTAAATTGCCCAGAGTGTTCAGGGATGTGTAGGTTAGGGTGAATTGTGTCCATGCTAAATTGCCCATAGTGTTCAGGGATGTGTAGGTTATTGTGAATTGTGTCCATGCTAAATTGCCCACAGTGTTCAGGGATGTGTAGGTTATTGTGAATTGTGTTCATGCTAAATTGCCCACAGTGTTCAGGGATGGGTAGGTTATTGTGAATTGTGTCCACACTAAATTGCCCACAGTGTTCAGGGATGTGTAGGTTATTGTGGATTGTGTCCATGCTAAATTGCCCACAGTGTTCAGGGATGTGTAGGTTATTGTGGATTGTGTCCATGCTAAATTGCCCACAGTGTTCAGGGATGTGTAGATTAGGGTAAATTATGTCGAGGCTAAATTGCCCAAATGTGTTCAGGGATGTATAGGTTAAAGTGATTTGTGTCCATGCTAAATTGCCCACAGTGTTCAAGCATGTGTAGGTTATTGTGAATTGTGACAATGCTAAATTGCCCACAGTGTTCAGGGATGTGTAGGTTAGGGTGAATTGTGTCCATGCTAAATTGCCCATCGTGTTCAGGGATGTGTAGGGTATTGTGAATTGTGTCCATGCTAAATTGCCCACAGTGTACAGGGACGTGCAGGTTAGGGTAAATTATGTCCAGGCTAAATTGCCAATAGTGTTCAGGGATGTGTAGGTTAGATTGAATTGTGTCCATGCTAAATTGCCCACAGTGTTCAGGGATATGTAGGATATTGTGAATTATGTCCAGGCTAAATTGCCCATAGTGTTCAGGGATGTGCAGGTTAGGGTGAATTGTGTCCATGCTAACTTGCCCACAGTGTTCAGAGATGTATAGGTTAGTGCAAATTATGTCCATGCTAAATTGCCCATAGTGTTCAGAGATGTGTAGGTTAGATTGAATTGTGTCCATGCTAAATTGCCCACAGTGTTCAGGGATGTGTAGGATATTGTGAATTGTGTCCATGCTAAATTGCCCACAGTGTTCAGGGATGTGTAGGATATTGTGAATTGTGTCCATGCTAAATTGCCCATAGTGTTCAGGGATGTGTAGGTTAAAGTGAATTGTGTCCATGCTAAATTGCCCACAGTGTTCAGGGATGTGTAGGTTAAAGTGAATTGTGTTCATGCTAAATTGCCCACAGTGTTCTGGGATGTGTAGGGTATTGTGAATTGTGTCCAAACTAAATTGCCCACAGTGTTCAGGGAGGAGTAGGTTAGGGTGAATTGTGTCCATGCTAAATTGCCCACAGTGTTCAGAGATGTATAGGTTCGTGCAAATTATGTCCATGCTAAATTGCCCAGAGTGTTCAGGGATGTATAGGTTAAAGTGAATTATGTCCATGCTAAATTGCCCATGGTTTTCAGGGATGTGTAGGTTATTGTGAATTGTGTCCATGCTAAATTGCCCATCGTGTTCAGGGATGTGCAAGCTATTGTGAATTGTGTCCATGCTAAATTGCCCAGAGTGTCAGGAATATGTAGGGTATTGTGAATAGTGTCCATGCTAAATTGCCCATAGTGTTCAGGGATGTGTAGGTTATTGTGAATTGTGTCCATGCTAAATTGCCCACAGTGTTCAGGGATGTGTATGCTCGGTGCATTAGTCAGAGGGTGAAAGTGAGGACTGCAGATGCTGGAGATCAGAGTCAAGAGTGTAATGCTGGAAAAGCACAGTAATCAGGCAGCATCGAATGAGCAGGAGAATCAAAGTTTCAGGCATAATCCCTTCATCAGGAATTTCCTAAGGAGAGAGTGGCCCATTGGCACAGTAGTTAGCATTAAAGGAGGTGGGGCATAGTGGCACAGTAGTTAACATTAGTCAGGGTAATAGGTAGGGGTATGGGGCTGGGTGGGTTAATCTTTGGAGGGTCAGTTTGGGCCAAAGGGCCTGTTTCCACACTTTCGGGGTTTGGGAGGGTTCTATAGTGTAATGTATACAGGTCAAAAGTTCCTGCTGACGTGAGGTTAGTAATATTAAGTTTAGATGGAGGCCAAGCATCAGGAGTGACATTGAAATATTGGGTGCAATTATCTGACCCACAGACCAACTCCCAGGCTCAGACCTGGTGAGGCAAACAGAGACAACCAGTCTTCCTACCTTGGATGTGTTGGTACGCCAACAAATGGTGATGGATAGAACAAGAGATAAATAAAAACAATACAGCATGGTACAGGCCCTTCAGCCCTCAATGATGTGTCGGCCTTCTATCCTACTCTCAGCTTAGATTAACCGACATACCCTTTATTGTACTAGCCTCCAAGTACCTATCCAAGAGTCGCTTAAATGTCCCTCATGTCTCTGACTCCAGTACCACTGCTGGCAGTGCATTCCACACACCCACCACTCTCTGTGTAAAGAACCTACCTCTGATATCTCTCCTAAACCTTCCTCCAATCACCTTAAAATAATACCCCCTCATGATAGACATTTCTGCCCTGGGGAAAACTCTCTGACTATCCACTCTGTCTATGCCTTTCATCATCTTGTACACCTCTATCAAGGCACCTCTCATCCTTCTTCACCCCAATGAGAAAGCCTGACTCCCTCAACTTTTCTTCATAAGACATGCCCTCCAGTCTAGGCAGCATCCTGGCGAATCTCCTTTGCACCCTCTCTAAAGCTTCCACATCTTTCCTATGATGAGGCGACCAGAACTGAACACAATATCTAATCAGGACGCTACAGAGCTACAGCGTAATCTCGTGGCTCTTAAATGTAATTGCCCTGTTAATGAAAGCCATCACACCATATGCCTTCTTAAGAACTCTATCAACTCGGGTGACAACATCAAAGGATCTATGAACACGAAAACCAAGATCCCTCTATTCCTCCACACTGCCAAGAATCCTGCCCTGAGCTCTGTATTCTGCATTCACATTTGACCTTCCAAAGTGAGTCATTTCACACTTTCCAGGTTAAACTCTATCAGCCACTTATCAGCCCAGTTCTGCATCCTGTCAATGCCCCTTTGCAATGTGCAAGAGCCCTCTACACTATACACAACTCCACCAACCTTCATCTCATTGGCAACCTTACTAACCCACCCTTTCACTTCCACATCCAACACATTTATAAAAATCACAAAGAGCAGAGGTCCAGAAGAGATCCCTGTGGAACACCCCTGGTCACCGAGCTCCAGGCTGAATACTTTCCATCTACCATCACCCTCTGTCTTCTATGGGCCAGCCAATTTTGTTTCCAAACAGACAAGCTTCCCTTTGTCCCTTCCCACTTCTTTTCTGAATGAGCCTACCATGGGGACCTTATCAAACGCCTTGCTAAAATCCATGTACACCACATCCACTGCTCTACCTTCGTTAATGTGTTTAGTCACATCCTCAAAGAATTCAATAAAGGCTTGTGAGGCTTGACCTGCCCCTCACAAAGCCATGCTGACTATCTCTAATCAAACGATGGATTTCCAAATAATCGAGTAAAAAGTGAGGTCTGCAGATGCTGGAGATCAGAGCTGAAAATGTGTTGCTGGTTAAAGCACAGCAGGTCAGGCAGCATCCAAGGAACAGGAAATTCGATGTTTCGGGCCAGAGCCCTTCATCAAGAATGAGGAGGGTGTGCCAGGCAGGCTAAGATAAAAGGTAGGGAGGAGGGACTTGGCGGAGGGGCGATGGAGATGTGATAGGTGGAAGGAGGTCAAGGTGAGGGTGATAGGCTGGAGTGGGGTGGGGGCGGAGAGGTCAGGAAGAAGATTGCAGGTTAGGAGGGCGGTGCTGAGTTCGAGGGAACCGACTGAGACAAGGTGGGGGGAGGGGAAATGAGGAAACTGGAGAAATCTGAGTTCATTCCTTGTGGTAGGAGGGTTCCCAGGCGAACGTAGTCTGGAGTCCGTGTGGGATCAGTCAGTTCCGTAGGCAGGTGCTGAGGAAGGAGATGTGGCTGTGGTAACGAGTCTGCTTGAGAACGTGGCTGAAGAGCTTCAGGGCAGAGGAGATGACCTGGGGGGTGCAGTGAGAGAGAGGTTAAAATCTTCGAGTAAAAAGTGAGGTCTGCAGATGCTGGAGATCAGAGCTGAAAATGTGTTGCTGGTTAAAGCACAGCAGGTCATAAATCCTGTCTCTCTGAATCCTCTCCAATATTTTGCCCACAGAGGCATAAGACTGACTGGTCTGTAATTCCCAAGATTATCCCTATTCCCTTTTTTGGACAAGGGAATAACATTTTCCACCCTCCAATTATCTGGCATTACTCAGTGGACACAGGATCAAAGATCATTGCCAAAGGCACAGCAATCTCTTCCCTCACTTCCTTTAGTAACCTAGAGTATATCCCATCTGGCCCAGTGGATTTATCTATCCTTACATTTTTAGAATTTTTTTTAACACATCCTCCTTCCTAAGATTAATATATTCTAACATATCAGCCTGTTTCACCCTGTCCTCAGAAATGTCAAGGTCCCTCTCACTGGTGAATACTGAAGCAAATTATTCATTAAGGATCACCCCTACCTCCTCTGACTCTCGGAACAAGTTCCCTCCATTATCCCTGATCAGCCCTACTCTCCCAGTGGGCATCCTCTTGCTCTTAAATCTTGCTCCTTAATCGTACCCACTAAAGCTTTTTCATGCACCCCCTTCTAGCTCTCTTAAGTGCATTCTTCAGTCCCTTCCTGGCTACCGTGTAGCCTTCTAGAGACCTGTCTGATCCTTGCTTCCTCAACCTTAAGTAAGCTTCCTTCTTCCTCTTGACTAAATGTTCCATATCTCTTGTCACCCAAGATTCTTTCAACCTACCATCCCTTTCTTTCCTCAGTGGGACAAACCTGTCCAGCACAATCAGCAGGTGCTTCCTAAACAACCTCCACATTTCTGTTGTGCATTTCCTTGAGAATATCTGTTCCCAATCTAAGCGCCCCAGTTCCTGCCTAATAGCATTGTAATTCGCTCCCCCCCAATTAAATACTTTCCCATACCATCTGCTCCTATCCTTCTCCATGGCTATAGTAAAGATCATGGAGTCATGATCACTATCACTGAAATGCTTTTCCACCGAGAGATCTGATGCCTGGCATGGTTCATTGCCAAGTACCAAATCCAATATGGCCTCCCATCTAGTCGGCCTAGCTACACATTGTATCAGGAATCCTTCCTGGACACACCTGACAAAAACTGCTCCATCCAAACTATTTGAACTAAATCGGTTCCAATCAGTATTATGGAAGTTAAAGTCACCTATGTCAACAACCTTGTTAGTTCTACACATTTCCAATATCTGCCTCCCAATCTGCTCCTCCATGTCTCTGTTGCCATTGGGGTGTCTGTAGAAAACCCTTAATAAAGTAGGAGTTTAGGGTGGCACAGTGGCTCAGTGGTTAGCTCTGCTGCCTCACAGTACCAGGGATCCAGGTTCAATTCCAGCCTCGGGTGACTGTGGGGAGCTTGCACGTTCTGCTTGTATTTGTGTGGATTTCCTCTGGATGTTCCGGTTTCCTCCCACAATCCAAGTCAGGTGAATTGGCCATGCTAAATTGCCCATAGTGTTCAGGGATATGTAGGTCGGGTATATTAGTAAGGGTAGGGGATTGGGTCTGGGTGGGTTACTCTTCGGAGGGTCAGTGTGGACTTGTTGGGCCAAAGGGCCTGTTTCCACACTGTAGGGGTTCTACTTCTAATAAAGTGGCTGCTCCTTTTCTATTTCTGACTTCCACTCGTACTGAGTCCATCGACAAACCCTCCTTGACAATCTGCTTTCCTGCAGCTTTGATGCTCTCCCTGATTAGCAATACCTCTTCTTTGATCTCTTTTACCTCCCTCCCTATTCCATTTAAAACATCGAAACCCTGAAACAACCAACAACCATTCCTGCCCCTGTATATCCAAGTCTCTGCAATGACCACAACATCATAGTTCCAAGTACTGATCCATGCTCTGAGTACCCTTATTCCTTTGACTTCCTGCATTAAAATAGACACACTTCAACCCATCACACTGACTGTACCCTTGCCCTATCAAGTGTCTATCCCTCATCACAGGCTCTATGCACCCTGCCTGTTGTCACTGTCTTTTATAGTAAATATGAGTATCTAACTAGAAAGTAAGAATGAGTGTATTGTATGAAATCTCCCCTACATGCTGGGATGTTGGGCAAGTGTAAGGTCTGGGTTGCGTGCTCGAGTAAGCCTTATATGACTGCGGCCTGTCAGGTGACAAAAGGTGAAGAAAGATGACCTTGGCACAATGTGATGAACTGCAACAATCCCGGAGAAAGTTTGGCAGAGTCTGATTGGTTAATGGGGAAATAATGTAGGCTTAGTGTGATTGGTTATGCTAATGAACGTGGATAGAGCATGGCTTTTAGAAAACATAAACAAGAGAGTACTCTCACTGCTGGTGGGGTGGGGTCAATCAGGGATGACTTCTCTGGTGGTCACTGCTTTTGTTTGCAAATAAAGGCTTCTCATCTTGAGGAATTCTCTGCGTCTCCTGGTCATTCTTAAAAGGTGTGGTCAACCACAGTACTTTATTTTAAAGAAGGACAGTCCCTGTCTTTTTTATATAGAGAACCGCAGTCACTGTATTTAGTATAAACACCAGTAGTCACTGTCTTAATGGGGCAGAACAGCAGTCCCTGAATTTAGTATCAAGAGTGTCAGCCCCACTCTTTAGTGTAAATGCAGAGAACGGCAGTCCCTGTCGTTATTATTGAGAAGGGTAGTCCTTCTCTTTATGATTGAGAACAGTAGTTCCTGTCAATATTATTGAGAACAGCCATACCTGTCTTTATGATTGAGACTGTGGCCCCTGTCTTTATTATCGAGAATTGTGGTCCCTATCTTTGTTATTGAGAACAGCAGTCCCTGTGGTTATTACAGTGAACAGTAGTCCCTGTCTTTATTATTGAGCACAGCCGTCCCTGTATTTATTTTTGAGAACAGCAGTTCCTGTCTTTATTATTGAGAACAGCAGTTCCTGTCTTTATTATCGAGAACAGCAGTCCCGGTCTATTATTATGAACAGCGGTCCCTGTCGTTATTACTAAGAACAGCAGTCCCTGGCTTTATTATCAAGAACAACAATCCCTGTCTTTATTACTGAGAACAGCACTCCCTGTCTTTATTATTGAGAACAGCGGTCCCGGTAGTTTAATATACTGCTGAATAAGTACAGCTGTCCCTGTCTGTATTACCGAGAACTGCTGTCCCTGTCTTCATTGTCAAAAACAACAGTTCCTATCTTTATTATCGTGAACAGCAGTCCCTGTCTTTATGATTGAGAACAGCAGTCCCTGTCTTTATTATCGTGAACAGCAATCCCTGTCTTTATTACTGAGAGCAGCAGTCCCTGTCTTTATTACTGAGAGCAGCAGTCCCTGTCTTTATTATCGTGAACAGCAATCCCTGTCTTTATTACTGAGAGCAGCAGTCCCTGTCTTTATTACTGAGAACAGCAGTCCCTGTCTTTATTATCGTGAACAGCAGTCCCTGTCTTTATTACCTAAAACTTAGATTAGATTAGATTACTTACAGTGTGTTAACAGGCCCTTCAGCCCACACCGACCCGGAGAATCGCAACCCACTCATACCCCTATAGTTACCCCTTCACCTAACACCACGCGCAATTTAGCATGGCCAATTCACATGACCTGCACATCTTTGGACTGTGGAAGGAAACCAGAGCACCCGGAGGAAACCCACGCAGACACGGGGAGAATGTGCAAACTCCACACAGACAGTTGCCTGAGGCGGGAATTGAACCCAGGTCTCTGGCGCTGTGAGGCAGCAGTATTAACCACTGTGCCACCATGCCGCCCACTGTGCCACCATGCTGCCCACCTGTGCCACCATACCACGGGAACAGCAGTCCCTGTCTTTATTATCATTAAAAAAGCAGTCCCTGTAGTTTAATATACTGCTGAAGAAGTACAGATACACAATCCTTCGCCTGAAATTCCAAAATCTGAAAATCTCCAAAAACCGAAATTCTTTTGTAGAGTGCGTCCCTGTCTTTATTATCGAGAACAGCTGTCCCTGTCTTTAATATCAAAAAATGCAATTCCTGTCTTGATTATGAAGAATATCGGTTCCTATTTTTATTATACATAACAGCAGTCTGTATAGAGTATATAGTATAGAGAACTGCAATCCCTGTTTTTATCATATGGAACAGCTGTCCCTGTCTTTATGATAGATTACATTCGTCCCTGTTTTTATCACAGGCAAAAGTAGTCCCTGTTTTTATCATAGGGAGCAATAGTCCCTGTCCGGGTATAGATAACAGCAGTCCCAGACATGGCATCATGAACAACAGTCCCTGCCTTTATTATTAAGAACAACAATCCAGTCATTATTGTTGAGAACTGCTTTGTTGCTGTCCTCATTATAGAGAACAGCAGTCACTGTGAATATTATGGAGACTACCAGTCCCAATGTATCTTGTAGACAACTGCAATGTATTGTTGAGAACAGCAGTCCCTGTGTGTATTACAGCGAAGAGCAATCACTGTCTTTATTATGAAGAACAGCACTCCCTGTTTTTGTTGTAGTATACTGCAGTCCCTGTTTTTATTGTAAAGTACAGCAGTCCCTGTCTTTCATATAGAGAACAGCAGTTCTTGTCTTTCATACCAAGAACAACAGTCCATGTCCTTAGTACCAAAAACAGCAGCTCTTGTCTTTTGTGTCAAGAACAACAGTCTCTGTGTATATCACAGTGAAGACCAGTTGGTGTTGTCATTAGAGGGGGCGGCAGTCCCTGTCTTTATGATTGATTACAGCAGTCCATGTCTTTAATATAGAGAACAGCAGTCCCTGTCTTTAGTAATGAGAACAGCAGTCCCTGGCTTTAGTACCGAGAACAGCAGTCCCTGTCTTTAGTACTGAGAACGGTAGTCCCTGTCTTTAGTACTGAGAACAGCAGTCCCTGGCTTTAGTACTGAGAACAGCAGTCCCTGGCTTTAGTACCGAGAACAGTAGTCCCTGTCTTTAGTACTGAGAACAGCAGTCCCTGTCTTTAGCACTGAGAACAGTAGTCCCTGTCTTTAGTACTGAGAACAGCAGTCCCAGGCTTTAGTACCGAGAACAGTAGTCCCTGTCTTTAGTACTGAGAACAGCAGTCCCTGGCTTTAGTACCGAGAACAGTAGTCCCTGTCTTTAGTAATGAGAACAGCAGTCCCTGTCTTTAGTACTGAGAACAGTAGTCCCTGTCTTTAGTACTGAGAACAGCAGTTCCTGTCTTTAGTACTGAGAACAGCAGTCCCTGTCTTTAGTACCGAGAACAGTAGTCCCTGTCTTTAGTAGTGAGAACAGCAGTCACTGTCTTAAGTACTGAGAACAGTAGTCCCTGTCTTTAGTACTGAGAACAGCAGTTCCTGTCTTTAGTACTGAGAACAGCAGTCCCTGTCTTTAGTACCGAGAACAGTAGTCCCTGTCTTTAGGACTGAGAACAGCAGTCCCTTTCTTTAGTACCGAGGACAGTAGTCCCTGTCTTTAGTACTGAGAACAGCAGTCCCTGGCTTTAGTACTGAGAACAGTAGTCCCTGTCTTTAGTACTGAGAACAGCAGTCCCTGGCTTTAGTACTGAGAACAGCAGTCCCTGTCTTTAGTACTGAGAACAGCAGTCCCTGGCTTTACTACTGAGAACAGCAGTCCCTCGCTTTAGTACTGAGAACAGTATTCCCTGTCTTTAGTACTGAGAACATCAGTCCCTGGCTTTAATAGAGAACAGCAGTCCCTGGCTTTAGTACTGAGAACAGCAGTTCCTGTCTTTAATAGAGAACAGCAGTCCCTGGCTTTAGTACTGAGAACAGCAGACCCTGTCTTTGATAGAGAACAGCAGTCCCTGGCTTTAGTACTGAGAACAGCAGTCCCTGTCTTTAATAGAGAATAGCAGTCCCTGTCTTTAGTACTGAGAACAGCAGTCCCTGGCTTTAGTACTGAGAACAGTAGTCCCTGTCTTTAGTACTGAGAACAGTAGTCCCTGTCTTTAGTACTGAGAACAGCAGTTCCTGGCTTTAATAGAGAACAGCAGTCCCTGTCTTTAGTACTGAGAACAGCAGTCCCTGGCTTTAATAGAGAACAGCAGTCCCTGGCTTTATTATCAAGAACAACAATCCCTGTCTTTATTACTGAGAACAGCACTCCCTGTCTTTATTATTGAGAACAGCGGTCCCTGTAGTTTAATATACTGCTGAATAAGTACAGCTGTCCCTGTCTGTATTACTGAGAACTGCTGTCCCTGTCTTCATTATCACGAACAACAGTTCCTATCTTTATTATCGTGAACAGCAGTCCCTGTCTTTATGATTGAGAACAGCAGTCCCTGTCTTTATTATCGAGAACAGCAATCCCTGTCTTTATTACTGAGAGCAGCAGTCCCTGTCTTTATTATCGTGAACAGCAGTCCCTGTCTTTATTACCTAAAACTTAGATTAGATTAGATTACTTACAGTGTGTTAACAGGCCCTTCAGCCCACACCGACCCGGAGAATCGCAACCCACTCATACCCCTATAGTTACCCCTTCACCTAACACCACGCGCAATTTAGCATGGCCAATTCACATGACCTGCACATCTTTGGACTGTGGGAGGAAACCAGAGCACCCGGAGGAAACCCACGCAGACACGGGGAGAATGAGCAAACTCCACACAGACAGTTGCCTGAGGCGGGAATTGAACCCGGGTCTCTGGCGCTGTGAGGCAGCAGTGTTAACCACTGTGCCACCATGCTGCCCACCTGTGCCACCATACTGCGAGAACAGCAGTCCCTGTCTTTATTATCATTAAAAAAGCAGTCCCTGTAGTTCAATATACTGCTGAATAAGTACAGATACACAATCCTTCGCCTGAAATTCCAAAATCTGAAAATCTCCAAAAACCGAAATTCTTTTGTAGAGTGCGTCCCTGTCTTTATTATCGAGAACAGCAGTCCCTGTCTTTAATATCAAAAAATGCAATTCCTGTCTTGATTATGTAGAATATCGGTTCCTATTTTTATTATACAGAACAGCAGTCTGTATAGAGTATATAGTATAGAGAACTGCAATCCCTGTTTTTATCATATGGAACAGCAGTCCCTGTCTTTATGATAGATTACATTCGTCCCTGTTTTTATCACAGGCAAAAGTAGTCCCTGTTTTTATCATAGGGAGCAATAGTCCCTGTCCGGGTATAGATAACAGCAGTCCCAGACATGGCATCATGAACAACAGTCCCTGCCTTTATTATTAAGAACAACAATCCAGTCATTATTGTTGAGAACTGCTTTGTTGCTGTCCTCATTATAGAGAACAGCAGTCACTGTGAATATTATGGAGACTACCAATCCCAATGTATCTTGTAGACAACTGCAATTTATTGTTGAGAACAGCAGTCCCTGTGTGTATTACAGTGAAGAGCAATCACTGTCTTTATTATGAAGAACAGCACTCCCTGTTTTTGTTGTAGTATACTGCAGTCCCTGTTTTTATTGTAAAGTACAGCAGTCCCTGTCTTTCATATAGAGAACAGCAGTTCTTGTCTTTCATACCAAGAACAACAGTCCATGTCCTTAGTACCAAAAACAGCAGCTCTTGTCTTCTGTGTCAAGAACAACAGTCTCTGTGTATATCACAGTGAAGACCAGTCAGTGTTGTCATTAGAGGGGGCTGCAGTCCCTGTCTTTATGATTGATTACAGCAGTCCATGTCTTTAATACAGAGAACAGCAGTCCCTGGCTTTAGTACCGAGAACAGTAGTCCCTGTCTTTAGTACTGAGAACAGCAGTCCCTGTCTTTAGTACTGAGAACAGTAGTCCCTGTCTTTAGTACTGAGAACAGCAGTCCCTGGCTTTAGTACCGAGAACAGTAGTCCCTGTCTTTAGTACTGAGAACAGCAGTCCCTGTCTTTAGTACTGAGAACAATAGTCCCTGTCTTTAGTACTGAGAACAGCAGTTCCTGGCTTTAATAGAGAACAGCAGTCCCTGGCTTTAGTACTGAGAACAGCAGTCCCTGGCTTTAATAGAGAACAGCAGTCCCTGGCTTTATTATCAAGAACAACAATCCCTGTCTTTATTACTGAGAACAGCACTCCCTGTCTTTATTATTGAGAACAGCGGTCCCTGTAGTTTAATATACTGCTGAGTAAGTACAGCTGTCCCTGTCTGTATTACCGAGAACTGCTGTCGCTGTCTTCATTATCACAAACAACAGTTCCTATCTTTATTATCGTGAACAGCAGTCCCTGTCTTTATAATTGAGAACAGCAGTCGCTGTCTTTATTATCGAGAACAGCAATCCCTGTCTTTATTACTGAGAGCAGCAGTCCCTGTCTTTATTATCGTGAACAGCAATCCCTGTCTTTATTACTGAGAGCAGCAGTCCCTGTCTTTATTATCGTGAACAGCAGTCCCTGTCTTTATTACCTAAAACTTAGATTACTTACAGTGTGTTAACAGGCCCTTCAGCCCACACCGACCCGGCGAATCACAACCCACTCATAGTTACCCCTTCACCTAACACCACGCGCAATTTAGCATGGCCAATTCACATGACCTGCACATCTTTGGACTGTGGGAGGAAACCAGAGCACCCGGAGGAAACCCACGCAGACACGGGGAGAATGTGCAAACTCCACACAGACAGTTGCCTGAGGCGGGAATTGAACCTGGGTCTCTGGCGCTGTGAGGCAGCAGTGTTAACCACTGTGCCACCATGCTGCGAGAACAGCAGTCCCTGTCTTTATTATCATTAAAAAAGTAGTCCCTGTCGTTTAATATACTGCTGAATAAGTACAGATACACAATCCTTCGCCTGAAATTCCAAAATCTGAAAATCTCCAAAAACCGAAATTCTTTTGTAGAGTGTGTCCCTGTCTTTATTATCGAGAACAGCTGTCCCTGTTATATGTACCGAGAACAGCAGTCCCTGTCTTTAATATCAAAAAATGCAATTCCTGTCTTGATTATGAAGAATATCAGTTCCTATTTTTATTATACATAACAGCAGTCTGTATAGAGTATATAGTATAGAGAACTGCAATCCCTGTTTTTATCATATGGAACAGCTGTCCCTGTCTTTATGATAGATTACATTCGTCCCTGTTTTTATCACAGGCAAAAGTAGTCCCTGTTTTTATCATAGGGAGCAATAGTCCCTGTCCGGGTATAGATAACAGCAGTCCCAGACATGGCATCATGAACAACAGTCCCTGCCTTTATTATTAAGAACAACAATCCAGTCATTATTGTTGAGAACTGCTTTGTTGCTGTCCTCATTATAGAGAACAGCAGTCACTGTGAATATTATGGAGACTACCAGTCCCAATGTATCTTGTAGACAACTGCAATGTATTGTTGAGAACAGCAGTCCCTGTGTGTATTACAGCGAAGAGCAATCACTGTCTTTATTATGAAGAACAGCACTCCCTGTTTTTGTTCTAGTGTACTGCAGTCCCTGTTTTTATTGTAAAGTACAGCAGTCCCTGTCTTTCATATAGAGAACAGCAGTTCTTGTCTTTCATACCAAGAACAACAGTCCATGTCCTTAGTACCAAAAACAGCAGCTCTTGTCTTCTGTGTCAAGAACAACAGTCTCTGTGTATATCACAGTGAATAAAAAATGAGGTCTGCAGATGCTGGAGATCACAGCTGAAAATGTGTTGCTGGTTAAAGCACAGCAGGTCAGGCAGCATCTCAGGAACAGGAAATTCGACGTTTCGAGCATAAGCCCTTCTTCAGGAATGAGGAAAGTGTGTCCAGCAGGCTAAGATAAAAGGTAGGGAGGAGGGACTTGGGGGAGGGGCGATGGAGATGTGATAGGTGGAAGGAGGTCAAGGTGAGGGTGATTGGCCGGAGTGGGGTGGGGGCGGAGGGGTCAGGAAGGAGGTTGCAGGTTGGGAGGGCGGTGCTGAGTTGAGGGAACTGACTGAGACAAGGTGGGGGGAGGGGAAATGAGGAAACTGGAGAAATCTGAATTCATTCCTTGTGGTTGGAGGGTTCCCAGGCGGAAGATGAGGCGCTCCTCCTCCAGCCGTCGTGCTGTTATGTTCTGCCGGTGGAGGAGTCCAAGGACCTGCATGTCCTCAGTGGAGTGGGAGGGAGAGTTAAAGTGTTGAGCCACGGGGTGGTTGGGTTGGTTGGTTCGGGCGGCCCGGAGGTGTTCTCTGAAGCGTTCTGCAAGTAAGCGGCCTGTCTCCCCAATGTAGAGGAGGCCACATCGGGTGCAGCGGATGCAATAGATGATGTGTGTGGAGGTACAGGTGAACTTGTGGCGGATATGGAAGGATCCCTTGGGGCCTTGGAGGGAAGTGAGTGTGGAGGTGTGGGCGCAAGTTTTACATTTCCTGCGGTTGCAGGGCGCAAGTTTTACATTTTCTTTATGATTGATTACAGCAGTCCATGTCTTTAGTACTGAGAACAGCAGTCCCTGGCTTTAGTACCGAGAACAGTAGTCCCTGTCTTTAGTACTGAGAACAGCAGTCCCTGGCTTTATGATTGATTACAGCAGTCCATGTCTTTAATATAGGGAACAGCAGTCCCTGTCTTTAGTACTGAGAACAGCAGTCCCTGGCTTTAGTACCGAGAACAGTAGTCCCTGTCTTTAGTACTGAGAACAGCAGTTCCTGTCTTTAGTACTGAGAACAGCAGTCCCTGTCTTTAGTACTGAGAACAGTAGTCCCTGTCTTTAGGACTGAGAACAGCAGTCCCTGGCTTTAGTACCGAGAACAGTACTCCCTGTCTTTAGTACTGAGAACAGCAGTCCCTGTCTTTAGTACTGAGAACAGTAGTCCCTGTCTTTAGTACTGAGAACAGTAGTCCCTGTCTTTAGTACTGAGAACAGTAGTCCCTGTCTTTAGGACTGAGAACAGCAGTCCCTGGCTTTAGTACCGAGAATAGTAGTCCCTGTCTTTAGTACTGAGAACAGCAGTCCCTGTCTTTAGTGCCGAGAACAGCAGTCCCTGTCTTTAGTAATGAGAACAGCAGTCCCTGGCTTTAGTACCGAGAACAGCAGTCCCTGTCTTTTGTTTGGAGAGAACAGCAGTCCCTGCAGATATTGTGGAAACCTGCAGTCCTTATGCAAATTGTGGAAAACAGCAGTTACTGTCTTTATTGTAGAGAATGGAAGTTCGTGGCTTTATTGTAGTGAACAGGAGTTCCTGTTTTTATTATAGAGGACAGCATTCTCAGTCTTTGGTGTAGAGAGAAACAGTCCTTGTCTTTTATATAGAGGACAGCATTCCCTGCCTTTAGTAGTGAGAACGGCAGTCTCTGTTTCAGACTGAGAACAGCATTCCCTGTCTTTCGGATAGAGAACAGCTGTCCCTGTCTTTTGTGGAAAGAACAGCAGTCCTTGTTTTCATTTTCAAGGAGAACAGACACTGTCTTTCATGTAAAGAACAGCACTCTCTGTCTTTACTCCTGATAATAACGGTCCCTGACTTGATTGTTGAGAATATCAGTCCCTGTTTTTAGCATAGAGAACAGCAGTGCATGTCTTCAGTATAGAAAACAACGGTCCCTGTCTTGCATATAGAGAACAGCAGACGCTGAATTTAGCATTGAGAGCCTCAGTCCCTGTCTTTAGTATTGAGAACCACAGCCCCTGACTTTCGTGTTGAGAACAACATTCCCTGTCTTTATTATAGAGAACAGCAGTCCCTGTCTTTCATATACAGCATAGCCATCATTGTATATATTACAGAGAACAGCAGGCTTGGTATATATTGTATACCTGTTGTAAGGGTGGCCATGTTTAAAAGACACAAAATGGCTGACAAGGGTTAGATAGACTGAAATAGCCTTTTCCAGCATTAAAATACAAAATGGCTGACAAGAGATAAACAGGATAATCAGTCTGCTCTAACATTTAACCAGATCCAACCCTCTGACTCAGTTCTGCCCTCTTGACCTGTTCTACCTGTTCATCTTCCTTCTCACCTATCTGCTCCACCTTCCCCACCGCCCTATCACCATCACCTTCTACCTTCACCCACCTATTGCGTCCCACCTACCTTGCCCCTAGCCCCATCTCCTCCTCTTATTCATCTCTCAGCCGCCTTCCCCTTCCCCAACCCTGAAGAAGGGTCATGCCCAAATCATCAAATCTCTTATCCCTCAGATGCTGTCTGCCCTGCTGTGCTTTTTCCAGGGCCACATTTTATCAGCAGCTGGTTTGTGATGCGGAGTATACTGCAAGGATATCCACGTAATGGGCTGAATGTCCTCCTTCTGCATTGTAACAATTCTGAGATGCTGTGATTGTCCTGAGAGATTGAGAATATCCCCTACTCTGCCTCATGGGTATTGGGGGTACTGGGTGTTGCTACTTAATCAGGGAGACAATTTGCTTCCTTGTCATCTTACATTGGCAGGAAATATGCATGAAGTTACACCTTGTCTAATTTAGATATAGAAACCCAATAGTGTGAAAACAGGCCCTTCAGCCCAGCAAGTCCACACTGATCCTCTAAAGAGTAGCCCACCCAAACCCATTCCCTTATTTCTCTACATTTCCCCTGACTAATGTACCTAACACTTCAGGCAATTTAGCATGGCCAATTCACCTAACCCGCACATCTTTGGATTGGTGGGAGGAAACCAGGGCACCCTCACGGAGACACGGGGAGGATGTACAAAAAGACAGTCACCCAAAGTGAGAATCAAACCCTGGTGCTGTGAGGCAGCTGTGATAACCACTGAGCCATCATGGCACTCACTCTGGGACCTTAAACCTTACTCTGAAACTAACCTTACTCAGGAAACCAACTCTGCAGCAATGGGAAACCCCTTTGATTATTGCTGCAAGGCTATTTGCATCAGCTGAGATGGTCATCTTGGTTAAACTTTGAAGTAAAGACAAGGGCAACAGGAGAATGCTGAGATCATGGCAATTGGTTGTGGCAAAAGTAAAGTGGAAGGGGTCAAACATGAAAACATGGCTTTGGTTGGAAATGGGTGAAGTTGTGCTATTGGTTCTTAACAGAAGCAATAATCTCAATGGAGGATTCTTTATTGAAAACTAACAGTATTCAAGCAGAGCACTTCATACCCATGTTATTTTCTGAATAACATTGTTCTAATTAGTATATCATCATTACATTATACACACAATAATGTATACCAAAGTAAGTACAGCTACACAATCCTTTATCTGAAATCCTTGAGGCCAATTGTTTTTCAGAATTTCGGATTTTGGAATAAATGATACTTTCACAGTGAAATAAAATAAAATTACCTCAGCAGCCCCACGTGTGAATGGTCCAAGTGATGTGGTTCGAGTGGGTGTGGATTTGGGTCACCACAGCACGTACTCAGCAGACGCTCCACACTCTACAAAAGAATTTCGGTTTTCGGAGATTTTCAGATTTTGGAATTTCGGACAAAGGATTGTGTATCTGTATTTATTCAGCAGTATATTAAACTACAAAGTACAAAGACAACATAGAGTAAGTGAGGCTGTTTCAATACAGTCTAGAAGGAGAGGTCAATCCCATCCAACGTGTGTCTAAAGGAAGCAGTTGCATCACATAAAAGAGTCCACATTCAGTCAGATGAGTTCAAACTAAGAGGGCAGGTGCAGTTTGACAGAGGGTAGGTTATCAGTGTCTGAGCATGAGTCAAGGGCACATGAGAGTAGGACAAGGGTAAAGGGAAGCTCCAGGAACATAGAAGGCAGGTTGTGACTGAACACATTAGGGTTGGAGGTGAGAGATTCCCTACTACAGGCTCCAAGCTGATGATGGGAGGATTGTAGATGATTGAAGCAAAGCGCTAGGTTACAAACAGAGAGTGAAGTGTTATGAGGAAAAGATTAATGATAACAGTTGAAGGGTGGAGGGTAACAATTGGCAATTTGGGCTTATCCAATGACATAGCTGCAAACGCAAATTCAGTGGATTCAAACTCAGGAGGAACGAGCTCTTTGTGAGCTGGCTGAGGGCTTAGCTGTGGTTAAGTAATTCTTGTTGTGAGCTTTAGCTGCTGTATGAATGAAGAGCATTTACATAAAGGTTCCAATTCTGCCTACCTTCTTTACACTGGTCACCTTCAGCGTGAGGCTGCATCGTACGTGGGAGTCTATGGTAAAATAAGGCTGAGACAACAAAGCTTTGTCGATGAGAGCTCTCGTCTGACAAAGCTGTTAGAATTCTTATATTTTTGAAATTAAAAAAAAGCTGTTCAAATTCTTTGAGGAGGTAATGAGCAAGTCAGACAAAAGAGAGCCAGTAGACATGATCTATTTGGCTTTCCAGAGGCCTTTGACGAGGTACCACAGAGAAGGATGCTAAATAAGGTAATAGACTGTGGTGTTAGAGGCAAGATACAGTCTCAATAGAAGATGCGCTGACTGGTAGACGGCGGAGGGAGGGCTGAAGGGTTCATTTTCAGCATGGCAGCCACTGACTAGTCGGGTTCTGCAGGTGAAGTTGGGACCAAACCTATTCATTTTATTATCTAGATTAGAGTGGAGCTGGAAAAGCACAGCAGGTCAGGCAGCATCATTGATCTGGATGAAGGAGCTGAGGGCATTCATGCTAAGCTTGCGGGTGACACTAAGATAGGTGGAAGGACAGGTAATTTTGAGGAAGTAGGGAGGTTGCCGAAGAACTGGGACAGGATGGGAGAATAGACTATTTTCTAAATAGGGCAAGGCTTTGGAAAACTGAAGCTCATAGGAAGTTTGGAATCCCAGTTCAGGATTCTCTTGGGGTTCACATGCAGGATCAGTTGGTAGTTAAGAAGTTATTTCTCCACTCTGCAGGCACCCTGACTCTATTCCTGGTGAAGAGCTTTTGCCCGAAACGTCGATTTTCCTGCTTCTTGGATGCTGCCTGACCTGCTGTGCTTTTCCAGCACCACTCTAATCTAGTCTCTGGTTTCCAGCATCTACAGCCCTAGTTTTTACCTGGTAGTTAAGAAGGCAGGCACAATGTTAGCTTTCTTTTCAAGAGAGTTAGAACTCAAGAGGACATATATGACTCTAGTCAGATCACATTTGGAATATTGTGAGCAGTTTTGGACCCCAAATCTTTTCTTTTCTTTATTTATTTAGGGATGAAGATATTGCCAGCTAGGCGGCATTTATCACCCAGCCTAAACTGCCCAGAGGGCAGTAAGAGTCAAGTACATTGCTGTGGGCCTGAAGTCACACATAGGCCAGGCCATGTAAAGATGGTACTTTCCTTCTCTAAAGGACATTAATGAACCAAATGGGTGTTTCTTGATAATTGACAATGGATTTGTGGTCATCATTAGAATCTTAATTCCAATTTTTTAAAAATTGAATTCAAATTTCATTTTATACTGTGTCAAGATTTGAGCCCAGATCCCCAGAACATTGTCTGAGTCTCTGCATTGACAGAAACCCAGAAAATGAGCGACCCAGGTCTAAGGAAGGATATGCTGGCATTAGTGAGGATCAATAGGGGTTTTCCAAAAATAATCCCAGGAATGAAGAGCTTGCGTATGAGAGAAATTGAGGATACCAGGTCCATTCTCAATAAAGTTTAGAACGATGAAGGGGGATCTGATTGAAAATTACAGCTCTGAATAGCACAGTGGCTCAGTGGTTACCACTGCTGCCTCACAGTTTGTGTGGGTTTCACATTCTCCCTGTGTCTGCAGGGGTTTCCTCCCACAGTTCAAAGACATGCAGGTTAATTGGTTTGGCCATAGCAAACTGCCCATAGTGTCCAGTGATTTGTAAGTTATCTATAGGATATGCAAGGTTACAGGTAGGAAGTTGTCTGAGTGAAATGCTCTTCAGAGGGTTGGTGTGGACGTCATGGGCCGAATGGCAAGTCGAGAATCTATGATTCCATGATTAATAAAAGGCCTGGGTCGAATTGATGTGGAGGAAATGTTTCCAGCAGTAAGAAAGACAAGGGTACAGCTTCAGAGTGATGGGACAACCCTTTATTGATGAGGTGGAATTTCTTCAGCCAGATGGGCATTGATTACTGGAATCATTGATGGAGAAGGTTGTTGAATCCTTGAGTGTACTTAAGAAAGAGTTTAGTCAGGGGATTAAACATTACAGGGAGAAGGCAGGAGAACTGAGCTAACAAACATACCAGCCATGATTGAATGGTGGAGCAGCTTCAATGGATCAAGAGGCCTAACTCTGCTCCTTGGTCTCATGGACTTGCAATGGGTCTCACACAGCCAGTCTGCTTGTACCGTCAGGAGGTGGAGGCAAGAAATTTGCCAGAGGAGAGAACTGAATAATAATGCAACTGAATGTCTTTCGGCGATGGTTAGAATCTGTCTTGCTCTATTGTCATTGTCATCACCTGGCAATTCATGCAGCAGAAATGAAATTTGCCACTTGTCAGCTTGAAGCTATCCAGATCTTGTTCTTTCAACATCTCAGGAGTTGTGAATGGGGCTGAACAGTGCAATTATCAGTAAAGATCCTTACTTCTGACTCATGGTGAAGGACAGGTCGCTGAAGAAGCAGCTGAAGATATTGGACCTTGGACAGTACTCTGGGAAATCTTGTGGAGATGTCTTGGAACTGAGATGACTGATCTCTAATAGTTACCTTTCTTTATGCTAGGCATGTCTCAACCAGCATGAAATTTGTCTCCAACCCCCACTGACTTTTATCAAAGCAAACAAACAGTAGATGCTGGCTCTAATTGAAAACAAAATGTTCTAATAAACAAAAACAACAAATCCAGGAACAAAAAAAAGACCAAGGATGCTGGAAATCTAAAACAAAAACAGAAATTGCTGGAGAAACCCAGCAGATTTGGCAGCATCTGTGGAGAGAAAGCAGAGTTGATGTTTCGTGTCCAATGACGATTCTTGAGATCTCCAGCTAAACTCTCCAGCAATTTTTTTTTTGATCCAACATCATCTTTGAGAGATAAAAAGATATAATAGTTTGAGCAGAATTTGAAAAGAGCAAAATTTTCCTCAGATAGTATGAAAAATAAAAGCACAATTAGACCAATACAGGAATCAAACTCAATCCAAGTAACTGAAATAATACCAAGGTTATGGAACCTGTATGTGCCAGCAAAGCTTTCATTACTAGATATGTGTCTGTTTTTATTCAGCAAAACCTGAAACCCAAATTTAGGAAGCAAGCAAGTTCATGCAATACAAGACCTGTGGACATTTGGGATTGAAGTAGGAATCTTTATATCACCATTCCAATTGCATCACGATTGAACTAGTTCAGCCTCCTTGGAGATAGCCATGTTGTAGCATCATTTTATCCCTCATGGAATTATTCCTGACACTCATTTCTTAGCTTGGACTGAGAAACAACCACAAGTTCAGATTGCATTAAGATTATGAAGGGAATTTTGCAGATGCAGAAATCTGACACACCACAGAAGATCTCAGCATTGGACACAAAATGTGTGCGTAATATTCTTCAGAGATTTTTTGTGGATTACGAAAAGAGACACATGATAGGAAACTCACTGAACTTTCTGACACTGTTGTTCAAAGTCCTTTCAGTTAAACATTTCCTGAACTTTCCACTGAAGGTGCTGAAAAATGTTGGTCACACAAGTTAAATCAGTCTAAAGATGAAGATCACAAACACTAGCCTGTGACTTTACACCATGAGCTTGACTTTGACATTAAGAGGCCTTTACTCAACTGGCTGAGCTAGCCAGGCTACATGCTCTTTCTTTTGAAAATGGTTCTGGGTAAGGATTTTTCTTGCTGCTCTGACTGGTTCACTTTTTAGTGCCTTCATGGCCTATTATATCTTGGTTCCCTTTGTCTAATCAGAGATTTCATGGTTCCGCCCAAATTGAATGCTCTTCGACTGATTTCCTGATTGGAAGAACTTTTATTGCTAAAAAAGAACATACACACACACACACACACACACACACGCACACACACACACCCATAGACCTACAGACCAACACGCATTCACCGACAGACTGACACACACACCCACAGACTCACAGACCCCCCCCCACACACAGACCCACACCCCCCCAACACCCACACACAGACACACACACACATCCACACACACGCACCTCATACATGCACACCCCCACATACACACTCATACAGGCACACACAGTCCCACACACACAGACCCACACATACACACCTACACACACACACCACAATGGACAATGGGACCTGCACCCATGGGTTTGTCACCTTAATCCTAAGTTACTGTGGGCAACAAGTCCTATTCCACTTCCCATTCCCACTCCCACTCCCCTTGAGAAACAGGACCATTTCCAGTCTCCTGGCAGCATACAAATATCAGAACAAAACTTCACTCCCTGCCACCATGGGAATAGATCCTGTCTTTGCTGGGAACATGAATTAAAACAAGCAAATTCGGCAAACTCTCATGTATTCAGTTCTTCTCATCAATAAATCAGTTGAGCAATTTGGACAAAAGGATATATTAGCATATTTTTGAACTGTTGTCTGAATTTAGTCTGGGTCACTGCATAAATGCAAGTGTTTGTGCAGCAACTCAGGAGTTGCAGCATGAAGCCCAGCTCCAGGACATACTCATCTATCCACATGGAATTATATCCCAAATCCCACATCCGGTACCATATTGAATAAAACATTAACATTGCCCATAATAGAATGAAATTGGCTGAGACGACAAATAATAAAATGATGGATTTCCTTCGATGTTCCATCTCTGGGTCTCTGGGACTCTCGACAGTGCTGTGAGCCCGGAGTCTGTTGCGGGCTCTGCTGGTCTCTAAAATGTATCTGACAGTAAAAACATTGAGCAGCAGAATCAGGACAAATGGGACACATGGGGTTAGAATGTTATGGAGGAATTCAATTGACACCCAGATCTGCGAAAACTGAACATCCCCAGCAACATCACAAAACCAAGGAACATTCATCAGCAAATATTGTCCTATGAACATAAAATACCAGAAAATGTTCTTTAAACATATCAGCATAGTCACTATTCCCAGAACTATAGCTGCAATTTTCTCAGTGCAATATTTACTTTTCAGCTTCTGGCTACAAATGGCTATAAAGCGATCGAATGTGAAGGTGACAGTGAACCAAACAGAACAGTCATTGACGGCATATAACAGAACAGCATGAATGTTACACAGTGGAATGGAAAATAGGAAATGAAAGTGTTCTCCATAAACAATTGGAATGTGTCTTAATATCAGGTCGAGGATAATGACCAGCAGATCTGCCAATGCCATGGCAACCAGGTAGCAAGTGATACATTTGGAGAGACCACACTTTTGCTGAGAGAGTATCATAATTGTCAGCAGGTTAACTGCAAAGAGAAGAAATAAAGTGGTAAAATGTACATTACCCCAGGTGCAAAGGTATAGGCTGATTAAGAATGAGAGATTTTCAAGTATGGGAATTATTATGGATGTAGGTTTGCTCGCTGAGTTGGAAGGTTCATTTTCATGAAAATGAACCCTCCAGCTCAGCGAGCAAACCTACATCCAGAACCTCTACCTGAGCTACAAATCTTCTCAAAACTTGGGAATTATTATACATAAAAGAACACTGGAAAGACCATAAGACCATAAGATGTAGGAGCCAAATTAGGCCATTATGCCCATCAAGACTACTCTGCCAATTTTATGACTGATATGTTTCTCTTCCCATTCTCCTGCCACCTTCCCATTACTCCGATCCCTCCCCAAAGTCAGTGATATGCTGGAAGGTAGGGGAGATTAAATGGCAAAAGGAAATTGTTGAACTCAGTGCGGAATATAATACTCTCCATCTCCTTTTAATATCAGTCTTAAAGGCATTAAAATTCCCAAGCACAATCATGAAGAACCATGGACCTGAAATACGAAATTTCCTTCTCTCTCCTACTCCATTCAAGTGTATCAGCAACAACAAATACTTGCATAACACCTTTAATATAATTTAAAAATCTTAAGGTACTTAATAAGAAAATCATAAAAAAGTGACACTGAGCTTCACAAGGGTAAATAGCATGCAAGTCAGTGTCTAAATGTAATAATGTCAATTGATTTACACTGGAAAGGTGGTAAGTGAAGATGTTGTAATGCTTGATTTGTTTCTAAAATGTAGTCAAGCTTGCATTCAGTATTTAACTTAACTGTAATAGTCAATTTTAGATTTTTAGATTTTAGTCTGTCATAAACCTAAATTACTGGTGTTTGTTATAATTAAGTAGAAAGCCAAAGCTGGTACCTTTTACATCAGTGGCTGAATGAAATTATTGGAACTTCAGGGTGTAGGTTTGCTCACTGAGCTGTAGGTTTGATATCCAGACATTTCGTTACCTGGCTCGGTAACATCATCAGTGGGGACCTCCAAGTGAAGTGAAGCTGTTGTCTCCTGCTTTCTATTTATACCTTTCTCCTGGATGGGTTCATGGGGTTTGTGGTGACGTCATTTCAGGAAATGACATCACCAGAAACCCCAGGAACCCCATCCGGGACAAACATATAAATAGAAAGCAGGAGACAACAGCTTCGCTTCACTTGGAGGTCCCCACTGATGATGTTACCGAGCCAGGTAACGAAACATCTGGATATCAAACCTACAGCTCAGCGAGCAAACCTACACCCTAAACCTCAACCTAAGCTACAAACCTTCACAAACCTTGCAAAACATATTGGAGCTTCAATTTGTATAAATACAAGAGATTTCACAGAAACATGAAGTATGTAGCAGAGAAGTCCAACTTTGACTGGATACTGAACTCTCAGAATATGGTCAATTGGGAGTTGAATAAGATGAGGGAGGTGATACTCATTGGTATATTACATATGAGCATATGACTTAGGATGCTAATTAGGAAAATACATTGAAATATGTATGTCAGACCAGTGATGTGCTGCAGCTGTAGCATATGGGAGCTGATGGACATTGCCTTGATCAATTGTATTCACATCTGCACGAGGGCATTGCGGATCAAGGAACTTTGCTTCAGAGTTGATAAACCACAGTCCATGTTTTCAACATGGTGATTCATCAGGGAGGGGCAAGGTCATCACAGCTCTTTGCTTCAGGAGGCAGTTACACTCCTTAGCGTAGATCTTTTAGACTTGATGTCCTTGGTCAGCAATAAGGGCATGACAGTAAGTCAGAGCAGGACAGGAAGTCAGAAGCTAGAAATAATTGTCGAATCACTTTGATATTTTAATAGGTTGTGTGGCCAACAGCAAAGACAAGCAAAGGGATTAACAAACTGACTATTGTATCATGTATTGATTATTGGGGATGCTCAAACAGAAGGTACATAAAGAATGTATTTGTAATAGGAAATGATTAAGTGGATAAATATTATTTCCCTGCAGTTGAAAGTGAGCTCAGAGTCTAGATGGTGTGCCTCATGCATGTACCCACGAACCAGTAGGGTGAAGAAAACAGTTCTCAGGCATTATGATCAGCTTGAGACTAAATTAAAAAGCAGATGCATAATGGTAAAAAAAAATCTCTGGATTATTGTTTGTGTTAAGAGCAAATTTACATGAGGTATAAGATCGGTGAGCTCAGCAAAGATCAAAGATTTGTGTGGGAGAAATGTGCTTCGATTCTTGGAGCCCTTTCACAGGTACTGGGGAAAACAGCATTTGTATCCCTGGGCAGCCTTGACTTGAGCTGAAAATGTGTTGCTGGAAAAGCGCAGCAGGTCAGGGAGCATCCAAGGAGCAGGAGAATCGACATTTCGGGCATGAGCCCTTCTTCAGGAATTTTCAGCTCTGATCTCCAGCATCTACAGTCCTCACTTTCAACCTTGACTTGAACCACACTGGGATTGGTGTCCGAGTGAATCATATAACTAGGGCTGTTGAAAATGTTTAAATCAAATATTGGGTTTGGAGATTTGAAAATTGAACAAAAAAATACAAGGCAATACTGCAGGAAGGCAATTAAAATAATGATTACTAGAGTCAACAGGAATACACAGAGCAAATGTTAAGACTGCACCAGCAAACAAGCAGTAAGAAATGGTGAGAACAAAGAAAATTAGTCCCTATCAAAATTCATACAGAATTTCTAAAAGGATGAATGAGTTTATAGCAGAAATTAACATAAATAAACATAAATTACAGAGGCATGGCCACAGTGACCACAGCTGAGACCAAACTATTCAATGCAATTTCCCAACGTGATAAGGCAGGAAGGAAAGAAAAGACGACATGGGATAGCTCTGTTAATAAGTGATGACATTGAGAAATGTTCTTAGATCAGAGAAAAAGCTGAAAATGTGTTGCTGGAAAAGCGCAGCAGGTCAGGCAGTATCTAAGGAACAGGAAATTTGACATTTCGGGCATAAGCCAAAGGAAGAATCAATTGGAGAGGAGGTAAGAAATGAAGGAAGTTATTTGTGGGAGTAGTTTATCAACTCTGTAACAGTATCTCAACTGTAGGACAGAATATAAATTAAGACATAAAGGGTGCTTGAAAGAAATCTGCTACAATGTACAGGGAGACGGTAGTACAGTGGTAATGTCAATGGACAACTAATTTAAAATCCCAGGCTAATAGAGTCACAGAGTCATACATCACAGACCCTACTAGGTTCTATATTTGAATCTCATGACGGATGGTGAAATTTGAATTCAGTTAATAAATCTGGAATTCAGAGACAGGATAATGGCTATTGTAGTAAAAATACAGCTAATTCACTCATTCTTTGAGTTCAATCCAACCATGGCCTTGCCCCTTTTAATTAGTACCATTCCTAAGTCCCTGAAAATGATTTTGTTTCAAGTGTTTCTCCATGTAAAATGTTTTTTTTTCTTTTGTTCCTCTCCTGATGTTTGCCTGTAGAATAGCCAACATTACAGGCACCTAGATCCATTAAATTCAGAAGATGGGCTCCCAGCCTCTTCTGACATGAACTCCATCTGCGTATCCTGTGCATGAACTGATAACATAAATGAAGGAGTCCACCATTCTTACCTGGTCTGGTCTAGATGCGACTTCAGTCCCATGACAATATGGTTAATGCTTAACAGCCCTCTAAATTGAGGACTGCAGATGCTGGAAACTAGAGTCTAGATTAGAGTGGTGCTAGAAAAGCACAGCAGGTCAAGCAGCATCCGAGGAGCAGGAAAATCAACTTTTCGGGCAAAAACTCTTCATCAGAAATGGAGGCAGGGCGCCTCCAGGGTGGAGAGATAAATGGGGGGTTTGCTCCTCAGATGCTGCCTTAGAATCTCAGTGAGTCTCTGTCTCACTTCAATCCCCAGGTCATCTCCTCTGCCCTGAAACTCTTCATCCATTTACTCTTTGCTACCTTCCACCTCCTGAACTCAAATAATTGTAAGGGCATGAAATCACAATGGAATAGAAAATAGATTTAAAAGATCAGATAGTGGAAAACATTGACAGATAGTTAAGGAGATATTTCACAATTCACAACATATATTTCATCGAGAAAGAAAATCTCTTCCAAGTGCAATGACTACCAGAACTTTATACAACAAGAATTACCTGTCTAGCACCACTTCAATGTTACTCTGCTATTCTATTTCCTACTTTGTTAAAAATCACATCAGGTTATAGTCCAGCAGGTTTATTTGGAAGCACTAGCTTTCAGAGCACTGCTCCTTCATCAGGTGGTTCTGGAGTATAAGATCATAGGATACAGAATTTATACCAAACATTTACAGTGTGATGTAACAGAAATTATATATTTAAAAAGACCTGGTTTGTTTGTTAAGTCTTTCATCTTTTAGAATGACCATGTTGGTTTCAGTTCTGTCATATGTAAATTCCAGAACTTTTTTAAAGTTACATTCTCAAGTGAACTTTAACAATTGGTGTCATGTTGGCCCAGATAATGCATTGAAGGTGTGAGCTGCCCTGTGCCACAATGTTCATTCTGATTCTAATCGAAAAAACGGATTTACACAATCTTACCTGGATTCATTCAGTTTTTGAGCAAAATAAAATGTAATTCTACAAGGACAAATTCACCCCACAAACTTATATGTGTGTGTTTGCATGTGGTGTGTGTATGGGGGGGGGGGGGTGGGGGGGGGGGGTTATAAGTGTCTGTGAGAGAGTGTGTATGTGTATGAGTGTGAGTGTAAAGATGTATAAGTCTGAGAAGGTGGGTGTGTGTGTGTGAGTGTGGGAGCGCATGTGTGAGCGTATGAGAGAGAGCTTGTGTATGAGAGAGTGTATGGGTCTGTAGGAGTGTGTGTGTGTAGGAATGTGTTTGTGTAGGAGTGTCTATGTGTCTGTGTCTGTCTGGGAGTGTGCATGTGTGTGTGTGTCTGTCTGTCTGTCTGTCTATGAGTGTGCATTTATCTATGTCTCTGTGTGTCTGTGTCTGTGTGCCTCCATCTGTGTGTGTGCGTGTGTATAGTGCAGTGGGGTCACCTGTAGTGTGACATGAACCCAAGGTCCCAGTTGAGGCCATCCCCATGGGTACTGAATTTGGCTATCAGCCTCTGGTCAGCCACTTTGTGTTGTTGTCTGTCCCGAAGTCTGCCTTGGTGGATGGTCACCCAAAGGTCTGAGGTGAAATGTCCCAGACCACTGAAGTGTTCTCCGACTGGGAGGGAACACTCCTGTCTGTTGATTGTTGTGCGGAGTCCATTCATCCGTTGTTGTAGCCTCTGCTTGGTTTTGCCAATGAGAGATTTTATAAACAACCCAAGTCTTTTTTAATGTATTAATTTCAGTTACATCACACTGTAAACTTTTGCTATAAATTCTGTGTCTTATGATCTTATACTCCACAACCACCTGATGAAGGAGCAGCGCTTTGAAAGCTAATGCTTCCAAATAAACCTGCTGAACTATAATCTGGTGTTCTGTGATTTTTAACTTTGTACACCCCAGTCCAACATCAGCGCCTCCACATCATCACTATTTCCTACTGAAATGGATATAGTAATTCAAGTTAGACTGCATCGGCCATGTATTTGACTAATCACTCAACTTAACTAACTCACTTCACCTAATTATGTCTCCCTCACCATTCTCACTCCCACCTGATATTGTGTTAGGAGCAAACTTGGGAACTTTGCCAAAATAAAAATTGCTGGAAAAACTCAGCACGTCTAGCAGCATCTGCAGATAGAAAACAGAGTTAATGTTTCAGATCCAGTGACCCTTTTTCAGAACTGACAGCAGCTAGGAAAAGATTGGTATTTATGCAGAAGATGTAATCGGGGGAGGGGGAGGGGGGGGGAGGGGGAGGGGGAGGAGTAAAGAATAGGTGGAGTTACAGCCCAAATAGACAGAGACAAACAATTGTACAAACGAAAGGGGGGATAAAAGGTCAGGCTGGAAGAATAAATAGCTGCTAATGGGGGATATTAGTAGCTGACAATTGGTTGTGTGTGGTAGCAGCCCATGTAATGTGTGGAGTTCAGGTAGAAGGTGGGAGAAGATGCTCAACTCTGAAATTGTTGAACTCAATTTTTGGTCTAGAAGGTTGTAGAGTTGTCAAGCAGAAAATGAAGTGCTGGAGCACTGCAGCAAAGCCTGAGGCAGAGCTGTTGGCCAGGGAACACAGTGGTCTGTTGATGTGGAATGCAACAGAAGATAGGTTTTGCAGCCAGGTGCTCTGCAAAACAGTCACCCACTCTGCACTTTGCTTCCCCAACGTGGAAAAGATGTCATTGTGAACGGTGAACACAGTAGGCCAGATTGAGTAAAGTGCAGGTAAAGTGCTGCTTCACCTGGAAAATGTGCTTGGGGCCTTTGATGGTGAGGAGGGAGGAAGTAAACTGACAGGTGTTACACCTTCTGCGATTGTAGGGGAAGATGTCATGGGCCTGTGCAATCTCTTTTTTACATTCACCACCACTCCATCCCCCAACAGGGTGATCTCAGGGTTCTCCACTTCTTCCTGAAAAGAAAACCTGAACTATCCCCATCCACCATGCCCTTCCTCTGCCTGGGCAAGCTCATCGCACTCTGAACAACTTCTCTTTTCACTCTTCTTACTTTGTTCAGGTCAATGGTTGACCATGGCACCCGCAGTTATGCCTATCTCTTTGTGTGGTATGTGGACCATTCCTTATTCCAATTCAACTTCGGCCCCCACCTACAATTTTTCCTCCAGTATATTGATGACATGACCAGCACTGCTTCCCCCTCCCATCCAAAAATGGAAACATTAACCAATCTTGCTTCCAATTAACATCCGCTCTCAGCTTCACCTAGTCCATCTATGACTCCTCCTCTTCATGGAATCTCTACAGTGTGGAAGCAGGCCATTCAGCCCATAAAGACTACACCAATTCTCTAAAGAATATCTCAATCAGACCCAATCTCCTACCCTATCCTGGTAACCCTGCATTTCCCATGGTTCATCCACCTAGCCTACCCATCCCTGGACATTATGGGCAATTTAGCATGGCCAATCTACCTAATTTATACATCTTTGGACTGTAGAAGGAAACCTACGCTGATATAGGGTGAATGTATAAATTCTACACAGACAGTTGCCCGAGGGTGGAATCAGACCCGGGTCCCTGGCACTATGAGGCAGGAATCTTAACCAATGAGCCACTGTGCTGCCCCTTTCCTTCCTCAACATTTTGGTTCCATTTCTAGTGATTGGCTGGCCACCAATATCTACTACAAACCCACCAACTGCCACAGTTACCTGACTAGACATCCTCTCACCCTCCTTCTTGTAATGACTCCATTTCATTCTCCCAGCTCCTCCGCCTCCATCATATCAATTTTGTGATGCCAACTTTGACAAGGGGGCCTCCAAAATGTCCACCTTCTTGCTTAACCAAGGATACCCCAGCACCATTGTTGTCAGGGACCTTAGCTGGGTTCCCATCTTCCATACTCTTGGCTTCCAATTGTCTACCACTTTAACAGACCACTGTTCCCAGACAACATCCTGTCTCACCACATCTCCTGCATGAATGCCAACCTGTTCCTCGCTGCCATCAGTTCGAAAGAAGGGTCATTGGACCAAAATGCTGACTGAGTTTTTTATCTATAGATGATGCCAGAGTTTTTCCAGTAATTTCTGTTTTTGTTTCTGATTTCCAGCATCTGAATTTGTTTTGTTTTTTTTGGATTTGATTCTGTCATCCAAATCATTGATATAAGAGGAACCTCAATTATCCGGCACTCGATTATCTGAGCAAGATCACAAGGTCCTGATGCTTGGTTAAACTGTGTCATCCGGCATTCTATTATATAGAATTCGATTATCTGAACAAAATATTCTCCACCCCAGTCCTTTGGATAATCGAGGTTTCTCTGTACACTGTGGACAGCTGAAGTCTAAGCACTGACTGCTGAGGTCTCAACTAGTTCTTGCCTCTTGACCTGATAAAAAAAACAGTTTCTGTCTGTTTATCTATTCTCAGTGCATGTCAGTATGTTCCACCTCATCAAATAGAGTCATAGAGATACACAGAAACAGACTCTTCGGCCAACCTGTCCATGCTGACCAGATATCCCAACCCAATCTAGTCCCACCTGCCAGCGCCTGGATATGGGCCAGGAAATGTGAACATTAACTTTCTATTTGGATTTTAACAAAGGCTTTCTGAAAATCCAAATACAAGCATTTACTAGTTTTCACTTATCTACCAATTACTCCCTCAAAAAACTAAAGTTGGTCTTCAAACCTCATTTGCCTTTCAAAATCTGTGTTGACTTTGTTTAAAACTGTTGACATTTTCTAAGTGCTCTATTATCATATCCCATGAAACTACGATAGAAGTAAAGGATATAAAAGCAGGAGTAGGCCATTTGGCCCATCGAGCCCACTCTGCCATTCAACATGATCATGATTGATTCTCCACTTTAATACACCACAAGAGAGGAAGATCAAGGAGCAGGATTAGGCTGTTTGGCCCATTGAGTCTGTTCCACGATTCCATTGTGGATACTATGTTTTTCAACTCCATTCTCCTGCCTTCAACATATAGCCCTTGATCCCCTGGCCAATCAAAAATCTATCTATCTCTGTCTAAAAGACACTCAATGAGCTAGGCTCCACAGCCCTCTGCAGCAATGAGTTACACAGATTCACCAGCCTCTGACTGAAGACATTTGTCCAGATCTCAGTTCTAAAGGATCACCTTTCACCCTCAGTCTGTTGTTGCCCAGTTGTTGGTTTGACACAAAAAGGACAATTAACCACGACCTTTCTTAGTTTAGTAAAAGCAGGCATACAATTCACACCATTTGGTGAAAAAAGTCATCAGCAAGTATGCAATTCATCACCACCCACTAAGCTTGATGTTCCCACTTCAGTCAGCAAAATAAAAGCTAATATCCCAGAATAGAAGCCCACACTGGCCCGCCAGTCTTCCAGGTGTTGGGTCGCTTCACCAAACCCAAGTATGGTGTTGCACGTTGCAAAGGATACTCTCCAGAATTTTTTGCTGATGGTCCATCGAAATCCTTCATTTTCTTGTTTGCTCCTCAGCTCATCTGAGAGTGGTGTCTTTCCACTACAGGCTCACTCTGAGGTCACCTTTAGGATTACCTTATTGCTTTTCCCATATGTCGTCCCTCAAAGCTGAACCAGCTCAAGCCAGCAGCTGGGGCTCGGGTAACTTCAATTCACAGCCACTGTCTTATGTGTGAGCAGCTTTAGGCCTAGTGTTCCCTGGGTCTCAGTCTCTCTTACCAGCAGAAATCTCACTCCATTTCCAAGCTTCTCAGTATTCTGTAATCTTCAATCATTCTAAACTCAAGTAACTATAGAACCAGAGTTTGCAAACACTCTTCGCATTAAAATTCCTTTGTTTTTGAGATCAGTCTTGTAAACCTCCTCTGGAACTCCTCCAATGCCAGCACACCCTTCCTTAGACTCAAAACTGATCACAATATTCCATATGTGTTCTAACCAAAGCCTTATACAGCTTCAGCAGTTTATCCAGCCATCTTGAAATGAATGCCAACATTTCATTTGCCTTCTTAACTGCCAACTGAACCTACATGTTAACCGTAAGGAAATCCTGAACTAGGATTCCCAAGTCCCTTTGAGCTTCAGATTTCTGAAAGCTTTCTTTTGTTTAGAAAATAGTCCATGCCTCTATTGTTCCTCCCAAAGTGCACAACTTCATTCATTCCCACATTGTATTCCATCTACTGCTTCTTTGCCCATTCACCGAGCATATCCAAGTCCTTCCCCACTTCCTAAACACTACCTCTTCCACCACCTATTTTTGTGCTGTCTGCAAACTGAGTAACAATACCCTCAGTACCTTCATCCAGATTGTTAATGTATAATGTGAACAGTTTTTTTCCCAACAATGAACTCCACTAATCACCAGCTGCCATCCTGAAAATAATCTCTTTATCCCTACTCTCTGCCTTCTGCCAGTCAGCCAATCCTCGATTCATGCTAGTACTTTGGCCCTAACATCATAGGTCCTTCTCCTATTTAGTAGCTTCTTGTGTGGCACTTAGTCAAAAGCTTTCTGGAATTCCAAATACATCATGTCCACACGCTCTCCTTTGCCCAACTTGCTCATTACCTCTTCAAAGATTTATACTGATTTTTCAGACATGACCTCCCTTTGATAAAACCGTGTTGACTCAACCCTATTCTACCACATACTCCACAATCTTATCCTTAATAATGGACTCTAAAGTCTTACGACCAACCCAGGTCAGGATAACTAGCCTATGGTTTTCTGTCTTCTGCTCCCCTCCCTCCTTAAATAGAATGATACATTAGCCATTTTCCAGTCTTCTAGGACATTCCTGATTCCAGTGGTTAGCACTGCTGCCTCACAGCGCCAGGGACCTGGGTTCGATTCCAGCCTCTGGCAACTGTCTGTGTGGAGTTTGCACTTTCGTGCCATGTCTGCGTGAGTTTCCTCCCACAATCTAAAGATGTGCAGATCAGGTGAATTGGCCATGTTAAATTGCCCATAGTGTTCAGGGATGTGTAGTTAGGTGCACTAGTCGGGGGTAAATGTAGGCTAGTAGGGGAATGAGTTTAGGTGGGTTACTCTTTGGAGGGTCAGTGTGGACTTGTTGGGCCGAAGGGCCTGTTTCCACACTGTAGGGTTTCTATGATTCTATGATTCTAAAAGCTCACCACCTACGATCTCCTCAGCTATCTCCTTCAGAACTCTGGAGTATAGTCTATCTGGTTCAGGTGATCTAGCCATCTTCAGACCTTTAGTGTCCCTAGCAGCCTCTCCTTACTGATGGCCATTACTCTCACCTCTGCATCTGGTATGCTGCTAATGTCTTCCACTGTGAGAACTGATTATTTATTCCCAATGTTACTTCTCCAGCCTCATTTTCCAGTGGTACAATATCTATTCTTGTCTCTTTCTTACCCTTCAGATATATGAAAATACTCTTGCAATCTTTTTTATATTATTAGCTCACTTACTCTCATATTTCATCTTCTACCCCCTGTGGCTTTTTTTTGTTACCTCTGCTGGTTTTTAAAAGCTTCCTAATTCTCTGGCTTCCCACTAAACTTCACGACATTTTACTTTGATGTGGGAATGCCGGTGTTGGACTGGGGTGGACGAAGTTAAAAGTCACTTGTTACCTGATAAAGGAGCAGTGCTCTGAAAGCTAGTACTTCCAAATAAACCTGTTGGACTATAACTTGGTGCTGTGTGCTTTTTTTAACTTTTACTTTGGCTTTTATGCTCTCCATGACTTATCTTGTCAACCATGTCATCCTCCGCTTAATACGTTTCTTCTTCCTTGGGACAAATTTCTGCTGTGCTTCCCAAATTAGAAACCCCTGCCATTGCTGCTCCACCATCTTCCCTGATAGGTTCCCCTTCCAATCAACACTGGCCATCTCCCCCCTCAGGCCTTGTAGTTACCTTTCCTCAATTGTAATACTGTTACATCGGATTCAATTTTCTCTCTTGCAAACAGCAGGATGAATTCTATCAAATTATGGTCAATGGTCCCAAAGGTTTCCTTCACTTCAAGCTCCCAAATCAATTCTGCCTCATGACACATCAATAAGTCCAGAATTGCCTATTTCTAATGGAGACTACCACAATCTGCTCCAAAAAACAACTATTTTGGAGACATTCCACGAATTCCTTTTCTTAGATCTGGTACCAACCCAATTTTCCCAGTCCACTGCACATTGAAGTATCACATGATTATTGTAATGGGATTTTCCTTGCATGCCTTTTCAATCTCTTGCTTTATTTTCTTCCCACATCCTGACTACTGCTAGGAGGCTTATACACAACTCCCAACACAGGCTTTTCTCTTTTGTGCCTCTTCTAATCTACCCATAGAATCTTTTTCTGATTTCACATCACTTCTTGCTATTAATTTAATTTTATTTCTTACAAGACGACATCGCCCTCCTGTCCTTTCAATAGGACATGTATTCTTGGATATTGCATTCCCAGTCCTGAACTCCTTACAGCCACAAATCGTGATGCACACAACATCATACAGGCCAACTTCAATCTGCTTTGCCAGCACATTTACCTTGTTTCGTATACTCTGTGCATTAAAGTACAACACCCTCATTCCTGCATTGACTGCCTCCTTATCTGGATTAGTAGTGCTGGAAGAGCACAGCAGTTCAGGCAGCATCCAAGGAGCAGCGAAAGCGACATTTCGAGCAAAAGCCCTTCATCAGGAATAAAGGCAGTGAGCCTGAAGCGTGGAGAGATAAGCTAGAGGAGGGTGGGGTTGGGGAGAAAGTAGCATAAAGTACAATAGGTGAGTAGGGGAGGGAATGAAGGTGGTAGGTCAGGCAGGAGAGGGTGGAGTGGATAGGTGGAAAAGGAGCTAGGCAGGTAGGACAAAGCCAGGCAAGTCATGAGGACAGTGCTGAGCTGGAAGTTTGGAACTAGGGTGAGGTGGAGGAAGGGGAAATGAGGAAACTGTTGAAGTCTACATTGATGCCCTGGGGTTGAAGTGTTCTGAGGTGGAAGATGAGGCGTTCTTCCTCCAGGCGTCTGGTGGTGAGGGAGCGGCGGTGAAGGAGGCCCAGGATCTCCATGTCCTCGGCAGAGTGGGAGGGGGAGTTGAAATGTTGGGCCACGGGGCGGTGTGGTTGATTGGTATGGGTGTCCCAGAGATGTTCCCTAAAGTGCTCTGCTAGGAGGCGCCCAGTCTCCCCGATGTAGAGAAGACCGCATCAGGAGCAACAGATACAATAAATTATATTAGTAGATATACAGGTAAAACATTGATGGATGTGGAAGGCTCCTTTAGGTCCTTGGATAGAGGTGAGGGAGGAGGTGTGGGCACAGGTTTTACAGTTCCTGCGGTGGCAGGGGAAAGTGCCAGGATGGGAGGGTGGGTTGTAGGGGGAACGTGGACCTGACCAGGTAGTCACAGAGGGAACGGTCTTTGCGGAAGGTGGAAAGGAGTGGGGAGGGATATATATCCCTGGTGGTGGGGTCTGTTTGGAGGTGGCGGAAATGTCGGCGGATGATTTGGTTTATGCGAAGGTTGGTAGGGTGGAAGCACCAGGGGCGTTCGCTTTCGCTGGTTTTGATTTCGTCGATTTCACTGCTCCTTGGATGCTGCCTAAACTGCTGTGCTCTTCCAGCACCACTAATCCAGAATCTGGTTTCCAGCATCTGCAGTCATTGTTTTTGCCCCCTTATCTGTTGTGCCTGAATATAGATTCCTGGCCTTTTCCATACTCTCGATCATACTACTTGTTTTGGAAACTTTAACAGCCCTTCCCCCCTTTAACTTTTTCCATAGTTTTCCAAATAACTGAACCCATTCCAACACTATTTAGCTTAAAGCCCTACGCATAGCCCTAGTTATGCAGTTCACAGGTCTGTGGTCCCAGCATTATTCAAGTTGTGCCTATCCCACACAAAGAGCTCCCTCCTTCCCGAGCATTGATGCCAATATCCCATGAATTTGAACCCATTTCTCCCAAAACAATCTTTCAGCCTCATGGTTACCTCTTTAGTTCTGTTGACCCTGTGCCAATTTACTCATGGCTCAGGTAGTAATTCAGAGATCATTATCTTTTTGGTTCTACTCTTTCATTTAGGTTCAAGTTGCTCATGTTCCCCCAGCCAGATCCTCTTACCTCCTTATAACTATATCATTGGTGCCTACATATATCGATATTTCCCCTCCCACTCCAAGTTCCTCTGCAGCCTAGTTGAGTTATCCCGAACCAGACACCAGGCAGGCAACACAGTTTTCAGGACTCTCAAACCTGGCCACAGAGGATAGTGTCTATTCCCTTGACTATACTATCCCTGATTACAACTATCCCCAATTACAGCTCCATTTCTCTTTTCTCACCCCTGTTGAATGGCTTCCTGGACCATGGTACTATGGTCAGTTTACTCATCCTCCTACAGCCATAAAATGCAAGAATCTCGAATCTGTTGGACAAGGTGAAGGGCTGAGGCTCCTTCAGCAGCATCTTCAGGATCCTTCTATCTGCCTTGGTTGTAGTCATGCCCTCCTGTGGCTGAGCACTAATCAAATTGGAGACAGTTCATCAAAGGGATATGACTGCCTTATGGAACACAGCATGTAGATAATTTTTCCCTCTCCCTGATGTGTCAGAGGGTTCAAAGCTCAGACTCTGGCTTATCAGCCCGAGTTTCTCGAGTTACCATATCCTGCCACAGATGTGGGCACAATGAATCACAATGGGATCCACCAGCTCATACACCATGCAGTTACAACACATCATCAGGCCCAGCATCTCTTGATTTGATTTTTAAAATGTTCATACTGGTCTTTCAGTTTGCAGTCTGTAAATATTCCCCCAATTTACCTTCAATTTGAAAGTAATCTATAATAGATAGTCAAATTAGGAGCTATCACCAACCAAGGAACTTATTGTGATATCATCTTTTTGGCTGGGCCCCTTATCCTGGGCTTCAATTTATTCTCTTTCAAGGGAAACCTTACAAACTATGAGCCAGAAAATAACAAACAAAAGCACCCCCTTCCTCTCTTCACCAAATTCCCACGTTGCCTCGAGGTTCCCAGGACTATACAGTCATTCAGGCCATGTCTCACTCTGATGTGCTCTCTCTCATTTTCAACAGTGCTACGCTTACTGCTACACTCCCACACCATCTCCATATCCTTTTATACATCTTTAATAATTGACTCTAACATTTTCTGTACAACTGATATTGGACAAACCTTTGATTATTTGTTTCACCCCTTCCTTTTTCCAATAGTGGAATTTTATTCATCACTCTGCAATCAGCTGGACTGTTCCAGAATCTGTAGAACTTTGGAAGACACCATCGAACACAGCCATGTTAAAACCATAGCAGCATAAGTAGGCCAGTCAGCCCATTGAATCTACCCCACTGTTCAAGGAGATCATGACTAATCTGATAATCCCCAACTCCACTTTCCTGACTTTTTCCTCTAACTCTTCATTCTTTATTGATTAAAATCTGTCATCTCATCTTTAAATAGACTTGATGGCCTCGCCCTCTACAGTAAAGAATTCCACAGATCACTATCTTCAGAGAAACAATTCAACATCATCCAACTTGAACGGGTAGCCCCTTACACTGAGATTATATCTCTGATCCTAGACCATCCCACAAGAAGGGAAAACAGCTTCTCCAAATCTAACCTGAAAAGCCCTATAAAAGCTTAATTGTTTCAATAAATGTCCAGTCTTATTCTTCTTCAGTCAACTCAGTAACCTTCCCTTATAAGAAAATTCTTCCATACCTGAATCGAACCCATGAACCTTCTTTGGTCTTCCTTCGATATCTTTCCATTGACAAGGGGGCCACTATTTCAATGGCTACCCCCTTTAGATTATCATGCCCTTGTCTGAGGCAAAGGTGAAGATTAGGAAAACTTTGGAAATGGGAGTAGACAGGAATAGTGATGGAGAGGATATGGGGTCAGAACTCAGCTCCCATCAAATAAAATACAGAGAATGCAAACACTCTGGTTCAGTATCAGACTCTGATCAGGAAGAGGGATGCAATTTGTGGTTTAGGAATGGAGTTTGTGACCAGGACTAATGACAAGCTTCAGTCTTAACAAGGTTTCAACAACAAATGGTAATTCAAGGAGTTATTGTTTACACATCTAATAACTGGAGACAAAATTACCAAGAACAGCAACAAAAAGAGAGAACAAGAACAGAAACGCAATTAGCCATGGTTCATGGAATTCATAGCTGGACAGAGCAAGACTCACCAGGTACACCAATGCTGGCAAGAATGGGATAATAAAAGTATTGAATGACATAAACTGAATATTGGATTCGAGCTCTTAATGAGAGATGATCATAATATGTGGAAAGAAAGTAAAAATCCCAGAATAAACTCTTTTCCTCTGTTGTAACATTCCAATTGATTGTTATCAAATTCTGAACCATTGTTGGAATATTTCAATCCTTTACTCTCAAATTCTGAACTCTCCTCACCCTCTCTCTATAAGTAATCCCTGTAAGCGCTGGAGGTGAAGTTCCCACCGATCTATTTGTATAACATATTGAAAGAAGCCCATTATTAATAGAAGAAGTAAACCCTCCAGTGAAACAATTAGAATCCCAATGGACATGTCATGAATTGCAGTCAATGAACAAACAAGTCTAATTAACCCCTTCCAATTCAAGATATTTTACATCATAATACAATAAACATTTAACTGGTCTGATGGAAACAGCAAAGGCACTGGCCATTATTTCCCTGGTTTATGGGAGTAAGGTATAACCTGGCCTGCAGCTGGGCATCTAGCATCAACTGTGGGACTATTTCTAGAGAACATAAGAAACAATAAATATACTTTGAATTAAAATGGTCTAATAAACAACCAGCAGCATGCATCCATTAATGGAAAATTGTGTCTTTTAAATTCAATGATGTTCTTTGAGAGCACGGATGAGAATATTATGGTATTGATTTTATTTATATGAATTCAAATCATTTTCATCCAGTTCCTGGCAAAGGACGAGTGGGGAAAAGTGATATCTGTGGATTTAAGGCTACAGTGAATTCTTCTGCTTCTTAAAAGTTGCTCAGTACTGAGGATAGAATCATCAACTTTATATAGAAGGAGTCCACTCAACCCACTGGGTCTGCATGAGTTCCCAAAATAACTTCTCAGCTAGTCCCATTCTCCAGCCCTATGTCCATGGCTCTCTACATTTATCATTTTCAAATATGTACCTAGTTCTCTTTTGAAAGTTGCTGTGGAATCTACCATCACTCTCCCATGATGTCGAGGTGCCTGTTGGACTGGAGTGAGCAGGCACAGCAATCAGACAACACCAGGTTATAGTCCAACAGGATTATTTGAAATCACAAATCATTTTGTCAGATGAATCAGGGTGTTCCTGTGCGTAAATCACAGAAAGCTAGTATGCAGGTACAGCAGGTAATAAGGGAGGCAGTTGGAAATTTGTCATTTGTTGTGAAAGGAATACCGTAAAAAAGTATGGAAGTGTTGCTCTAACTGTACAAGACATTAATGAAACTGCACCTGGAATACTGTGCACAATTTTGGTCCAATTCCTTGAGGAGGGATATATTTGCATTGATGGTAATTCAAACAAGATTCACTAGATTGATTCCAGAGGTCAGGGATTTATCTCATGAAGGGTGATTGAACAGGTTAGCCTTATGGAGTTCAAAAAAATGAGAGGAGATCTAATTGAGGTACATAGGATGCGAAAGGGGAAGAGAGGTAGCTCACAAAGCCCCCCAAACAATTTCTACCATTCAGTGAGATCACGGTTAATCTGTCATTGACAAAGTAGACTTTGAACAGGTATTTCCCTTTGTGGAGCTATCTAGAATGAAACTTCATATTTTAAGGCAAGGGATATCAGAATTAAAGCAGGGATGAGCTCTCAAAGAGTTGCGAATCTGTGCAATTCACTACCCCAGATTACAGTAGACACCAGGACATTTAATAGATTTAAGACGACAAACAGATTTTTTAAGAGTAATGAATTAAAGCATTTTGGGAAGAGGCCAGCAAGATGACTTCCGCCATGAAAATATTGAATAGCTTGGCAGACCCAAGGGGCTGAATTGCATTCTCCCATTCACATGTTCAATGGACTGTTTAAACATTATTTCCTTTTTACAAAACCATATTGACTCTGCCTGATTGACTTAAATTTAGCCACAACGTTGTGCCGAACATGAGGCTGAATTAAACTAATCCCTTCTGTGTACCCGTGGTTCATATCCCTCCATTCCTTGTTTATTCATGTGCCTATCTAAAAGCCCCTTAAACAGCCCTTATCGTATCAGCCTATGCTACTAACACAGGCACCTACCAGTCTCTGTGTAAAAGATTTCCCTCTGACATCTCCTTTGAACTTTCTCCTCGTATCTTAAATATATGCCCTCTAGTATTAGATATTTCAACTCTGGGGAAAAGATTCTGTCTGTCTACCCTATCTATGCCTCTCATAACTTTATAAACTTCAATCAGGTCACTCTTCAGCCTCCAGCCTTTCCTTATAGCTCATACCCTCAAATCTAGGCATCACTTTGGTAAACATTGTCTGCATCCTCTCCAAATACTTTATGTAATGAGGCAACTATAACTGATAAGTTCTGACATTCTCCCTGTGACAGAAATTAGACTAGTTAGCCTGGAATTTCTTAATGCTGATGTTGACATTTGCTATTATCCAATCTAAGGAATCTTCTCAAAGCTTGGAATTTTAAATAAAAAGAAATTAACTCAGTATGTAGATTGTCCAACCAGAGGGGAGGCCATATTGGATTTGGTACTCGGTAATGAGCCGGGACAAGTGATGGGCTTGTTAGTGGGTGAACATTTTGGTGATGGTGACCACAATTCTGTGACTTTCACCTTGGTTATGGAGAGAGATAGGTGCGCACAACAGGGTAGATTTTACAATTGGGGGAAGGGAAATTACGATGCTGTAAGACAGGATTTGAGGAGCATAAGTTGGAAGCATAGGCTGTCAGGGAAGGATGTGGTGGAAATGTGGAACTTTTTCAAGGAGCAGATATGACGCGTCCTTGATATGTATGTACCTATCAGGCAGGAAAGAAATGGTCGTGTGAGGGAGCCTTGGTTGACGAGGGAGGTTGAATGTCTAGTAAAGAGGAAGAAGGAGGCTTACATAAGGTTGAGGAAACAGGGTTCGGACAGAGCAGTGGAGGGATACAGGATAGCCAGAAGGGACCTGAAGAAAGGGATTAGGAGAGCTAAGAGAGGGCATGAAAAATCCTTGGTGGATAGGATCAAGTATTCACTCAGTATTCACTCAGGAACAGGACACTGTTGCTGATGTGAATATGGAGTCACAAATGATTAGAATGGATGGCCTGGAAATATGCTGGGAAGAGGTTCTGGGAATATTAGAAAGGATGAAAATAGATAAGTCTCCTGGGCCTGATGGCATTTACCCTAGGATCCTATGGGAAGCTAGGGAGGAGATAGCAGAGCCATTGGCCTGGATTTTTATGTCGTCATTGTCAACGGGAATAGTACCAGAGGACTGGAGGATAGCGAATGTGGTCCCCTTGTTCAAGAAAGGGAGTAGGGATAGCCCTAGTAACTATAGGCCAGTGAGTCTGACTTCAGTGGTGGGCAAAGTCTTAGAGAGAATGGTAAGGGATAAGATTTATGAACATCTGGATAGGAATAACGTGATCAAGGATAGCCAGCATGGTTTTGTGAAGGGCAGGTCGTGCCTCACAAACCTTATTGAGTTCTTTGAGAAGGTGACTAAGGAAGTGGACGAGGGTAAAGCAGTAGATGTTGTGAATATGGATTTTAGTAAGGCGTTCGATAAGGTTCCCCATGGTAGGCTAATGCTAAAACTACGGAGGTATGGCATTGAGGATACATTAGAGGTTTGGATTAGGAATTGGCTGGCTGGAAGGAGACAGAGGGTAGTAGTTGATGGACTATGTTCATCCTGGAGTGCAGTTACTAGCGGTGTACCACAAGGATCTGTTTTGGGACCATTGCTTTTTGTTATCTTTATAAATGATCTAGAGGAAGGGCTTGAAAGCTGGGTAAGCAAGTTTGCGGATGACACAAAAGTCGGTGGAGTTGTGGATAGTGAGGAAGGAAGTGGTAGGTTACAGCGGGATATAGATAAGTTGCAGAGCTGGGCAGAAATGTGGCAAATGGAATTCAATGTAGCTAAGTGTGAAGTCATTCACTTTGGTAGGAGTAACAAGAAGATGGATTACTGGGCTAATGGTAGGCTACTTGGTAGTGTGGATGAGCAGAGGGATCTTGGTGTCCATGTACACAGATCTCTGAAAGTTGCCACCCAGGTAAATAGTGCTGTGAGGAAGGCATATGGTGTACTGGGCTTTATTGGTAGAGGAATTGAGTTCCGGAGTCCTGAAGTCATGTTGCAGTTGTATAAGACTCTGGTGCGGCCTCATCTGGAGTATTGTGTGCAGTTTTGGTCGCCATACTATAGGAAGGATGTGGAGGCATTGGAACGAGTGCAGAGGAGGTTTACCAGGATGTTGCCTGGAATGGTAGGAAAATCTTATGAGGAAAGGCTGAGGCACTTGGGGCTGTTCTCATTGGAGAAGAGAAGGTTTAGGGGAGATTTGATAGAGGTGTATAAGATGATTAGGGGTTTAGATAGGGTCGACACTGAGAACCTTTTACCGCTAATGGAGTCAGGTGTTACTAGGGGACACAGCTTTAAATTAAGGGGTGGTAGGTATAGGACAGATGTTAGGGGTAGATTCTTTACACAGCGGGTTGTGAGTTCATGGAATGCCCTGCCCGTATCAGTGGTGAACTCTCCTTTATGGTCATTTAAGCGGGCATTGGATAGGCATTTGGAAGTTATTGGGCTAGTGTAGGTTAGGTAGGATTCGGTCGGCGCAACATCGAGGGCCGAAGGGCCTGTACTGCACTGTATCTTTCTATGTTCTATGTTCTATGTTCTATGATAACCCCAAGGCATTTTATGAGTATGTGAGAAACATGCGAATGACGAGAACGAGGGTAGGTCCGATCAAGGACAGGAGTGGGAGATTGTGTATTGAGTCGGAAGAGATAGGAGAGGTCTTGAACAAGTACTTTTCTTCAGTATTTACGAACGAGAGGGACCGTATTGTTGAAGAGGAGAGTGTGAAACGGACTGGTAAGCTAGAAGAGATACTTGTTAGGAAGGAAGATGTGTTGGACATTTTGAACAACTTGAGGATAGACAAGTCCCCCGGGCCTGACGGGATATATCCTAGGATTATGTGGGAAGCAAGAGAGGAAATTGCAGTACCGTTGGCAATGATCTTTTCGTCTTCACTGTCAACGGGGATGGTAACAGGGGACTGGAGAGTAGCGAATGTTGTGCCCCTGTTCAAAAAAGGGAATAGGGATAACCCCGGGAATTACAGACCAGTTAGTCTTACTTCTGTGGTAGGCAAAGTAATGGAAAGGGTACTGAGGGACAGGATTTATGAGTATCTGGAAAGACACTGCTTGATTAGGGACAGCCAGCACGGATTTGTGAAGGGTAGGTCTTGCCTTACAAGTCTTATTGAATTCTTTGAGGAGGTGACCAAGCATGTGGATGAGGGTAGAGCAGTGGATGTAGTGTACATGGATTTTAGTAAGGCATTTGATAAGGTTCCCCATGGTAGGCTTATGCGGAAAGTCAGGAGGCATGGGATAGAGGGAAACTTGGCCAATTGGATTGAAAACTGGCTAACCGGTCGAAGTCAGAGAGTGGTGGTAGATGGTAAATATTCAGCCTGGAGCCCAGTTACAAGTGGAGTTCCGCAGGGATCAGTTCTGGGTCCTCTGCTGTTTGAAATTTTAATTAATGACTTGGATGAGGGAGTCGAAGGGTGGGTCAGTAAATTTGCAGATGATACGAAGATTGGTGGAGTTGTGGACAGTGAGGAGGGCTGTTGTCGGCTGCAAAGGGACTTAGATATAATGCAGAGCTGGGCTGAGGAGTGGCAGATGGAGTTCAACCCTGCCAAGTGTGAGGTTGTCCATTTTGGAAGAACAAATAAGAATGCGGAATACAGGGTTAACGGTAAAGTTCTTAGTCAGGTGGAGGAACAGAGGGATCTTGGGGTCTATGTACATAGATCTTTGAAAGTTGCCACTCAGGTGGATAGAGCTTGTAAGAAGGCCTATGGTGTATTAGCGTTCATTAGCAGAGGGATTGAATTCAAGAGTCGTGAAGTGATGTTGCAGCTGTACAGGACTTTGGTTAGGCCACATTTGGAGTACTGTGTGCAGTTCTGGTCGCCTCACTTTAGGAAAGATGTGGAAGCTTTGGAGAGGGTGCAGAGAAGATTTACCAGGATGTTGCCTGGAATGGAGAATAGGTCGTACGAGGACAGGTGGAGAGTTCTTGGCCTTTTCTCGTTGGAACGGCGAAGGATGAGGGGTGACTTGATAGAGGTTTATAAGATGATCAGAGGAATAGATAGAGTAGACAGTCAGAAACGTTTTCCCCGGGTACAACAGAGTATTACAAGGGGACATAAATTTAAGGTGAAGGGTGGAAGGTATAGGGGAGATGTCAGGGGTGGGTTCTTTACCCAGAGAGTGGTGGGGGCATGGAATGCGCTGCCCGTGGGAGTGGTAGAGTCAGAATCATTGACGACCTTTAAGCGGCAATTGGATAGGTACATGGGTGGGTGCTTAAGCTAGGATAGATGTTCGGCACAACATCGTGGGCCGAAGGGCCTGTTCTGTGCTGTATTGTTCCATGTTCTATGTTCTATGTTCTATGTTCTAAACCACTTCATCAAATATTTAGCCTTTTTTTTTACTGTGGGAGGAAGTTCATAAGATTCAGGCACTTGCCATACTGAAGCTCCAACAATTTGCTCAGTGTCACTTTTTGGGTCATTGAAATTTTCCTGAAATCCTCTCTTCTTTCTGTTTAGTAATTTATCGCTGCTTCTAGAATTAATACTTCTATCTTGTATGCTGACAAAATCCCAATTTGATTCATTAGCCACAACATTATTTTCTGTTATCAATTGATATTGGGATGTAAAAGGGGTGGAGAGTTACTGATTAAAGAGAATGTCACAGCCGTACTACAAGAGGATATCTTGCAGGGCTCATATGATGAAGCAGTGTACTTAGAACTCAGGAATAAGAAAGGTGCAATCACAAAGGCGGGGTTACACTATAGGCCTCCTAGCAGCCAGCAAGAATTAAAGGAACAGATATGTAAGAAGATCAATTTCCCCAATATTCACTGGGTCTCCCATAGTGCCCGGGGCTTAGTGAGGCAGAATTTGTTAGATAAATCCAAGAGGGATTCTTGAAACAAGCTGTTGATAGTCTATTTAGGGGAGGAGCCATACCAGATCTTGTCATGGGAATGAGTTGGCTAGGTGATCAAAGTTTCAGTCGGGGAACATTTTGGGAATTGTGATCATAATTGCATAAGTTTTAAGATAGTTTGAGTGAAAGTGCTAAATTGGGGAAGGTTAAGTACAACAATTATAGGCAGGAACTGGAAAGATAGAATTGGGAATGTTGTTTGAAGGTAAATCCACATCTGGCATGTAGGAGTCCTTTAAAAACCAGTTGACCAGAGTTCAGGGCCGACATGAGCCTGTGAGCATGAAAGATAAGGGTGGTAAGATGCGGGATATTGAAAATTTAATTAAAAAGAGGAAGAAGGTGCATGCAAGGTTTAGGAAACAGAAATCAAACAGGGCACTTGAGGAAGAAAATAACTTAAAACAAGATATGAGAGGGCTAGAATGGGCCACGAAATGTTGTTCTGGATTATGATGAAGGGCTTTTGCCCGAAACGTTGGTTTCGCTGCTCCTTGGATGCTGCCTGAACTGCTGTGCTCTTCCAGCACCACTAATCCAGAATCTGGTTTCCAGCATCTGCAGTCATTGTTTTTACCCCATGAAATGTTGTTGGCAAGTAGCATGAGGGACAATCCCAAGGCACTTTATATGGATGTTAGGAGCAACCGGAGAAAGGGGAGGTCTACTTAAGAGCGAAGGAGGGAATTTAAGTAAGGAGCCAGAGGAAGTGGATAAGGTCTTAAATCAGTATTTTGCATCAGTATTCACCAAGGAGCAAGATATGAATGAGTCAGTTTGAAGACCAGTTTAGAGAGCATTTAGATAGATAAAAAGGAGAATATGTTGGGTGTTTAGAAAAATATTGAAGTAGATATGTCCCCAGGGCATGACGGAATCTATTCCAGGGTACTGAAGGAGACATGGTAGGAGATTTCTATTTCAATTCATTTGTTTTGTTTCAAATGCTACATATATTCAGATTTTTAAAAAGCCTTTAGTTTTATTCCTTCTTTTTGCTCTATTCTTCTGTCATTTTACACTTAGATTGGTGTTCTCTATTCCTTCCTGTCATAATCTGTTCATCATTTCCTATATCATTCCTCTTCACTTTCTCATTTCTTTTCATCACATCTTCCCAAAATTGAACTCTTGCTCCCACTGTTTAGTTTGAAATCCCCTCTACTTCCCAACTTATAGAACTCACAAGAACACCAGCCCCGGCACAGTTTAGTGGAGACTGTCCCAAACATACGTATCCCACCTTTCTTCATACTAGACGAATACCTGGACTGAGCGATTGCCTTATGAGGAAACGTTTAAAAACCTCAGCCTGTATCCTCTGGCGTTTAGAAGATTCAGAAGTGACTCAATGAGTGCACACAAGCTCCTGGGTGGAAGAAGGGTTATACCTGAAACGTTGATTTCTCCACCTTCTGGTGCTGCCTGGATCTTCCGGCCTCCTGCTTGTCCATCCTGGGTGGACTTGGCCAGGTGAATATTGAAAGTTGTTTCCTTTTCTGGAAGAATCTAGAACTAGGGGAGATAATTTAAAAATAAGCAGGGTATCCCATTTAAGAAAGATGTAGGAAAACAAATCTGAGGGTTGATTATCTTTGGAATTCCCTTCCTCAAAGATAGTGGATGCAGAATCTTCAAATACTTGAAAGGCAGAGGGAGATAAATTCTTGATTGCCATGGGGATGAGAGATTATGTATGTGTTTGCTTATGATTTTATATGTTTCATTAATTTCACTGTTGCATTTTTTTATAACTTAGGGATAAAATGAGTCTTAGTCATTTTCCAAATAACTCGTTTTTTTTTCTCATGTAGTAGAGTAAAAGCCAATTACTGAACACTCTTCAAAAGTAATGTTAGAGAATGCAACATCAAAACCAAATTATATAGTAAATATGAACTTGGGGAAGAAAAGAAGGTTGGACACTGTTGTACTGCAAAGTATGTGCCAGATGTGTTTTTTCTCCATTTTGTTTTAGTAACTCAAAGGACAGAAGTGGAACTGTGCGGTGTTCACTTGTTGGTTAACAGAGGTTATGTAAGTTTTGGAAAAGACACTTTTGTGAAACAAGTAGTCTTTGGGTTGAAACAACACCTGGAAACAGCTTTTGGATTTTCAAGTTGCATTTTATCAGAGTTCAGAAGAGGTATTGAATATAGGCATTGAGAAAGACCAGAAGACATCAGAGAAAAATCAGACCATTTGTCCCATCGAGTCTACTCTGCTATTTGTTCATGGCTGGAATGTTTGTCAACCCTACTCTCTTGCTTACTCCCATAATCCTTGATCCCCTTATTAATCAATAACCTATTTCTGTCTGAAAGATACACAATGACTTAGCCTCCATAGCAATGAGTTCCACAGATTAACCACCTTTTGGATGAAGAAATTCCTCCTCATCTCAGTTCTGAGAACATTAGCGAACTAGTTTTCTTTTCCACTGACAATAGATGATGGTTTCATGATCATCATTAAACTCTTAATTTCAGATTTTTTCCACCATCTGTCAATGCAGGATTTCAGTCGAGATTCCCAGATCAGTACCTGAGTTTGTTGGTTAATAGTCCCTATGAGACCATCGCCTTCCCCTTTGAGAAAATGTGCAAGAAAAAACAGGTCTCTCTCTCTTTCTCACTCTCTGAGAGGGAAATAAACAACCTTGAAACGATCTGAAAATAAGAATTTTTAACCGAGGCAAAGTCTTGGGTCTAGCCGACCAATTACCGAATTGAAGATCACATAGCACCACAGCTGCTATATGATATAGTCAAAAGCCAACACAGAACTGTGGCATTGCAATTTCATTTCTCCCTTGTGGTTTGAACTCTTAATCCATAGAATTTGTTCCTTTCTGCCTATGTTTACAACCCTTGATTTTTCTGCAGAATTATTTGCTACTTTACAAATGAATATATCATCAACAGTCACAGGTAAGGTGCCGGAAGAGTGGAGGGTGGCTGTGCCATTATTTAAGGAAAGTGCATGGAAAAACTCGGCAACTACAGACTGGTGAGCCTGACCTCAGTGCTAGGTAAGTTGTTGAGGGGGAGATTTGAGAGACAGGATCTAAATGCATTTGAAAAGGTAAGGATGACTAGGATTAGTTAACATGGCTTTATGCATAGGAAATCATGTCTCATAAACTTGATTGAGTTTTTTGAAGAGGTGACCAAGAAGATAGATGAAAGCAGAGTGATGGACATTGGACTTTGTCAAGACTTTCAGCGAGACTCCTCATGGTAGACTGGATGGTAAGATTAGATCACACAGGGATCCAGGAAGAGGTAGCCAATCGGATACAAAATTGATTTGATGGGAGAAGACAGAGACTGGTGGTAGAGGGTTGTGATTCAGACTGGAAGCCTGTGACCAGCAGTATGCTGCAAGGATTGTGTGCTGAGCTATTTCCACTGTTGTTCATCACTTAAATGAATGATTTGAATCTGAAGATAGGAGGCATGGTTAGTACTTTTGAGAATGACACCAAAATTGGTGGTATAGTGGACAGTGAAGACGGTTACCTAAGGGTACAATAGGATCCTGATCAACTGAGCTAATGGTCCGAGGAATGGTAGATGGAGTTTAATTTATATAAATGCAAGGTGTTGCATTTTGGTAAGACAGACCAGGACAGAATGATAGGGCCCTGGACAGTGTTGTTGAACAGAGAGATCTAGGTTTACAGGAACATAATTTCTTGAAAGTGGCATCTCAGGAAGAAAGGGGAGTGAAGAAGGTGTTTGACGTGCTTGCTTTCATCGGTCAGATCATTGAGTACAGGATATGGGATATCATGTTACGGCTGTACAAAACATTGGTAAGGGCAATGCCATGCAAAGGATGTTATTAACCTGGAAAACATGCAAAAAAGATTTAAAGAATATTACCAAGACTGGAGGGTCTGCGTTGTAAGGAGAGGCTGAATAAGTTGGGACCTTTTTCCCTGGAGCATAGGAAGTTGAAGGGTGAACTTATAAAGGTTTATAAATCATGAGGGGCACAGATAAGGTGAATAGGTTTTTTTCCCCAGGTTGGGATTCCAAAACTAAAGGGCATAGATTTAAGGTGAGGGGAAAGATTTAAAAGGAACTTGAGGGACAACCTTTTCACACAGAAGGTGACGCATATTTAACATAGAACACATATAAGTATGGCACAAGAATAGGCGTTTGGCCCACAGTGTTGTGTTGAACATGATGCCAAAATAATCTAATCCCTTCTGCCAACCATTGGTCTATTTCACTCCATTCCTGCATATTCATGTGCTTATCTAAAAATCCCTTTTTCACCCCTATTACATCTGCCTCCACCACCACTCCTGGCAGTACACTCCAGACTCCTACCACTGTCTGTGTAAAACAAATTGCCCCTCACATCTCCTTTCAACTTTCCCCCTCTCAACTTAAGTACAAGCCTCCTAGTATTAAACATTGCAACTCTGGGGGAAAAAAATCTGACTGTCAACCTATCTATGCATTGCATAATTTTATAGACTTTTATCAAGTCTCCCCTCATCCTCTGCTGCTCCAGACATAACAACCCAAGCTTTTCTAGTCTTTCCTGATGGCTCATGCTCACTAATCCAGGTAGCATCCAGTTAAACCTCTCTGTGCCCTGTCCAAAGCCTATATATCCTTCCCGTAATGTGGTGACCAGAACTGAAGACAATATTCTAAAATTGACCTAACCACAGGCTTATAAAAATGTACTTTTGTACTCACTTCCCCAAACAAAAAAGGCAAGCATGCCATACACCCTCTTTACTACCCTATTTCTGTGGCCACTTTCAGGAAGCTATAGACTAGAACTCCAAGATCCCTCTGTACATCAATGTTGTTCAAAATCCTGTCATGAACTGCATATTTTCAGCCCATCAAGGCTGCACCGGCAATAACTACCATTACAGTTGCACTAATACCAATTTTCTGCATGTCCTGTATCCCTGAATGTTATATTTCAGGGGCTCATCCAAATATTTTAAAGGTCAAAAGGTATCTGGCCTCCATTACCTTCCCAGGCAGTGCATTCCAGATTGCCATCACACTCTGAGTGAAAACATTTTTCTCAAATCCCCTCCGAATCTCCTACTCCTTACCCTAAAACTGTGCCCCCTTGGGATTGACCCCTCAACCAAAGGGAACAGCTGCTCCCTACTCACCCTGTCCGTACCCATTGTGACAAAGCTGTTCCTTTAACACAATTATGTTGTCCTTGATTTTTTTTCAGAGAAGTTGTAAATGACCCACATTTTGAAAAGTCTGAGTTTGGATGGATTTTAGGGCAAATTTGATAATAGCTAACAGATACTGCCTCAGGCAGAGGGCTTTCAAGTATATTTAAAAAAAAACTTGTATAATGAAAGGGGAGTGGCCAGTTGTCCCAGCTCAGCTACTCTCTGGTTTGGTTTTAATCCAGCATCGTGTGTGTGAAGAGAGACTGCTGAACCCTCTCTGTCTCTGACACCTCCCCTGTAAGAACATGTTTGATTTTTCCTTTTGTGGCATGGGGTGTTTATGGGGATTTTGGAACAGCATCATTAAGTTGGGACAGTCTGTTGGGTTTTCAGATGGGATAGGTTATTCAGTATTCTGTTCTTTGTGTTTCATCCAGTAATCTTGCAAATAAATTCTGTTTTGTTTAAAACTAAGTGGTTTGGCAAACTGATTATCTCCATTTCTCTGCTGCAGATATATCTGCAAATCTTGTTTTATTTTGTGTTTATATTTATTGAAAAAAATTTCACCTTTTTAAAAAAACACAAACCAAAAAAAAGTATAAAAGTACAGAAAAAATAGAAATAATATGTACTATTATTCAGATCACCAGGATGGAGAATGTCTTGAAGGATTGTACATCTATAGTAAAGAGTAGACAACTGGGTCCAGAACCCTAGAAATTGTTGAAATGTCACAAATTATCAGAAGAATCACAAATGTTGATGGGCATAAACTGTACATGGGGGAGAAAATAGATTTAAGATAGGAAGGAATGAGTTCAGTGGGGCAGGATCAGTTTGAAACAACGGGTTTGCTGGGGCAATGTGACTCTGGGAATGTGGTAGAACAGGCTGTCTGAGATTGGGTGACAATGAAGTTGGAATCTGTTGAGATTAGATTAGATTAGATTACTTACAGTGTGGAAACAGGCCCTTCAGCCCAACAAGTCCACACCGACCCGCTGAAGCGCAACCCACCCATACCCCTACATTTACCCCTTACCTAACACTATGGGCAATTTAGCATGGCCAATTCACCTGACCCGCACATCTTTAGACTGTGGGAGGAAACCGGAGCACCCGGAGAAAACCCACGCAGACACGGGGAGAATGTGCAAACTCCACACAGTCTGTAATTGAACCCAGGTCTAAGGCGCTGTGAGGCAGCAGTGCTAACCACTATGCCTCTAGGAGAACCCTAGAGGGGATGAGGTCAGTGACAGTCCTGGAAACAACAGCCTGATGTTTAGTGGTGGAGTCATGCTCCAGAGCATATAAAAGGAAATGTTTGAGCATTCAATCTCTGGAACTGGAGTACTGTGTGCAGTTTTGGTCTCCTTACCTCAGGAAGGATGTTCTAGCTATGGACGGAGTGCAACAAAGTTATATCAGACTGATTCCTGGGATCGAAGGACTGATATATGAAGAGAGACTGGATCAGTTAGGACTGTATTCAATGGAGTTCAGAAGAATGAGGGGCAATCTCATAGAAAATTAGAAACTTCAACAGGTCTGGACTGGGGAAATGCAGAAAGGATGTTGTCATTGACCAAGGAATCCAACCAGAGGGCACAGTCTAAGGATATGGGTTAGATCATTTTGGACAAGACGAGGAGAAATTTCTTCACCCAGTAAGTGGAATTGGAGTCATAGAGTCATAGGATCCTACAGTACGGAGACAGGTCCTTTGGTTCAAACTCGTCCATGCCAACCAAAACATCCATCTATGCTAACCCCATTTCCCTGCACTTGGCCCGTATCTTTCTAAACCTTTCCTGTCCAGGTATTTGTCGAAATGCCTTTTAAATGTTGTTAATTCAACTGACTCAACCACTTCTTCTGGCAGCTCATTCCATATGCGTAGCACCCTCCGTGTAAAAACATTGTCCCTCAGATTTCCTTTTATTCTTTCCCCTCTAACCCCTCTCATCCTTGATTCCCCAACCCTAGGAGAAACTGAATGCATTCACCCTATCTATGTCTCTCATGATCGTATTCCCTTCTATAAGATCCCACCTCAGTCTCCTACACTCTACAGAAAAGGCCCTAGCTTGTCCAACCTCTCTCTATAACTCAGACACTTGACTCCTGGCAACATCCTTGTAAATTCCCTGTGCACTCTTTCCAATTTAATAACATCCTTCCTACAGCAAACTAGCCAAAAGTGAACACAATACCCCAAGTGCATCCTCACCAACATTCTGTACAACTGCAACATAACTTCCCAACTCAATACCCTGATTGATGAAGGCCTTCTTCACTACCCTGTCTACCTGTGACTCCACTTTCAGAGAACCATCCACCTGGACACCAAGTCCCTCAGTCCACTACAATCCTTAAGGCCCTACCATTCACCATGAAACTCTTAGCTTGATTTGACTTTCCAACATGAATGATTTGGATGTGAGCATAAGAGGTATAGTTAGTAAGTTTGCAGATGACACCAAAATTGGAGGTGTAGTGGACAGCGAAAAAGATTACCTCAGATTACAACAGGACCTTGACCAGATGGGCCAATGAGCTGAGAAGTGGCAGATGGAGTTTCATTCAGATAAATGCGAGGTGCTGCATTTTGGGAAAGCAAATCTTAGCAGGACTTATACACTTAATGGTAAGGTCCTAGGGAGTGTTGCTAAACAAAGAGACCTTGGAGTGCAGGTTCATAGCTCCTTGAAAGTGGAGTCGCAGGTAGATAGGATAGTGAAGGCAGCATTTGGTATGCTTTCCTTTATTGGTCAGAGTATTGAGTACAGGTGTTGGGAGGTCATTTTGTGGTTGTACAAGACATTGATTAGGCCACTGTTGGAATATTGTGTGCAATTCTGGTCACCTTCCTATTGGAAAGATGTTGTGAAACTTGAAAGGGTTCAGAAAAGATTTACAAGGATGTTGCCAGAGTTGGAGGTTTTGAGCTATAGGGAGAGACTGAACAGGCTGGGGCTGTTTTCCCTGGAGTGTCGGAGGTTGAGAGGTTACCCTGTAGAGATTTACAAAATCAAGAGGGTCATGGATAAGATAAATATATAAAGTCTTTTCCCTGGGGTTGGGGAGTCCAGAACTAGAGGGCAGAGGTTTAGGGTGAGAGGGGAAAGATATAAAAGACACCTAAGGGGCAACTTTTTCACAGAGAGGGTGGTATGTGTATTGAATGAGCTGCCAGAGGGTGTGGTGGAGGCTGGTACAATTGCAACATTTAAAAGGCATTTGGGTGTGTATATGAATAGGAAGGTTTGGAGGGATATGGGCCAAGTGCTGGCAGGTGGGACGAGATTGGGTTGGGGATATCTGGTCGGTATGGATGGGTTGGACCGAAGTGTCTGTTCCCATGCTGTACATCTCTATGACTGTATGATTCTATACAAAACCTCATACTTATCTATATTAAACTCCATTTGCCATTTCTCAGCCCAGTTCCCACCTGACAGCCTTCCTTCACTGTCCATGATACTGCCTATTTTCGTGTCAACTGCAAACTTACTGTTCATGCCTTAGTACATTCTCATCCAAATCATTGATATAGATAATAAACAGCAATGGGCCCATCACTGATCCTTGATGTACTCCACTAGTCACAGGCCTCCAGTCCAACAAGCATCCTTCTACTATTACCCTCTGCTTCCTACCCTCAAGCCAATTGTGTATCCACTTTGCCAGCTCCCCATGGATTCCATGCGATCTAGCCTTCCAGAGCAGACTATCATGTGGAATCTTAATAAAGGCCTTACTGAAATCCATATAGACTACGTCTAGTGTCCTGCCCTCATCAACCTTCCTAGTCATTTCATCAAAGAATGCTAACAAATTTGTGAGGCAAGATTTCCCATTTATAAAGCCATGCTGATTAAACCCTGTCTTGCCAAATTCTTGTATACCTTATCTCTCAGAATCTTCTCACATAACTTACCTACTACAGATGTTAAGCTTACTGGTCTACAGTTCCCAGGTTTTTCTTTGCAGCCCTTCTCGAATAATGCCACAACATTCGCTCCAGTCTTCTGGGACATCACCCATGGCTAACGATGATGCAAAAATATCAGCTAGGGCCATAGCAATTCCTTCTCTTGCCTCTTGCGGGGTTCTTGGATATATGTGGTCAGGACCAGGACATTTATCCACCTTCAAACGTCCTGAATACTATACCTGTGGGAAGTGCACCCAGCTGCAGCTCCTGGGAGACTGTGTTAGGGAGCTAGCGCTGGATGCACGCAGGATCATCCGAAATGCTGAGTGTTTCATAGATAACAGTTTTAGTGAGTTGGTCACACCTAAGATACAAGCAGAGAGTAGCTGGGTGACCCCTGTGGTCATTCTCCTTGAAAATGAGTATACCATTTTGGATACTGGAGGGGGGGGAGGGGGAAGGTGGAGGGTGGGTTGGATGACCAGGTAGAAAACAGCAGTAGCTGTTCAGGGGAAAACAGCAGTAGCCAGGTCGATGGCACTGTGACTGGCTCTGGGGCACAGCAGGAAAGGGTAAAGGTAAATAGGACTTTAGCAATAGGTGCCTCAATAGTTAGGGGGGAAGACAGGAGATTCTGTGGCCACAAACAGGAATCCAGGTGACTTGCCTCCTGGACTCCAAGGTCCAAGGTGCCTCAGGGCGGATGCAGAATGTTGTCAAAGGAGAGGGTGAGCAGCCAGAAGTCATTATGCACGTTGGCACAAATTTTAGATAGAAATAGGAATGAGATCCTGCCATGTGATTATTGAGAGCTAGGAAAAGATGTTAAAAACCAGGGCCTCGACAATGGTAATCTCTGGATTACTTCCAATGCCACATATTAGTGAGGGTAAGAACAGGAGAATCTGGCAGATGACTGCATGGTGAAAGAACTGGTGCAGGGGGCAGGGATTCAGATTTTTAGATCATTGGGATCTTTTCTGAGGCAGAGGTGACCTGTTCAAGAGAGACTTGTTGCAACTGAATTGGAGGGGACCAATATCTTGGTGGCCAGGTTTGCTAGTGCTACATGGAGGATTTAAACTAGATTGGCAGGGGGTGTGGGATCCTCAGCAGCAGGGAGGCAAGTTCAAGGCTAGAAGGAAATACAGTAATCAGAAATAGTAAGTTGAAGGGACAGATCAGGTTAGAACACAACAGGGAGCAAGGAGTGCCTGTTATATTAAATTGGATCTATTTCAAAGCAACAGGCCGATGAATTCAGGGCCTGGATAGGCATATGGGACTGGGATATTAAAGGCTTTACAGAAACATGGCTAATGGAAAGGACAGGAATGGCAGCTTAGTGTGCCAGGGAACAGATGCTTTAGTTGTGACAGAGGTGGTGGAAGGAGTGTACGGGACGTTTCACTTTTGAATAAGGCAAGTCTAACAGCAGTAGCCAGAGATGAAATAACTGGAGGATCATCCAGTGAGGTTTTGTAGGTGGAGCTAAGAAATAAGAAGGGGATGGTGATGTCAATGGGGTTGTACTGTAGGATCCCAAGTAGTCAATGGAAATTAGAGGAACAAATATGCAGGAGACTCAGGAAACTTGCAGGAGCAACAGGATGGTCAAAGTAGGGTATATTAGTTTTCCTAACATAGACTGGGACTGCCATAGCATTAAAGGCTTTGATGGAGTGGAAATTGTTAAGTGTGTTCAGGAAAGTTTCCTCAAGCAGTATTAAGAGGGTTCTACTTGGGAAGGGGCAAAACTCTACCTCCTTTTGCTAAATAGGGCAGGACAAGTTACTGAGGTGACAATAGGGGAGCACTTTGGGACCAGTGACCATAGTTCTATTAAATTTAAAATAGTTATGGAGAGGGACAAAATTGGTCCACAGGTTCAAGTCCTAAACTGGGGCAAGGTGAATTTCGATGAGTGAGACAGGAGCTTGCAGGGGTTGATTAGAGTAGATTATCTGCCGGTAAAGGGACCTCCAGCAAGTGGGAGGCCTTTAAAAGTGAGACACCTCGAGTTCATGGTCTATAAGTTCCTGTGAGGGTGAAGGGCAAAGTTGACATGAATGGAGAATCCTGGATGACGAGATATTGAAGCTTTGACCAGTAAGCTTCAATACTTACCTCCGTCACACAAACTGGCTGAGACCAAAACTTTGAATGTTTTCATGAAGGAGTTAGGTAAAGTTTGTAGGGCTAACGGGATCAAAATGTATGAGGAAAAAGTGAGAACAGGATACTAAATTGTATGATTAGCCAGTTCTTAGTCTGTCTCATGCTCCTTCTAGCTCTCAAAGAACAAACAAAGAACATTGCAGTACAGGAACAGGCCCTTCGGCCCTCCAAGCCTGTGCCAATCCAGATCTTCTATCTAAATCCGTTGCTTATTTTCTAAGGGTCTGTGTCCCTCTACTCCATGCCCATTCATGCATCTGTCTAGATACATCTTGTATGAAGCTATCGTGCCTGCCTCTACCACCTCCACTGGTAACGTGCTCCAGGCATCCACTACACTCTGCATAAATAACTTTCCATGCATATCTCCCCTAAACATTTCCCCTCTCACTTTGAACTCGTGACCCCTAGTAATTGAGTCCCCCACTCTGGGAAAAAGCTTCTTGCTATCCACCCTGTTTATACCTCTCATGATTTTGTAGGCCTCAATCAGGTCCCCCCCCCCCCACCAACCTCCGTCTTTCTAATGACAATAATCCTAATCTACTCAACCTCTCTTTTTAGCTAGCGCCCACCACACCAGGCAACATCCTGGTGAACCTCCTCTGCACCCTCTCCAAAACGTCCACATCCTTTTGGTAATGTGGTGACCAGAAGTGTATGCTGTATTCCAAATGTAGCCGAACCAAAGTCTTATACAACTTAAACATGACCTGCCAACTCTCGTATTCAGGGTATTGAATACCCTGTCCGATGAAGGCAAGCATGCCGTATGCATTCTTGACCACTCCACTGATCTGCGTTGCCACCTTCAGGGTACAGTGGACCTGAACACCCAGATCTGTCTGTACATCAATTTTCCCCAGGACTTTTCCATTTACCGTGTAGTTTGCTCTTGAATTAGATCTTCCAAAATGCATCACCTCACATTTGCCCAGATTGAAGTTTATCTGCCATTTGTCCACCTAAATTTCCAATCTATCTATATTCTGCTGCATTCTCTGATAGTCCCCTTCACTGTCTGCTACTCCACCAATCTTAGTGTAATCTGCAAACTCACTAATCAGACCACCTATACCTTCCTCCAGATCATTTAAGTATATCACAAACAACGGTGGTTCCAGCACAGATCCCTGTGGAACACACTAGTCACAATTGTCCATTTTGAGAAAATACTTTTCACTGCTACTCTCTGTCTCCTGTTGCCCAGCCAGTTCTTTATCTATCTAGCTAGTACCTCTTGGACCTTATACAACTTCACTTTCTCCATCAGCCTATCATGGGGAACATAATCAAATGTCTTACTGAAGTCCATATATATGACATCTACAGCCCTTCCCTCATCAATCAACTTTGTCACTTCCTCAAAGAACTCGATTAAGTTGGTAAGACATGACCTTCCCTACACAAACCATGTTGCCTATCATTGATAAGCCCATTTTCTTCCAAATGTAAATAGATCCCAGCCCGTAGTATCTTCTCCAGCAGCTTCCCTACAGCTGATGTCAGGCTGTAATTACCTGGATTATCCCTGCTACCTTTCTTAAACAAGGGGACAACATTAGCAATTCTCCAGTCCTCCAGGACCTACCCATGTTCAAGGATGCTGCAAAGAAATCTGTTAAGACCCAGCTATTTCCTCGCTCGCTTCCCTCAGTAACCTGGGATAGACCCCATCCAGACCTGGGGACTTGTCCACCTAGAGTAATCAAATATCTATCCCTAACCTCAGAATCCATCTTGTTCCTCTCCTTGGTGAATACTGACGCAAAGTACTCATTAAGAATCTCACCTTTTTTCTCTGACACCACACATAGCTTTCTTCCTTTGTCCATAAGTGGGCCAATCCTTTCTCTAATTACCCTCTTGCTCCTCATACATGAACAAAAGGCTTTGGGATTTTTTCTAATCTTGTTTGCTGAAGATATTTCATGATCCCTTTTAGCCCTCTTAATTCCTCATATCATATTGGTCCTACATTCCTGATATTCTTCCAAAGCTCCGTCTGTCTTCAGACACCTAGACCTGATACTGATTAAGGATGATCAGTCATGATCATATTGAATGGTGGTGCAGGTTCGAAGGGCAGAATGGCCTATTCCCGCACCTATTGTCTTATGTATGCTTTCTTTTACTTCTTATCTAGTCTCTCAGTTTCACTTGTCATCCATGGTTCCCAAACCTTGCCAGTTCTATCCCTCATTTTCACAGGGACTTGTCTCTCCTGAACTCTAATCAACCTCTCTTTAAAGGCTTCTCACATATCAAATGTGGGTTTATCTTCAAATAGCTGCTCCCAATTCATGTTCCCCAGTTCCTGCCGAATTTTGGTACAATTGGCCTTCCCCCAATTTAGCACTCTTTCTTTAGGACCACTCTTGTCTTTGTCCATGAGTATTCTAACACTTAAGGAATTGTGATCACTATTCCCAAAGTAATCCACTCCTGAAACTCCAACCACCTGGTCAGGCTCAACCCCAACACCAGGTCCAGTGTGGCCCCTTCCTGAGTTGGACTATTCGCATACTGCTCTGGAAAGCCCTCCTGGATGCTCCTTCCAAATTATGCTCCATCTAGCCCTCTAACACTAAGTGAATCCCAGTCAATGTTGGGAAAATTAACATCTCCTGTCACCAACACCCTGTTGCTGCTACATCTTTCCATAATCTGTTGACATATTTGTCTCTGTCTCCCACTCACTGTTGGGAGGCCTGTTATACAGTCCAGCATTGTTACTGTACCCTTCCTATTTCTGAACTCTGCCCAATATGCCTCACTGCTCGAGTCCTCCATAGTGCCCTCCTTCAGCACAGCTGTGATATCCTCTCTGACCAGTAATGCAGCTCCTCTACCCCCATTACTGCCCTCTCTATCCCACCTGAAGCATTGATATCCTGGGATATTTAGTTGCCAATCATGCCCTTCCCTCAATCAAGTCTCAGTAATTGTAATAACATCATACTCCCAGGTACTAATCCAAGCCCTAAGTTCATCTGCCTTACCTACTATGCTTTTTTGCATTAAAACAAATGTACCTCAGACAAGCAGTCCCTGCCTACTCTTCCCCTTAGTAACGCTGACTTCATTATCTAGTTCCATACAGGCTTTAGTTACTACCTCCTTTACTATCTACTAACCTCATTTGGTTCCCATCCCCCTCCCACATTAGTTTAAACTCTCCCCAATAGGGTTGGCAAAAGCACCCACTAGGACAATGGTTCCAGTCCTGCCCAGACGTAGACCATCCGATTTGTAATAGCCCCACCTTCCCCAGATCCAGTCCCAATGTCCCAAATGTCTCCCTCTCTCCTGCACCATCCCTCAAGCCATGCATTCATCCTGCCTATTCTTCCATTTTGAACATAGAATATTACAGAGCAGTACGGGGGCTTTGGCTCTCAATATTGCACCAATCTGTGGAACCAATCTAAAGCTCACCTAACCTACACTATTTCTTCTCTGACTAGCAGGTAGCACTGGTAGCAATTCTGAGATTACTACCTTTGAGGTCCTACTTTTTAACTTGGCTCCTAACTCCCTATATTCTGCTTGTGAACCGCATCCTGTTTTTTACCTTTATCATTGGTGCCTTACATGCACCATGACAACTGGCTGTCATGGTGCATGACCCCTTCAGAATGTCCTGCTGCCGAACTGAGACATCCCTAACCCGTGCACCTGGGAGGTAACATACCATTCAGGAGTCTCATTTTCGACCACAGAACTGCCTATCTACTCCCCTTACAGTAGACGAAAGCCCTTTCACTCTTTTTCTCGTCCTTCTGTACAGCCGAGTCAGCCATGGAGCCATGAAACTGGCTACTGCTGCTTTCTCCTGGTGAGCCATCTCCCCCAACAGTAACCAAAACAGTATACCTCAGCATCGCGATGCTCCAAAGTGAGTCCATCCGCAGCTCCAGAGCCGTCATGTGGTCTAACAAGAGCTGCAGATGGACACACTTCCTGCACGTGAAGGAGTCAATGACATCAGCCACGTCCCTGAGCTTCCACATTGAGCAAGAGGAGAATAACACAGGTCTTGGTCAACCATGACACACCTTCTGGCCATCTCAAGGGCAGCCTGCCCCACTCTTCACCTTCCCCCTTCCCCCACCCTGGACGGGCAGTGATCAGGATGGCCTACCCAGCTTCCAGCTCCCCAAACTGCCCCTCAGCACCTTCTGATCATCTCTAGGACAGCCCCTACCAGTACCTTCCCAAGGTGACAGCGCTGAAGATGGCTTACCCGCCTTCCAGTTCTTGGTCTGCTCCTATGCACCGTCTGGTTCTCATCCAAACTGACACACCATCCAGCCTGAAGACACAGCTTCCGGCCACCTTTAGGACAGCCCATCCCTATACCTCCCTGGGATGGCAGTGCTCAGGACTGCCCACATGCCTTCAGGCCCACAGCCCACCCCTACGCAGTGTTTGTTTCTCGGTCCACCCTGATACACCTTCCAGTCACCTGTAGGATGACTCGTCCTGCTTCTTCCTTGGAATGATGGCATTCAGGAAGGCCTACCAGCTTCTGGCTCTTGGGACAGCATACTCACCCTCCGGCTCTCAGGGTGACAGCCTTCAGGATGACCTATGAGTTTCCCAACTCATGGGAAGGCCTGCCAGACTCAAGGACACAGAAGACAGTGCAGGTGATAAAACCAACCAGCTAAAAAGCAGAGTCCCTTATCAAAAACGGAGTCCACTCCAGTATGCAGAGTCCATTACCAGAAACAAGGTCCATACCCAAAGGCAGAGTCCATTACCCGACATGAAGTCCACACCCAAAGGCAGAGTTCATTTGAGTATGCAGTGTCCATTACCAAAATCGATGTCCACCCCAGAGGCAGGGTCCACTCCAGTATGCAGAGTCCACTCCCAAAGGTAGCAAATGCACAACCCACAGTATATACACAGGGGTTCAGTCTCTACAGATGCCTGGCCCATCCTCAGAGGCCCAGACCTACTCACAGGGATAATGTTCATTGTAAGTGTTCAGTTAACTCACAGGGGCTCAGTCCACTCCACCAGGCAGCGTCCACTCCAGTATGCAGAAAATGTTCACCTCCCAGCACATACACAGGTCTTCAGTCTCTACAGAAACCTGATCCATCTACAGAGGCCAGGGCCTACTCAGTTCATCTGGAAAGATGCAGTTGACTCACTGGGGCTGAGTCCAAGACACCAGAAAGTGAAAACATGCAAAAAAGAAAGTACAGACTCTAAAAACCAGGTTGCAAAGGCTAAGCCCTGCCACAAAATCAGCATAGTCCTTTCTCAAAATAAAACAACAGAATAACACACAGTCTGCAATCAGCCAGTGAAAGAACAGTCCCCCAGTGAGAGCTGAAATACAGCAGTTGCACACAGACTGTGAAGATCAGCCAGCTCAGAAATCAGTCCTCAATAAGAAATACCAATAAAACTCTGGCTGTGTAGATCACCCAGTTCATGAGTCAGGTCCCCCTAGATAAAGAACCCACAGTAACACTGGCTGTGTGGACAGCCAGGTCAGAGTCTGTCCTCAACTATGGAGATTTTCCTGGTTATATTTCCAGTTTTCCCAACCTTTTACTTCTTTTTTTTCTCTTTTTCTTTTGTTTTTGACGTTTCTTTGGCCAGCCAACTCAGTGTCAGTCCTCAATTGAGGAGATTTTTCTGTTTTTTTATACATATGTATATCCTTTACTTTTCTCAGCTTTTCCTCTGTCCTAGCCTGCTATCCGTAACCTCCTTGTTTACTGAAATAACTGCACAGAGGCTGGTATCCCATCACCAAGTTACCCTTGATTTCCTAGTGCACAGTTACACAGGCTGTACCAGCCAGCTTGGAGTCAATTCTCAACGAAAGAAATTCTCCTGTTTATATTTGTTGTGATTTTTTTTGTTACTTTACTTTTCTCCCCCTTGTTTCTTGATTTTTCTCCTTTTTTTCTTTTTTGGCCAGTCAGCTTGGAGTCACTCCTTAACTGAGGAGGTTCGCCTGGTTATTTTTGTTTTACAGTCAAACGGGTGCCACAGTGGCAAGCACTGCTACCTCATAGCACCAGAGACCCGGGTTCAATTCCCGCCTCAGGTGACTGTGTGGAGTTTGCACATTCTCCCTGTGTCTGCGTGGGTTTCCTCTGGGTGCTCCGGTTTCCTCCCACAGTCCAAAGATGCGCAGGTTAGGTGAATTGGCCGAGCTAAATTGCCCATAGTGTTAGATGAAGGGGTAAATGTAGGAGAATGGGGTCTGGGTGGGTTGTGCCTCAGTGGGTTGGTGCGGACTTGTTGGGCCAAAGGGTCTGTTTCCACACTGTAACTAATCTAATCTGATTTAAAGACTGAACCCCACAATAACACTGGTTTTGGCCAGCCAGCTCAAGAGCCAGTTCCCTGCAAATGAATAAAACTAAAGACAGTACAAACTGGCTATGACCAGCAGCTCGGAGTCAGTCCTCAACTGAGGATATTCTCCTAGTTTTATACATTTTAAAATCATCGAGTGCAAAGACCTTTATTCATATTTCACCACCAAGAGAAAGATAAAACACCCAAGTGGCCAGTGACAAGCAGTGCCCTTCACTTTCGAGCAATGCCTACGTGTTCAAAAAATTGAAGAGGGGTGTCAGGGATTAAATCAAACTAGAATTGGAGGGGGAAATAAAACACTCCACACCCCACGGTGCCCACCTCTTCCTAAGGTTGCTGGTAGACATTACGTGCTCCTTCTCCAGGGACACCTGTGCATGAACATATGCATGGAAGAGGGTCAATTAGCCATAACAACCTTCCCTTGCAGCCCGCTGCCTGGATCTGTTCTCCTCATCTTTTACATATTTTTTAACAATACACCGGCTGTGAGCAGTCAGCTCAGAGTCAGTCCCCTGACCTGAGGAGATTCCAAATCCCCTGTTTATACCTTTTCTCTTTCCATCTTTTTTCCCTGAAACTACCGTCAAACAGCGGTAGTATTCAGTTATTTCCCAGCATCCATGTTATGTGTATGCAGGTGTGGGACACAGTGAAGAACGAATGCAGAAATATTTCTTCACGTCACCACCAGTAAGAAAGGAAATACCCGAGTGGCCAGTGACATGCAATGCCCTTCTCATCACGGGGCAATGCCTGATTCGTCAAAAAGGTAAAGGGGAGGGCAGGAACTAAATCAAAATAGAGTTGGAGGGGGAAATAAAGCACTCCACTCCCTGCAGTGCCCACCTCTCCCTGAACAACTCAAGGGTGTTAGTGGACACCACATGCTCCTTCCCCAGACACATCCGGGTTCTGACATAACTGTGGAAGAGGAGCAGGCAATCGGCCTTAACGACCTTCTCCACGGCCTGCTGCCTGGACTTGTTTCATGGTTATATTTTTTCTTTTTTTTAATCTTTTTCTTCACTCCCACACTACTGCCTAACTGCGGTAATGCTTACTTTTTCCCAGTACCCATGTTGTGTATGCAGGTGTGGGACACAGTGAAAGACACAAGGTGCACAAATCTGAATTTGGTTTCCACTACCAGTAAGAAAGGAAACACTTGAGTGGCCAGTGACAAGCAGTGCCCTTCACATCAAAAGGCAATGCTGCGTGATCAGAGAGTGAAGGAGAGGGCGGGGATTAAATCAAAATAGAGTTGGAGGGGGAAATAATGCACTCCACTCCTTGCGGCACCCACCTCTTCCTGAACAACTCCAGTTCCACTGCATGCTCCTTCTCCAGAGAAACCCGGGCTCTAACGTAACTGCAGAAGAGGGGCAGCAATAGGCTGTAAAGACCCCCTCTATGGCACGCTGCTTCAACCTATTTCTTGGTTATTTTTTTTTTCTTTTTTAAACAGTGATACTCCTTATTATTTTTTTTCTTTTTTGTGTGTGTGCAGCTGTGTGACACAGTGAGAGAGACAAGATGTACAAATCTTTATTCAATTTCCACCACCAGGAAAAGTAGAAAAACACCCGAGTGGCCTGTGACAAGCAGTGCCCTTCACATCAAAGGGCAATGCTGTGTGAGCAAAACAGTGAAGGGGAGGGCAGGGACTAAATCAAAATAGAGTTGGAGGGGGAAATAATGCACTCCACTCCTTGCGGCACCCACCTCTTCCTGAACAACTCCAGTTCCACCGCATGCTCCTTCTCCAGAGAAACCCGGGCTCTAACGTAACTGCAGAAGAGGAGCTGCAATAGGCTGTAAAGACCCCCTCTATGGCACGCTGATTCAACCTATTTCTTGGTTATATATTTTTTTTTCTTTTTTTCCTTCTTTTTTCAGCACCCATGTTGTGTGTGTGCAGGTGTGAGACACAGTGAAAGACATCGCCTGTTTGTTTTTTTTTCTTTTTTTAAAAAGGAAACACCCAAGTGGCCAGCGACAAGCAGTGCCCTTCACAATCACCTGTTAATTTTTTTTTCCTTTTTTTTTTGCAGGGCCCTGGCACTCCTCTTTTCTTTTCTTGTTCGTTTTTTTTTACATTAACCCCCACACTACCGCCTAACTGCGGTAGTGCTTATTATTTTTATCCCCAGCACCCATGGTGTGTGTGTGTGTGTGCAGCTGTGAGACACAGTGAGAGACAAGGTGTACAAATCTTTATTCAATTTCCACCACCAGGAAAAGTAGAAAAACACCCGAGTGGCCTGTGACAAGCAGTGCCCTTCACATCAAAGGGCAATGCTGTGTGAACAAACAGTGAAGGGGAGGGCAGGGACTAAATCAAAATAGAGTTGGAGGGGGAAATGATGCACTCCACTCCCTGCGGCACCCACCTCTCCCTGAACAACTCCAGGGTGTTGGTGGACACCGCGTGCTCCTTCTCCAAGGACACCCGGGCCCTAATGTAACCGCGGAAGAGGGGCAGGCAGTCGGCCCTAACGACCCCCTCCACGGCCCGCTGCCTGGACCTGTTTATGGCCAGTTTGGCCAGGCCCAGCAGCAGACCCACGAGGAGGTCTTCAGACCTGCCCTCCCTCCTCCGCACCGGGTGCCCGGAGATCAGGAGCGCGGGACTGAAGTGCAACCAAAAACAGAGGAGGAGGTTTTTAAGAAAATCAAAAAGGGAGTGCAAACGCCCACACCCAATATACACATGGTCCACGGACTCCACAGCGCCACAGAACAAGCAGTTGGGCTGGGAGTCCGTGAACCACCGCAATCTGCGGTTGCAGGGGACTGCTGCGTGCAGCACCCTCCACCCCAGATCCCCGAGAGAAAGGGGGAGGACTCCAGCGTAGAGGGCCCTCCACTGGGGATCCCCACCGCCCGGTGGCAAATGGGCACGCCAGGGCGTGTCCGGGCGGTGGATGAGGGAGAAGAGGTGGACGGTGTGCAGCAGCAGTCTGTACAGGACCCGCCTTTTAACGTCCTTGAATGGGACAAAATTAAAATTATGGAGGCGGCTCAGGTTGTGGGGCACAGGCTCCCGCGGGAAGTACGGGACCCTGGGGCCAATGTGAAATTCCGTCCGGGCAGGGGTGAGCGTCCTCCAACTGGTGCACTACGTCGGGTCCGAGCACCGCCGTTTTAAGGCGTCGGATGCCGGTGGCCACGTACCGGACGTCTACCGCTGCCCTGCTCGCTATGTCTTGCGGCAACGTCCAGCCCAGGCCCCCGGCACCCAGCACGTCTCCGACCCTGGTCACCCTCGCCGCCACGGCCCTCCCCTCCGACAGCCACTCGAACCCGCGAGCACAGAGGTGCGGATTCCTGAGCAACGGCTCCCTGCCGACAGCCGCTACTACTGCCGGAGGGTAGGCGCGACGCGATTCGACCATGTTCCAGACAGTGATCAGGTCCTGGTAAAAGACAGGCAGCACCTTGAGGGCGACCTCCAAACCGTCACGATCAACGAACAGGAGCTGCGTGTCGTAGTTGAGGTTACGCACCTGGCGGAAGAAATACGTCGCCAGGGCGCACCACCTAGGAGGAGGCTCGACGTAAAGGTATCGCTGCAAGGTCTGAAGGCGGAAGGTCGCGACCTGGGTGCGGACGCACACCAGCGACTGACCGCCCTCCTCAATGGGGAGACTCAGAACCTGCGCAGCGACCCAGTGCATCTTTTTGTCCCAGAAGAAGTCGACCAACGTTCTCTGGATGTCAGCGACAAAGCCAGGAGGAGGGACCAAAGTGACCAGCCGGTACCACAGCATGGCGGCCACCAGCTGGTTTATGACCAGCACTCGGCTCCTGTAAGATAGCACTCGGAGCAGTCCTGTCCAGCGGCCTAGGCGAGCCGAGACTTTGGCCTCCAGCTCCTGCCAGTTGGCCGGCCAGGATTCCTCGGTCGGGCTGAGGTAGACCCCCAGGTAGAGGAGATGGGTGGTACTCCAGCTGAACCCCCGAAACTCCTCCGGCAGGGAGTCCACCCGCCACGGACCCACCAGTAGCCCGGAACATTTGGCCCAGTTGATCCTGGCGGAAGACGCCGCCGAGTACACGGCCTGGCACTCGCGCATCCTCCCCAGGTCAGCCGGGTCGGTGAAAGTGAGGAGCACGTCGTCGGCGTAGGCCGAGAGGACCACCCCCGCGCCCGCGCCGCGCAGAACCAGCCCCGACAACCTCCTCCGCAAGAGGCGCAGGAAAGGCTCCACGCACAGGGAATACAGTTGGCCGGACAGGGGGCAGCCTTGACGCACTCCTCTCCCGAAGCGAAGGGGCGCCGTCAGGGACCCGTTAACTTTAACCAGACACTCTGCGGCGGCGTACAAAAGTCGGATCCGGGCGACGAACTGCGTCCCGAACCCGAACGCCCGCAGAGTCCCGAGCAGGTACTCGTGATCGACCCTGTCGAACGCCTTCTCCTGGTCGAGAGACAGGAAGGCGCTCGGCAGACCAGCCCGTCGACAGAAATGGATCAGGTCCCGGACCAGATGGACGTTGTCTTGTATCCTCCGGCCCGGGACCGTGTAGGACTGGTCCGGGTGAATCATGTGGGCCAGCACGGAAGCCAGGCGAGAAGACAACACCCTGGCAAAGATTTTGTAGTCCGTGCTGAGGAGGGAGACCGGACGCCAGTTCTTCAAAGAACGAAGGTCCCCCTTCTTTGGCAGCAGGACGATGACCGCCCTGCGCCAAGAAAGGGGCAGCTCTCCGGCATTTAGACACTCCCCCAGGACCTGTGCGTAGTCGCTCCCCAGGACGTCCCAGAACGCCCTGAAGAACTCCACAGTCAGCCCGTCCAGCCCCGGGGATTTGCCCCTCGAGAGCCGGTCGAGGGCGCCGGTCAGCTCCTCTAAGGTGACAGGAGCGTCGAGCCTTCCGGCGTCCTCCGGGCTGAGCTGCGGCAGGTCCTCCCACAGAACTCTGCGAGCGTCCTCGCTGGACGGATCCGGAGAGAACAGGGCCGTGTAATAGGATCGGACGTGGGCCCTGATACCCTCCGGATCCGAGACGAGGGACCCGTCGTCGGCCAGCAGCACAAGGAGCTGCTGACGGGTGCCACGCCTTTTTTCCAGCGAGTAGAAGAAGGGGGAGCCGCGGTCCAGGTCCTGGAGGAGCTGGAGCCGCGACCTCACGTACGCGCCCCGAGCCCCGACGAGCTGCAGGTCCCGGAGCGCGGCCTTCTTCTCTTCGTACACCCCGCGCAGGGCCGGGTCCGCGTCGGGCTGACCGAGGCGTGACTCCAGGTCGAGCATCTCCCTCTCCAACTCCCCGATCCTGGATTTCCGCCTCTTCGTCGACCCCCTCGCATACTCCTGACAGAAGACGCGGACGTGAGCCTTGCCCACGTCCCACCATAGCCTCAGGGAGGGGAAGCTTCCCCGCTTCCTTCTCCAGCCGGCCCAGAAACGACGAAACGAGTCCCGGAACCGCTCATCCTCCAGCAGCAGGTTGTTAAAGTGCCAGTACGCGGAGCCCAACCTGGCGCCGAACGGAAGGAGTTCCGCCCACACCAGGTGATGGTCCGTGCACGACACCTGCCGCGTGGAGGCCTTCGGAAAGCAGGAGGCGTACGCCCGCGAAACGTACAGGCGGTCGATTCTGGACGCTCCGACCCCAGGCCTCACGAAGGTGAAGGTGATGGAGTCAGGATGGAGATTCCGCCAGACGTCCACCAGGTCCAAGGACTTGACCAAGTCCCCCAACCTCCTCCCCGACGTCGAACTCGTGCGGGCACCGCCGTGGTCCCTGTCCTCGAGGACGCAGTTAAAATCTCCCCCGAGGACGACGCACTGGTTCTCGTCGATGGAAGCGAGATGAGCGGACACTTCTTCGAAGAAGCTCGCTTGCCTCGGCCCGGCCAGGGGAGCGTAGACGTTCACCAAGTGAAGCACCGCGCCCCCCAGCCGAACCGTCAGGTGAAGCAAACGGCCTGGCACTGGCTCCCTGACCCCCAAGATCTCCGGCTGAAAATGCGGGGCCAACAAGATAGCCACCCCGCCAGATCTGCGGGTGAGGTGACTCATGTAGACCCCCCCTCGCCACTCCAGGAGCCAGGTGGCTTCGTCTCCCGGGGTAGTGTGGGTTTCTTGCAGGAAGCACACCGCATACCTCCCGTCCCGAAGGACCGAGAGGGTCTGGAATCTGCGCTGTGACTCCCTGCTGCCGTTGATGTTGAGGCTGGCTATAGTTGTCTCCATGTCGGAGGTATAGTGCAACCACCACCAGTACACACAGTTAAACTATGTACATAGTTACTGGGAGGACGAGAGAGGGGCACAGAAGTCCCTCGCCCTCACCAGGAGTGCTCCCAGGAAGTTCCTGACTCGCTTTCGCTCATTGACGTCAAGCCCGGGCGCCTGGCGCGCAGCGTGGGCCGACCAGTAGACTCTTTCGAAGGAGCTCCAGCGGTCGAGCGCCAGTTGGGCTCTATCCCGGCGACTCCGAGTTTCCTCGACAAATTCCCGGAGTTCCTCGAGGGGGATGAGGGGGAGATCGGTGGGGGGCACCTGGGACTCGAAAATGTCGCTGGAGACGGACTCCGCGTCGTCCCCGGTGTCCGCCACCGATCCAGAACCCTCCTCCGGGAGGTCGCCTTCGGTCACCGACCCCTCCCCCACCGAGAGGATGGGGGCTGGTCCGGCACCGCCAACTGGCCTCAAACCTCCAGTGACCCCACCCCCAGGGTCACCTTCAGTCCCTTCCTCGGCGCACCCCTTCCCGGAACGCCCCGAGTTCGGGTCGCCGGGCGGCAGAGGCTCGGGGCCCCGCTCCCCTCCCGACACCGGGACGCCCGGCTCCTCGGGGAAAAGGTCCTCCCCCAGGGCCAAGGCCCCCGGAAAAACAGTCTGGGAGGGAGGAGCGAGGATAACACCTTCCTCCCCTCCACCGCTCGACGACCCAGCAGTGAATAAAAGTCTGTCGACTGCACCATGGCCCGTGTTGTTAATAAAATCCTCCCCAGGGGCTGGAGGAGTTATGGCGGTGGAAGGCCCAGCTGTCGCCCCTGGGGGTTTGGGCAGGTCGGGCCATGGTGCAGGACAGTGGGGGGGCACCGTCGGCTCATCCCCTGGAGAGGGGCAGCGCCGCCGGCGCGCTGATGGGATTTCTCCCCCCTCCAAGGGCCGGCGCCTCTTCCCCAGAGAGACAGGGGGGGATTTATGGGTCTTCCCCTCCCCGCCCGCCTTGGTGGTCATGGGGCCAGAGGTCCCTCCCCCCCACCTTTCCCGGAATACGATTGGCTGGGGGAAGGCAGGGGGCGTGGCCAGGGTGGGGAGGGTCAGCTGTGTCACTTCCTGCCCCGCCCCTGGTATATCAGGTGATGGCGGGCGGGGCAGGGGCCCAGTTCCCTCTCCGGGGCCCAGAGACACGGTCGCTGCAGGAAGTGGAGCAGCGATGGTTCCCCCCAGGTTAGTGCCAGGGGGTGGCTGGGTGGGGCGGGGCTCAGTTTCCGGACGAGGGGTTGAAGCCCCAGGAGTTTCCGTAGCGAGGTGGGGGTTGGGGTTGGGGTCGGGGTCAGTGGGGCCGGGATCAGGTACGTGTTTGGGGGTTCGGGGGTCAGGGTTCCCGCGCCGGGGTGACGCTGGCACGGCCGCAGGGGTATTGTCGTGCCGGGGCGGGGCAGGTCGTGGGTTATGTGGAGGGGAAGGGGAAGGGGAAGGGGATGGGGATAGGGTGGTCTCCCCGTGGGCGGGCTTGACGCGTTGCGTCTTCCTGAGCGCCTTCCGTTCGGTCGGACGCTCACCCTCCTCCCTGCCAGAGGCTGAGGCATTGGGAGCCTCCGGCTTAGCCCCCGGTGCCGGGGCTTGTGGTGTTGACTTTGGGGGAGGGGGAGTGGGTGCGGCGGCACCACCCGCAGCCGTTGGTGTGGGCTGGGCAGCCTTCTGGGTGGGGCAGTTCTTTCGAATGTGCCCCACCTCACGGCACAGGTGGCACCGCACGCCGTCCGCCGTCCAGAAGGCGCGGTATGCCGCGCCCTCGTGGAGGACAGTGAATGAGCCCTCCGTGACCTCCTCCCGGGCCAGGCAAATAAACACCTGGCGTCGGAAGGAGTACACGTGACGGAGGGTGGGGTCCTTAAGACCGAGCAGGAGCGGTTGAACGCCTGACCGGATCTCCCCCAAGGTGTTGAGGTGGGGAAGAAGGAGCTCGCTGGCAATGAAGGGCGGGACGTTGGAGATCACGACTCTCTGGGCCGTGACCTCCAAAGGGTCGACTGGCAAATATGTCCCGCCCACAGTGAGCCCCCTCTCCACGGCCAGGTGGACCGCCTGCTCGGTCTTAAGAAAGAATACGGCCTTCCCGTACATGCGGGCCGCAGCGACGATGGCCAGTGGGCCGACCACACTAGCCATGGCCTTACTGCAGGCCTCGATGGTCATGTTGGGATGGGGATAGGCCTTGACCCCCAGGCGTTTGGTCAGGTGCCTGAAGGGGGATGCGGTTGCGGCCGGGGTTGGGCCAGCCGAGCCCAAGGCAGCGGCTACCCCGGCGTAGGTCCGGCTGGGCCCTGCGACCTTCGGGCTCGCCATACTCCGTCGGCCCCCGGCAGCAGCGGTGGAGGTGGGCCTCTGGCAGTAGTCGCGGTGGAGTCCTTGGGGAGGTACCCGAGGCGAGTCCTAGGCAGCGGTGGTGGAGGCAGGCCTCAGGCAAGTCCTCGGCAGGCCCTCAGTTGCAGTGTTGGGGGCAGGCCTGTTGGGGGGGGGTCCCCAAGACAAGTCCCAGGCAGCCCCAAAATTATGTCCTGGGCAGCAGCGGTGGAGGTGGGCCTCAGGTCGCAGCAGTGGTGGAGGCTGCGGGGAGTGGCCTCAGGCAAGTCCCAGGCTGCAGTGGTGGAGGGAGGCCTCTGGTGAGTCCCAGGCAGGCCCTCAGTTGGGGAGGGACTCCCAGGCAAGTCCCAGGCAGCGCTGGTGGAGGCAGGCCTCTGGCTGCAGCAGAAGTTGAGGCAGGCCTCTGGCGAGTCCCAGGCTGGCCCTTGGTCCCAGCAGTGGAGGTAGGCCTCAGGTCACACCAGTGGAGGAGGTTGTGGGAAGGGGCCTCAGGCGAGTCCCAGGCTGCGGTGGTGGAGGGCAGGCCCAGGCGGGGTCCCAGAGACCAGCAGTGGGAGTGGGCCCCAGGTCAGCTCAAACACAGGGCCCAGAACACAAAGCTCTCACCTCCTTCCTCCACCTCCTCCTTGTTCTTCTCTCTTCTCTCTTCTCCTACAGGCACACACTGCCACTGGTCCAACTCCTTACTGGGAAAACACCCGAGTGGCCAGTGACAAGCAGTGCCCTTCACGTCAAAGGGCAATGCTGTGTGATCAAAAACAGTGAAGGGGAGGGCAGGGACTAAATCAAAATAAAGTTGGAGGGGAAATAATGCACTCCACTCCTTGCGGCGCCCACCTCTTCCTGAACAACTCCAGTTCCACCGCATGCTCCTTCTCCAGAGAAACCCGGGCTCTAACGTAACTGCAGAAGAGGAGCTGCAATAGGCTGTAAAGACCCCCTCTATGGCACGCTGATTCAACCTATTTCTTGGTTTTTTTTTCTTTCTTTTTTTTTCTTTTTTTTTCCACCTCTCCCTGAACACCTGTAGTCCCCTGTTTATTTTTTTTTTCTTTTTTTCTTTTTTTTGTTTACCCCCACACTACCGCCTAACTGCGGTAGTGCTTATTATTTATCCCCAGCACCCATGGTGTGTGTGTGTAGTTGTGAGACACAGTGAGAGACGCAAAGTGCACAAATCTTTATTCAATTTCCACCACCAGGAAAAGTAGGAAAACACCAGAGTGGCCTGTGACAAGCAGTGCCCTTCACATCAAAGGGCAATGCTGTGTGATCAAAAACAGTGAAGGGGAGGGCAGGGACTAAATCAAAATAAAGTTGGAGGGGGAAATAATGCACTCCACTCCTTGCGGCGCCCACCTCTTCCTGAACAACTCCAGTTCCACCGCATGCTCCTTCTCCAGAGAAACCCGGGCTCTAACGTAACTGCAGAAGAGGAGCTGCAATAGGCTGTAAAGACCCCCTCTATGGCACGCTGCTTCAACCTATTTCTTGGTTATATCTTTTTTTTTCTTTTTTTTTCTTTTTTTCTTCACCCGAGTGGCCTGTGACAAGCAGTGCCCTTCACATCAAACCGAGCTGTTTATTTTTTTTTGTTTCTTTTTTTTCTTTTTTTTTTGGAATTAACCCCCACAATACCGCCTAACTGCGGTAGTGTTTATTATTTTTAACCCCAGCACCCATGGTGTGTGTGTGTGCAGCTGTGAGACACAGTGAGAGACATAAAGTGCACGAATCTTTTATTCAATTTCCACCACCAGGAAGAAAGGAAACACCCGAGTGGCCTGTGACGAGCAGTGCCCTTCACATCAAAGGGCAATGCTGTGTGATCAAAACAGTGAAGGGGAGGGCAGGGACTAAATCAAAATAAAGTTGGAGGGGGAAATAATGCACTCCACTCCTTGCGGCGCCCACCTCTTCCTGAACAACTCCAGTTCCACCGCATGCTCCTTCTCCAGAGAAACCCGGGCTCTAACGTAACTGCAGAAGAGGAGCTGCAATAGGCTGTAAAGACCCCCTCTATGGCACGCTGATTCAACCTATTTCTTGGTTATATTTTTTTTTTCTTTTTTTTTTCTTTTCTCTCTTTTTTTTTTTATTTTTTTTTTTAACCCAAGTGGCCAGTGACAAGCAGTGCCCTTCACATCAAAAGGCTCCTGTTTATCTTCTTCTTTTTTTTTTTATTAACCCCCACACTACCGCCTAACTGCGGTAGTGCTTATTATTTTTAACCCCAGCACCCATAGTGTGTGTGTGCAGGTGTGAGACACAGTGAGACACAAAGTGCACAAATCTTTATTTAATTTCCACCACCAGGAAAAGTAGGAAAACACCCGAGTGGCCTGTGACGAGCAGTGCCCTTCACATCAAAGGGCAATGCTGTGTGATCAAAACAGTGAAGGGGAGGGCAGGGACTAAATCAAAATAGAGTTGGAGGGGGAAATGATGCACTCCACTCCCTGCGGTGCCCACCTCTCCCTGAACAACTCCAGGGTGTTGGTGGACACCGCGTGCTCCTTCTCCAAGGACACCCGGGCCCTAACGTAACCGCGGAAGAGGGGCAGGCAGTCGGCCCTAACGACCCCCTCCACGGCCCGCTGCCTGGACCTGTTTATGGCCAGTTTGGCCAGGCCCAGGAGCAGACCCACGAGGAGGTCTTCAGACCTGCCCTCCCTCCTCCGCACCGGGTGCCCGAAGATCAGGAGCGTGGGACTGAAGTGCAACCAAAAGCAGAGGAGGAGGTTTTTAAGAAAATCAAAAAGGGAGTGCAAACGCCCACACCCAATATACACATGGTCCACGGACTCCACAGCGCCACAGAACAAGCAGTTGGGCTGGGAGTCCGTGAACCACCGCAATCTGCGGTTGCAGGGGACTGCTGCGTGCAACACCCTCCACCCCAGATCCCCGAGAGAAAGGGGGAGGACTCCTGCGTAGAGGGCCCTCCACTGGGGATCCCCACCGCCCGGTGGCAAATGGGCACGCCAGGGCGTGTCCGGGCGGTGGATGAGGGAGAAGAGGTGGACGGTGTGCAGCAGCAGTCGATATAGGACACACCTTTTAACGTCCTTGAACGGGACAAAGTTAAAATTTCGGAGGCGGCTCAGGTTGTGGGGCACAGGCTCCCGCGGGAAGTACGGGACCCTGGGGCCGATGTGAAATTCCGTCCGGGCAGGGGTGAGCGCGGACGGGATCCCACCGCACACCTGAGCGTCCTCCAACTGGTGCACTACGTTGGGTCCGAGCACCGCCGTTTTAAGGCGTCGGATGCCGGTGGCCACGTACCGGACGTCTACCGCTGCCCTGCTCGCTATGTCTTGCGGCAACGTCCAGCCCAGGCCCCCGGCACCCAGCACGTCCCCGACCCTGGTCACCCTCGCCGCCACGGCCCTCCCCTCCGACAGCCACTCGAACCCGCGAGCACGGAGGTGCGGATTCCTGAGCAACGGCTCCCTGACGACAGCCGCTACTCCTGCCGGAGGGTAGGCGCGACGCGATTCGACCATGTTCCAGACAGTGATCAGGTCCTGGTAAAAGACAGGCAGCACCTTGAGGGCGACCTCCAAACCGTCACGGTCGACGAACAGGAGCTGCGTGTCGTAGTTGAGGTTACGCACCTGGCGGAAAAAATACGTCGCCAGGGCGCACCACCTAGGAGGAGGCTCGACGTAAAGGTATCGCTGCAAGGTCTGAAGGCGGAAGGTCGCGACCTGGGTGCGGACGCACACCAGCGACTGACCGCCCTCCTCAATGGGGAGACTCAGAACCTGCGCAGCGACCCAGTGCATCTTTTTGTCCCAGAAGAAGTCGACCAACGTTCTCTGGATGTCAGCGACAAAGCCAGGAGGAGGGACCAAAGTGACCAGCCGGTACCACAGCATGGCGGCCACCAGCTGGTTTATGACCAGCACTCGGCTCCTGTAAGATAACACTCGGAGCAGTCCTGTCCAGCGGCCTAGGCGAGCCGAGACTTTGGCCTCCAGCTCCTGCCAGTTGGCCGGCCAGGATTCCTCGGTCGGGCTGAGGTAGACCCCCAGGTAGAGGAGATGGGTGGTACTCCAGCTGAACCCCCGAAACTCCTCCGGCAGGGAGTCCACCCGCCACGGACCCACCAGTAGCCCGGAACATTTGGCCCAGTTGATCCTGGCGGAAGACGCCGCCGAGTATACGGCCTGGCACTCGCGCATCCTCCCCAGGTCAGCCGGGTCGGTGAAAGTGAGGAGCACGTCGTCGGCGTAGGCCGAGAGGACCACCCCCGCGCCCGCGCCGCGCAGAACCAGCCCCGACAACCTCCTCCGCAAGAGGCGCAGGAAAGGCTCCACGCACAGGGAATACAGCTGGCCGGACAGGGGGCAGCCTTGTCGCACTCCTCTCCCGAAGCGAAGGGGCGCCGTCAGGGACCCGTTAACTTTAACCAGACACTCTGCGGCGGCGTACAAAAGTCGGATCCGGGCGACGAACTGCGTCCCGAACCCGAACGCCCGCAGAGTCCCGAGCAGGTACTCGTGATCGACCCTGTCGAACGCCTTCTCCTGGTCGAGAGACAGGAAGGCGCTCGGCAGACCAGCCCGTCGACAGAAATGGATCAGGTCCCGGACCAGATGGACGTTGTCTTGTATCCTCCGGCCCGGGACCGTGTAGGACTGGTCCGGGTGAATCATGTGGGCCAGCACGGAAGCCAGGCGAGAAGACAACACCCTGGCAAAGATTTTGTAGTCCGTGCTGAGGAGGGAGACCGGACGCCAGTTCTTCAAAGAACGAAGGTCCCCCTTCTTTGGCAGCAGGACGATGACCGCCCTGCGCCAAGAAAGGGGCAGCTCTCCGGCATTTAGACACTCCCCCAGGACCTGTGCGTAGTCGCTCCCCAGGACGTCCCAGAACGCCCTGAAGAACTCCACAGTCAGTCCGTCCAGCCCCGGGGATTTGCCCCTCGAGAGCCGGTCGAGGGCGCCGGTCAGCTCCTCTAAGGTGACAGGAGCGTCGAGCCTTCCGGCGTCCTCCGGGCTGAGCTGCGGCAGGTCCTCCCACAGAACTCTGCGAGCGTCCTCGCTGGACGGATCCGGAGAGAACAGGGCCGTGTAATAGGATCGGACGTGGGCCCTGATACCCTCCGGATCCGAGACGAGGGACCCGTCGTCGGCCAGCAGCACAAGGAGCTGCTGACGGGTGCCACGCCTTTTTTCCAGCGAGTAGAAGAAGGGGGAGCCGCGGTCCAGGTCCTGGAGGAGCTGGAGCCGCGACCTCACGTACGCGCCCCGAGCCCCGACGAGCTGCAGGTCCCGGAGCGCGGCCTTCTTCTCTTCGTACACCCCGCGCAGGGCCGGGTCCGCGTCGGGCTGACCGAGGCGTGACTCCAGGTCGAGCATCTCCCTCTCCAACTCCTCGATCCTGGATTTCCGCCTCTTCGTCGACCCCCTCGCGTACTCCTGACAGAAGACGCGGACGTGAGCCTTGCCCACGTCCCACCATAGCCTCAGGGAGGGGAAGCTTCCCCGCTTCCTTCTCCAGCCGGCCCAGAAACGACGAAACGAGTCCCGGAACCGCTCGTCCTCCAGCAGCAGGTTGTTAAAGCGCCAGTACGCGGAGCCCAACCTGGCGCCGAACGGAAGGAGTTCCGCCCACACCAGGTGATGGTCCGTGCACGACACCTGCCGCGTGGAGGCCTTCGGAAAGCAGGAGGCGTACGCCCGCGAAACGTACAGGCGGTCGATTCTGGACGCTCCGACCCCAGGCCTCACGAAGGTGAAGGCGATGGAGTCAGGATGGAGATTCCGCCAGACGTCCACCAGGTCCGAGGACTTGACCAAGTCCCCCAACCTCCTCCCCGACGTCGAACTCGTGCGGGCACCGCCGTGGTCCCTGTCCTCGAGGACGCAGTTAAAATCTCCCCCGAGGACGACGCACTGGTTCTCGTCGATGGAAGCGAGATGAGCGGACACTTCTTCGAAGAAGCTCGCTTGCCTCGGCCCGGCCAGGGGAGTGTAGACGTTCACCAAGTGAAGCACCGCGCCCCCCAGCCGAACCGTCAGGTGAAGCAAACGGCCTGGCACTGGCTCCCTGACCCCCAAGATCTCCGGCTGAAAATGCGGGGCCAACAAGATAGCCACCCCGCCAGATCTGCGGGTGAGGTGACTCATGTAGACCCCCCCTCGCCACTCCAGGAGCCAGGTGGCTTCGTCTCCCGGGGTAGTGTGGGTTTCTTGCAGGAAGCACACCGCATACCTCCCGTCCCGAAGGGCCGAGAGGGTCTGGAATCTGCGCTGTGACTCCCTGCTGCCGTTGATGTTGAGGCTGGCTATAGTTGTCTCCATGTCGAAAGTATAGTGCAACCACCACCAGTACACACAGTTAAACTATGTACATATTTACTGGGAGGACGAGAGAGGGGCACAGAAGTCCCTCGCCCTCACCAGGAGTGCTCCCAGGAAGTTCCTGACTCGCTTTCGCTCGTTAACGTCAAGCCCGGGCGCCTGGCGCGCAGCGTGGGCCGACCAGTAGACTCTTTCGAAGGAGCTCCAGCGGTCGAGCGCCAGTTGGGCTCTATCCCGGCGACTCCGAGTTTCCTCGACAAATTCCCGGAGTTCCTCGAGGGGGATGAGGGGGAGATCGGTGGGGGGCACCTGGGACTCGAAAATGTCGCTGGAGACGGACTCCGCGTCGTCCCCGGTGTCCGCCACCGATCCAGAACCCTCCTCCGGGAGGTCGCCTTCGGTCACCGACCCCTCCCCCACCGAGAGGATGGGGGCTGGTCCGGCACCGCCAACTGGCCTCAAACCTCCAGTGACCCCACCCCCAGGGTCACCTTCCGTATCTTCCTCGGCGCACCCCTTCCCGGAACGCCCCGAGTTCGGGTCGCCGGGCGGCAGAGGCTCGGGGCCCCGCTCCTCTCCCGACACCGGGACGCCCGGCTCCTCGGGGAAAAGGTCCTCCCCCAGGGCCAAGGCCCCCGGAAAAACAGTCTGGGAGGGAGGAGCGAGGATAACACCTTCCTCCCCTCCACTGCTCGACGACCCAGCAGTGAATAAAAGTCTGTCGACTGCACCATGGCCCGTGTTGTTAATAAAATCCTCCCCAGGGGCTGGAGGAGTTATGGCGGTGGAAGGCCCAGCTGTCGCCCCTGGGGGTTTGGGCAGGTCGGGCCATGGTGCAGGACAGTGGGGGGGCACCGTCGGCTCATCCCCTGGAGAGGGGCAGCGCCGCCGGCGCGCTGATGGGATTTCTCCCCCCTCCAAGGGCCGGCGCCTCTTCCCCAGAGAGACAGGGGGGGATTTATGGGTCTTCCCCTCCCCGCCCGCCTTGGTGGTCATGGGGCCCGAGGTCCCTCCCCCCCGCCTTTCCCGGAATACGATTGGCTGGGGGAAGGCAGGGGGCGTGGCCAGGGTGGGGAGGGTCAGCCATGTCACTTCCTGCCCCGCCCCTGGTATATCAGGTGATGGCGGGCGGGGCAGGGGCCCAGTTCCCTCTCCGGGGCCCAGAGACACGGTCGCTGCAGGAAGTGGAGCAGCGATGGTTCCCCCCAGGTTAGTGCCAGGGGGTGGCTGGGTGGGGCGGGGCTCAGTTTCTGGAGGGGGGGTTGAAGCCCCAGGAGTTTCCTTAATGAGGTGGGGGTCGGTGTTGGGGTCGGGGTCAGTGGGACCGGGATCAGGTACGGGTTTGGGGGTTCGGGGGTCAGGGTTCCCGCGCCGGGGCGACGCTGGCACGGCCGCAGGGGCATTGTCGTGCCGGGGCGGGGCAGGTCGTGGGTTACGTGGAGGGGAAGGGGAAGGGGACGGGGATAGGGTGGTCTCCCCGTGGGCGGGCTTGACGCGTTGCGTCTTCCTGAGCGCCTTCCGTTCGGTCGGACGCTCACCCTCCTCCCTGCCAGAGGCTGAGGTATTAGGAGCCTCCGGCTTAGCCCCCGGAGCCGGGGCTTGTGGTGTTGGCTTTGGGGGAGGGGGAATGGGTGCGGCGGCACCACCCGCAGCCGTTGGTGTGGGCTGGGCAGCCTTCTGGGTGGGGCAGTTTTTTCTAACATGCCCCACCTCACGGCACAGGTGGCACCGCACACCGTCCGCCGTCCAGAAGGCGCGGTATGCCGCGCCCTCGTGGAGGACAGTGAAGGAGCCCTCCGTGACCTCCTCCCGGGCCAGGCAAATAAACACCTGGCGTCGGAAGGAGTACACGTGACGGAGGGTGGGGTCCTTAAGACCGAGCAGGAGCGGTTGAACACCTGACCGGATCTCCCCCAAGGTGTTGAGGTGGGGAAGAAGGAGCTCGCTGGCAATGAAGGGCGGGACGTTGGAGATCACGACTCTCTGGGCCGTGACCTCCAAAGGGTCGACTGGCAAATATGTCCCGCCCACAGTGAGCCCCCTCTCCACGGCCAGGTGGACCGCCTGCTCGGTCCTAAGAAAGAAGACGGCCTTCCCGTACATGCGGGCCGCAGCGACGATGGCCAGTGGGCCGACCACACTAGCCATGGCCTTACTGCAGGCCTCGATGGTCATGTTGGGATGGGGATAGGCCTTGACCCCCAGGCGTTTGGTCAGGTGCCTGAAGGGGGATGCGGTTGCGGCCGGGGTTGGGCCAGCCGAGCCCAAGGCAGCGGCTACCCCGGCGTAGGTCCGGCTGGGCCCTGCGACCTTCGGGCTCGCCATACTCCGTCGGCCCCCGGCAGCAGCGGTGGAGGTGGGCCTCTGGCAGTAGTCGCGGTGGAGTCCTTGGGGAGGTGCCCGAGGCCAGTCACCCGAGGCGAGTCCTAGGCAGCGGTGGTGGAGGCAGGCCTCAGGCAAGTCCTCGGCAGGCCCTCGGTTGCAGTGTTGGGGGCAGGCCTGTTGGGGGGGTCCCCAAGACAAGTCCCAGGCAGCCCCAAAATTATGTCCTGGGCAGCAGCGGTGGAGGTGGGCCTCAGGTCGCAGCAGTGGTGGAGGCTGCGGGGAGTGGCCTCAGGCAAGTCCCAGGCTGCGGTGGTGGAGGCAGGCCTCTGGCGAGTCCCAGGCAGGCCCTCAGTTGGGGAGGGACTCCCAGGCAAGTCCCAGGCAGCGCTGGTGGAGGCAGGCCTCTGGCTGCAGCAGAAGTTGAGGCAGGCCTCTGGCGAGTCCCAGGCTGGCCCTTGGTCCCAGCAGTGGAGGTAGGCCTCAGGTCACACCAGTGGAGGAGGTTGTGGGAAGGGGCCTCAGGCGAGTCCCAGGCTGCGGTGGTGGAGGGCAGGCCCAGGCGGGGTCCCAGAGACCAGCAGTGGGAGTGGGCCCCAGGTCAGCTCAAACACAGGGCCCAGAACACAAAGCTCTCACCTCCTTCCTCCACCTCCTCCTTGTTCTTCTCTCTTCTCTCTTCTCCTACAGGCACACACTGCCACTGGTCCAACTCCTTACTGGGAAAACACCCGAGTGGCCAGTGACAAGCAGTGCCCTTCACGTCAAAGGGCAATGCTGTGTGATCAAAAACAGTGAAGGGGAGGGCAGGGACTAAATCAAAATAAAGTTGGAGGGGAAATAATGCACTCCACTCCTTGCGGCGCCCACCTCTTCCTGAACAACTCCAGTTCCACCGCATGCTCCTTCTCCAGAGAAACCCGGGCTCTAACGTAACTGCAGAAGAGGAGCTGCAATAGGCTGTAAAGACCCCCTCTATGGCACGCTGCTTCAACCTATTTCTTGGTTATATTTTTTTTTTTTTTTTGTGAGACACAGTGAGAGACATAAAGTGCACAAATCTTTATTTAATTTCCACCACCAGGAAAAGTAGGAAAACACCCGAGTGGCCTGTGACGAGCAGTGCCCTTCGCATCAAAGGGCAATGCTGTGTGATCAAAACAGTGAAGGGGAGGGCAGGGACTAAATCAAAATAGAGTTGGAGGGGGAAATGATGCACTCCACTCCCTGCGGCGCCCACCTCTCCCTGAACAACTCCAGGGTGTTGGTGGACACCGCGTGCTCCTTCTCCAAGGACACCCGGGCCCTAACGTAACCGCGGAAGAGGGGCAGGCAGTCGGCCCTAACGACCCCCTCCACGGCCCGCTGCCTGGACCTGTTTATGGCCAGTTTGGCCAGGCCCAGGAGCAGACCCACGAGGAGGTCTTCAGACCTGCCCTCCCTCCTCCGCACCGGGTGCCCGAAGATCAGGAGCGTGGGACTGAAGTGCAACCAAAAGCAGAGGAGAAGGTTTTTCAGAAAATCAAAAAGGGAGTGCAAACGCCCACACCCAACATACACATGGTCCACGGACTCCACAGCGCCACAGAACAAGCAGTTGGGCTGGGAGTCCGTGAACCACCGCAATCTGCGGTTGCAGGGGACTGCTGCGTGCAGCACCCTCCACCCCAGATCCCCGAGAGAAAGGGGGAGGACTCCTGCGTAGAGAGCCCTCCACTGGGGATCCCCACCGCCCGGTGGCAAATGGGCACGCCAGGGCGTGTCCGGGCGGTGGATGAGGGAGAAGAGGTGGACGGTGTGCAGCAGCAGTCTGTACAGGACCCGCCTTTTAACGTCCTTGAACGGGACAAAACTAAAATTACGGAGGCGGCTCAGGTTGTGGGGCACAGGCTCCCGCGGGAAGTACGGGACCTTGGGGCCGATGTGAAATTCCGTCCGGGCAGGGGTGAGCGCGGACGGGATCCCACCGCACACCTGAGCGTCCTCCAACTGGTGCACTACGTCGGGTCCGAGCACCGCCGTTTTAAGGCGTCGGATGCCGGTGGCCACGTACCGGACGTCTACCGCTGCCCTGCTCGCTATGTCTTGCGGCAACGTCCAGCCCAGGCCCCCGGCACCCAGCACGTCCCCGACCCTGGTCACCCTCGCCGCCACGGCCCTCCCCTCCGACAGCCACTCGAACCCGCGAGCACGGAGGTGCGGATTCCTGAGCAACGGCTCCCTGACGACAGCCGCTACTCCTGCCGGAGGGTAGGCGCGACGCGATTCGACCATGTTCCAGACAGTGATCAGGTCCTGGTAAAAGACAGGCAGCACCTTGAGGGCGACCTCCAAACCGTCACGGTCGACGAACAGGAGCTGCGTGTCGTAGTTGAGGTTACGCACCTGGCGGAAAAAATACGTCGCCAGGGCGCACCACCTAGGAGGAGGCTCGACGTAAAGGTATCGCTGCAAGGTCTGAAGGCGGAAGGTCGCGACCTGGGTGCGGACGCACACCAGCGACTGACCGCCCTCCTCAATGGGGAGACTCAGAACCTGCGCAGCGACCCAGTGCATCTTTTTGTCCCAGAAGAAGTCGACCAACGTTCTCTGGATGTCAGCGACAAAGCCAGGAGGAGGGACCAAAGTGACCAGCCGGTACCACAGCATGGCGGCCACCAGCTGGTTTATGACCAGCACTCGGCTCCTGTAAGATAGCACTCGGAGCAGTCCTGTCCAGCGGCCTAGGCGAGCCGAGACTTTGGCCTCCAGCTCCTGCCAGTTGGCCGGCCAGGATTCCTCGGTCGGGCTGAGGTAGACCCCCAGGTAGAGGAGATGGGTGGTACTCCAGCTGAACCCCCGAAACTCCTCCGGCAGGGAGTCCACCCGCCACGGACCCACCAGTAGCCCGGAACATTTGGCCCAGTTGATCCTGGCGGAAGACGCCGCCGAGTACACGGCCTGGCACTCGCGCATCCTCCCCAGGTCAGCCGGGTCGGTGAAAGTGAGGAGCACGTCGTCGGCGTAGGCCGAGAGGACCACCCCCGCGCCGGCGCCGCGCAGAACCAGCCCCGACAACCTCCTCCGCAAGAGGCGCAGGAAAGGCTCCACGCACAGGGAATACAGTTGGCCGGACAGGGGGCAGCCTTGACGCACTCCTCTCCCGAAGCGAAGGGGCGCCGTCAGGGACCCGTTAACTTTAACCAGACACTCTGCGGCGGCGTACAAAAGTCGGATCCGGGCGACGAACTGCGTCCCGAACCCGAACGCCCGCAGAGTCCCGAGCAGGTACTCGTGATCGACCCTGTCGAACGCCTTCTCCTGGTCGAGAGACAGGAAGGCGCTCGGCAGACCAGCCCGTCGACAGAAATGGATCAGGTCCCGGACCAGATGGACGTTGTCTTGTATCCTCCGGCCCGGGACCGTGTAGGACTGGTCCGGGTGAATCATGTGGGCCAGCACGGAAGCCAGGCGAGAAGACAACACCCTGGCAAAGATTTTGTAGTCCGTGCCGAGGAGGGAGACCGGACGCCAGTTCTTCAAAGAACGAAGGTCCCCCTTCTTTGGCAGCAGGACGATGACCGCCCTGCGCCAAGAAAGGGGCAGCTCTCCGGCATTTAGACACTCCCCCAGGACCCGTGCGTAGTCGCTCCCCAGGACGTCCCAGAACGCCCTGAAGAACTCCACAGTCAGCCCGTCCAGCCCCGGGGATTTGCCCCTCGAGAGCCGGTCGAGGGCGCCGGTCAGCTCCTCTAAGGTGACAGGAGCGTCGAGCCTTCCGGCGTCCTCCGGGCTGAGCTGCGGCAGGTCCTCCCACAGAACTCTGCGAGCGTCCTCGCTGGACGGATCCGGAGAGAACAGGGCCGTGTAATAGGATCGGACGTGGGCCCTGATACCCTCCGGATCCGAGACGAGGGACCCGTCGTCGGCCAGCAGCACAAGGAGCTGCTGACGGGTGCCACGCCTTTTTTCCAGCGAGTAGAAGAAGGGGGAGCCGCGGTCCAGGTCCTGGAGGAGCTGGAGCCGCGACCTCACGTACGCGCCCCGAGCCCCGACGAGCTGCAGGTCCCGGAGCGCGGCCTTCTTCTCTTCGTACACCCCGCGCAGGGCCGGGTCCGCGTCGGGCTGACCGAGGCGTGACTCCAGGTCGAGCATCTCCCTCTCCAACTCCCCGATCCTGGATTTCCGCCTCTTTGTCGACCCCCTCGCGTACTCCTGACAGAAGACGCGGACGTGAGCCTTGCCCACGTCCCACCATAGCCTCAGGGAGGGGAAGCTTCCCCGCTTCCTTCTCCAGCCGGCCCAGAAACGACGAAACGAGTCCCGGAACCGCTCGTCCTCCAGCAGCAGGTTGTTAAAGTGCCAGTACGCGGAGCCCAACCTGGCGCCGAACGGAAGGAGTTCCGCCCACACCAGGTGATGGTCCGTGCACGACACCTGCCGCGTGGAGGCCTTCGGAAAGCAGGAGGCGTACGCCCGCGAAACGTACAGGCGGTCGATTCTGGACGCTCCGACCCCAGGCCTCACGAAGGTGAAGGCGATGGAGTCAGGATGGAGATTCCGCCAGACGTCCACCAGGTCCAAGGACTTGACCAAGTCCCCCAACCTCCTCCCCGACGTCGAACTCGTGCGGGCACCGCCGTGGTCCCTGTCCTCGAGGACGCAGTTAAAATCTCCCCCGAGGACGACGCACTGGTTCTCGTCGATGGAAGCAAGATGAGCGGACACTTCTTCAAAGAAGCTCGCTTGCCTCGGCCCGGCCAGGGGAGCGTAGACGTTCACCAAGTGAAGCACCGCGCCCCCCAGCCGAACCGTCAGGTGAAGCAAACGGCCTGGCACTGGCTCCCTGACCCCCAAGATCTCCGGCTGAAAATGCGGGGCCAACAAGATAGCCACCCCGCCAGATCTGCGGGTGAGGTGACTCATGTAGACCCCCCCTCGCCACTCCAGGAGCCAGGTGGCTTCGTCTCCCGGGGTAGTGTGGGTTTCTTGCAGGAAGCACACCGCATACCTCCCGTCCCGAAGGGCCGAGAGGGTCTGGAATCTGCGCTGTGACTCCCTGCTGCCGTTGATGTTGAGGCTAGCTATAGTTGTCTCCATGTCGAAAGTATAGTGCAACCACCACCAGTAAACAGTTAACAAAAGCTATGTACATATTTACTGGGAGGACGAGAGAGGGGCACAGAAGTCCCTCGCCCTCACCAGGAGTGCTCCCAGGAAGTTCCTGACTCGCTTTCGCTCATTGACGTCAAGCCCGGGCGCCTGGCGCGCAGCGTGGGCCGACCAGTAGACTCTTTCGAAGGAGCTCCAGCGGTCGAGCGCCAGTTGGGCTCTATCCCGGCGACTCCGAGTTTCCTCGACAAATTCCCGGAGTTCCTCAAGGGGGATGAGGGGGAGATCGGTGGGGGGCACCTGGGACTCGAAAATGTCGCTGGAGACGGACTCCGCGTCGTCCCCGGTGTCCGCCACCGATCCAGAACCCTCCTCCGGGAGGTCGCCTTCGGTCACCGACCCCTCCCCCACCGAGAGGATGGGGGCTGGTCCGGCACCGCCAACTGGCCTCAAACCTCCAGTGACCCCACCCCCAGGGTCACCTTCAGTCCCTTCCTCGGCGCACCCCTTCCCGGAACGCCCCGAGTTCGGGTCGCCGGGCGGCAGAGGCTCGGGGCCCCGCTCCTCTCCCGACACCGGGACGCCCGGCTCCTCGGGGAAAAGGTCCTCCCCCAGGGTCAAGGCCCCCGGAAAAACAGTCTGGGAGGGAGGAGCGAGGATAACACCTTCCTCCCCTCCACCGCTCGACGACCCAATGGTAAAAAGAATGCGGTCGCCTGCACCATGGCCCGCGACGGTATTAAAATCCTCCCCAGGGGCTGGAGGAGTTATGGCGGTGGAAGGCCCAGCTGTCGCCCCTGGGAGTTTGGGCAGGTCGGGCCATGGTGCAGGACAGTGGGGGGGCACCGTCGGCTCATCCCCTGGAGAGGGGCAGCGCCGCCGGCGCGCTGATGGGATTTCTCCCCCCTCCAAGGGCCGGCGCCTCTTCCCCAGAGAGAGGGGGGGGGATTTATGGGTCTTCCCCTCCCCGCCCGCCTTGGTGGTCATGGGGCCCGAGGTCCCTCCCCCCCCGCCTTTCCCGGAATACGATTGGCTGGGGGAAGGCAGGGGGCGTGGCCAGGGTGGGGAGGGTCAGCCATGTCACTTCCTGCCCCGCCCCTGGTATATCAGGTGATGGCGGGCGGGGCAGGGGCCCAGTTCCCTCTCCGGGGCCCAGAGACACGGTCGCTGCAGGAAGTGGAGCAGCGATGGTTCCCCCCAGGTTAGTGCCAGGGGGTGGCTGGGTGGGGCGGGGCTCAGTTTCTGGAGGGGGGGTTGAAGCCCCAGGAGTTTCCTTAATGAGGTGGGGGTCGGTGTTGGGGTCGGGGTCAGTGGGACCGGGATCAGGTACGGGTTTGGGGGTTCGGGGGTCAGGGTTCCCGCGCCGGGGCGACGCTGGCACGGCCGCAGGGGCATTGTCGTGCCGGGGCGGGGCAGGTCGTGGGTTACGTGGAGGGGAAGGGGAAGGGGACGGGGATAGGGTGGTCTCCCCGTGGGCGGGCTTGACGCGTTGCGTCTTCCTGAGCGCCTTCCGTTCGGTCGGACGCTCACCCTCCTCCCTGCCAGAGGCTGAGGTATTAGGAGCCTCCGGCTTAGCCCCCGGAGCCGGGGCTTGTGGTGTTGGCTTTGGGGGAGGGGGAATGGGTGCGGCGGCACCACCCGCAGCCGTTGGTGTGGGCTGGGCAGCCTTCTGGGTGGGGCAGTTTTTTCTAACATGCCCCACCTCACGGCACAGGTGGCACCGCACACCGTCCGCCGTCCAGAAGGCGCGGTATGCCGCGCCCTCGTGGAGGACAGTGAAGGAGCCCTCCGTGACCTCCTCCCGGGCCAGGCAAATAAACACCTGGCGTCGGAAGGAGTACACGTGACGGAGGGTGGGGTCCTTAAGACCGAGCAGGAGCGGTTGAACACCTGACCGGATCTCCCCCAAGGTGTTGAGGTGGGGAAGAAGGAGCTCGCTGGCAATGAAGGGCGGGACGTTGGAGATCACGACTCTCTGGGCCGTGACCTCCAAAGGGTCGACTGGCAAATATGTCCCGCCCACAGTGAGCCCCCTCTCCACGGCCAGGTGGACCGCCTGCTCGGTCCTAAGAAAGAAGACGGCCTTCCCGTACATGCGGGCCGCAGCGACGATGGCCAGTGGGCCGACCACACTAGCCATGGCCTTACTGCAGGCCTCGATGGTCATGTTGGGATGGGGATAGGCCTTGACCCCCAGGCGTTTGGTCAGGTGCCTGAAGGGGGATGCGGTTGCGGCCGGGGTTGGGCCAGCCGAGCCCAAGGCAGCGGCTACCCCGGCGTAGGTCCGGCTGGGCCCTGCGACCTTCGGGCTCGCCATACTCCGTCGGCCCCCGGCAGCAGCGGTGGAGGTGGGCCTCTGGCAGTAGTCGCGGTGGAGTCCTTGGGGAGGTGCCCGAGGCCAGTCACCCGAGGCGAGTCCTAGGCAGCGGTGGTGGAGGCAGGCCTCAGGCAAGTCCTCGGCAGGCCCTCGGTTGCAGTGTTGGGGGCAGGCCTGTTGGGGGGGTCCCCAAGACAAGTCCCAGGCAGCCCCAAAATTATGTCCTGGGCAGCAGCGGTGGAGGTGGGCCTCAGGTCGCAGCAGTGGTGGAGGCTGCGGGGAGTGGCCTCAGGCAAGTCCCAGGCTGCGGTGGTGGAGGCAGGCCTCTGGCGAGTCCCAGGCAGGCCCTCAGTTGGGGAGGGACTCCCAGGCAAGTCCCAGGCAGCGCTGGTGGAGGCAGGCCTCTGGCTGCAGCAGAAGTTGAGGCAGGCCTCTGGCGAGTCCCAGGCTGGCCCTTGGTCCCAGCAGTGGAGGTAGGCCTCAGGTCACACCAGTGGAGGAGGTTGTGGGAAGGGGCCTCAGGCGAGTCCCAGGCTGCGGTGGTGGAGGGCAGGCCCAGGCGGGGTCCCAGAGACCAGCAGTGGGAGTGGGCCCCAGGTCAGCTCAAACACAGGGCCCAGAACACAAAGCTCTCACCTCCTTCCTCCACCTCCTCCTTGTTCTTCTCTCTTCTCTCTTCTCCTACAGGCACACACTGCCACTGGTCCAACTCCTTACTGGGAAAACACCCGAGTGGCCAGTGACAAGCAGTGCCCTTCACATCAAAGGGCAATGCTGTGTGATCAAAAACAGTGAAGGGGAGGGCAGGGACTAAATCAAAATAAAGTTGGAGGGGGAAATAATGCACTCCACTCCTTGCGGCGCCCACCTCTTCCTGAACAACTCCAGTTCCACCGCATGCTCCTTCTCCAGAGAAACCCGGGCTCTAACGTAACTGCAGAAGAGGAGCTGCAATAGGCTGTAAAGACCCCCTCTATGGCACGCTGATTCAACCTATTTCTTGGTTTTTTTTTCTTTCTTTTTTTTTCTTTTTTTTTCCACCTCTCCCTGAACACCTGTAGTCCCCTGTTTATTTTTTTTTTCTTTTTTTCTTTTTTTTGTTTACCCCCACACTACCGCCTAACTGCGGTAGTGCTTATTATTTATCCCCAGCACCCATGGTGTGTGTGTGTAGTTGTGAGACACAGTGAGAGACGCAAAGTGCACAAATCTTTATTCAATTTCCACCACCAGGAAAAGTAGGAAAACACCAGAGTGGCCTGTGACAAGCAGTGCCCTTCACATCAAAGGGCAATGCTGTGTGATCAAAAACAGTGAAGGGGAGGGCAGGGACTAAATCAAAATAAAGTTGGAGGGGGAAATAATGCACTCCACTCCTTGCGGCGCCCACCTCTTCCTGAACAACTCCAGTTCCACCGCATGCTCCTTCTCCAGAGAAACCCGGGCTCTAACGTAACTGCAGAAGAGGAGCTGCAATAGGCTGTAAAGACCCCCTCTATGGCACGCTGCTTCAACCTATTTCTTGGTTATATCTTTTTTTTTCTTTTTTTTTCTTTTTTTCTTCACCCGAGTGGCCTGTGACAAGCAGTGCCCTTCACATCAAACCGAGCTGTTTATTTTTTTTTGTTTCTTTTTTTTCTTTTTTTTTTGGAATTAACCCCCACAATACCGCCTAACTGCGGTAGTGTTTATTATTTTTAACCCCAGCACCCATGGTGTGTGTGTGTGCAGCTGTGAGACACAGTGAGAGACATAAAGTGCACGAATCTTTTATTCAATTTCCACCACCAGGAAGAAAGGAAACACCCGAGTGGCCTGTGACGAGCAGTGCCCTTCACATCAAAGGGCAATGCTGTGTGATCAAAAACAGTGAAGGGGAGGGCAGGGACTAAATCAAAATAAAGTTGGAGGGGGAAATAATGCACTCCACTCCTTGCGGCGCCCACCTCTTCCTGAACAACTCCAGTTCCACCGCATGCTCCTTCTCCAGAGAAACCCGGGCTCTAACGTAACTGCAGAAGAGGAGCTGCAATAGGCTGTAAAGACCCCCTCTATGGCACGCTGCTTCAACCTATTTCTTGGTTATATTTTTTTTTTTTTGTGAGACACAGTGAGAGACATAAAGTGCACAAATCTTTATTTAATTTCCACCACCAGGAAAAGTAGGAAAACACCCGAGTGGCCTGTGACGAGCAGTGCCCTTCGCATCAAAGGGCAATGCTGTGTGATCAAAACAGTGAAGGGGAGGGCAGGGACTAAATCAAAATAGAGTTGGAGGGGGAAATGATGCACTCCACTCCCTGCGGCGCCCACCTCTCCCTGAACAACTCCAGGGTGTTGGTGGACACCGCGTGCTCCTTCTCCAAGGACACCCGGGCCCTAACGTAACCGCGGAAGAGGGGCAGGCAGTCGGCCCTAACGACCCCCTCCACGGCCCGCTGCCTGGACCTGTTTATGGCCAGTTTGGCCAGGCCCAGGAGCAGACCCACGAGGAGGTCTTCAGACCTGCCCTCCCTCCTCCGCACCGGGTGCCCGAAGATCAGGAGCGTGGGACTGAAGTGCAACCAAAAGCAGAGGAGAAGGTTTTTCAGAAAATCAAAAAGGGAGTGCAAACGCCCACACCCAACATACACATGGTCCACGGACTCCACAGCGCCACAGAACAAGCAGTTGGGCTGGGAGTCCGTGAACCACCGCAATCTGCGGTTGCAGGGGACTGCTGCGTGCAGCACCCTCCACCCCAGATCCCCGAGAGAAAGGGGGAGGACTCCTGCGTAGAGAGCCCTCCACTGGGGATCCCCACCGCCCGGTGGCAAATGGGCACGCCAGGGCGTGTCCGGGCGGTGGATGAGGGAGAAGAGGTGGACGGTGTGCAGCAGCAGTCTGTACAGGACCCGCCTTTTAACGTCCTTGAACGGGACAAAACTAAAATTACGGAGGCGGCTCAGGTTGTGGGGCACAGGCTCCCGCGGGAAGTACGGGACCTTGGGGCCGATGTGAAATTCCGTCCGGGCAGGGGTGAGCGCGGACGGGATCCCACCGCACACCTGAGCGTCCTCCAACTGGTGCACTACGTCGGGTCCGAGCACCGCCGTTTTAAGGCGTCGGATGCCGGTGGCCACGTACCGGACGTCTACCGCTGCCCTGCTCGCTATGTCTTGCGGCAACGTCCAGCCCAGGCCCCCGGCACCCAGCACGTCCCCGACCCTGGTCACCCTCGCCGCCACGGCCCTCCCCTCCGACAGCCACTCGAACCCGCGAGCACGGAGGTGCGGATTCCTGAGCAACGGCTCCCTGACGACAGCCGCTACTCCTGCCGGAGGGTAGGCGCGACGCGATTCGACCATGTTCCAGACAGTGATCAGGTCCTGGTAAAAGACAGGCAGCACCTTGAGGGCGACCTCCAAACCGTCACGGTCGACGAACAGGAGCTGCGTGTCGTAGTTGAGGTTACGCACCTGGCGGAAAAAATACGTCGCCAGGGCGCACCACCTAGGAGGAGGCTCGACGTAAAGGTATCGCTGCAAGGTCTGAAGGCGGAAGGTCGCGACCTGGGTGCGGACGCACACCAGCGACTGACCGCCCTCCTCAATGGGGAGACTCAGAACCTGCGCAGCGACCCAGTGCATCTTTTTGTCCCAGAAGAAGTCGACCAACGTTCTCTGGATGTCAGCGACAAAGCCAGGAGGAGGGACCAAAGTGACCAGCCGGTACCACAGCATGGCGGCCACCAGCTGGTTTATGACCAGCACTCGGCTCCTGTAAGATAGCACTCGGAGCAGTCCTGTCCAGCGGCCTAGGCGAGCCGAGACTTTGGCCTCCAGCTCCTGCCAGTTGGCCGGCCAGGATTCCTCGGTCGGGCTGAGGTAGACCCCCAGGTAGAGGAGATGGGTGGTACTCCAGCTGAACCCCCGAAACTCCTCCGGCAGGGAGTCCACCCGCCACGGACCCACCAGTAGCCCGGAACATTTGGCCCAGTTGATCCTGGCGGAAGACGCCGCCGAGTACACGGCCTGGCACTCGCGCATCCTCCCCAGGTCAGCCGGGTCGGTGAAAGTGAGGAGCACGTCGTCGGCGTAGGCCGAGAGGACCACCCCCGCGCCGGCGCCGCGCAGAACCAGCCCCGACAACCTCCTCCGCAAGAGGCGCAGGAAAGGCTCCACGCACAGGGAATACAGTTGGCCGGACAGGGGGCAGCCTTGACGCACTCCTCTCCCGAAGCGAAGGGGCGCCGTCAGGGACCCGTTAACTTTAACCAGACACTCTGCGGCGGCGTACAAAAGTCGGATCCGGGCGACGAACTGCGTCCCGAACCCGAACGCCCGCAGAGTCCCGAGCAGGTACTCGTGATCGACCCTGTCGAACGCCTTCTCCTGGTCGAGAGACAGGAAGGCGCTCGGCAGACCAGCCCGTCGACAGAAATGGATCAGGTCCCGGACCAGATGGACGTTGTCTTGTATCCTCCGGCCCGGGACCGTGTAGGACTGGTCCGGGTGAATCATGTGGGCCAGCACGGAAGCCAGGCGAGAAGACAACACCCTGGCAAAGATTTTGTAGTCCGTGCCGAGGAGGGAGACCGGACGCCAGTTCTTCAAAGAACGAAGGTCCCCCTTCTTTGGCAGCAGGACGATGACCGCCCTGCGCCAAGAAAGGGGCAGCTCTCCGGCATTTAGACACTCCCCCAGGACCCGTGCGTAGTCGCTCCCCAGGACGTCCCAGAACGCCCTGAAGAACTCCACAGTCAGCCCGTCCAGCCCCGGGGATTTGCCCCTCGAGAGCCGGTCGAGGGCGCCGGTCAGCTCCTCTAAGGTGACAGGAGCGTCGAGCCTTCCGGCGTCCTCCGGGCTGAGCTGCGGCAGGTCCTCCCACAGAACTCTGCGAGCGTCCTCGCTGGACGGATCCGGAGAGAACAGGGCCGTGTAATAGGATCGGACGTGGGCCCTGATACCCTCCGGATCCGAGACGAGGGACCCGTCGTCGGCCAGCAGCACAAGGAGCTGCTGACGGGTGCCACGCCTTTTTTCCAGCGAGTAGAAGAAGGGGGAGCCGCGGTCCAGGTCCTGGAGGAGCTGGAGCCGCGACCTCACGTACGCGCCCCGAGCCCCGACGAGCTGCAGGTCCCGGAGCGCGGCCTTCTTCTCTTCGTACACCCCGCGCAGGGCCGGGTCCGCGTCGGGCTGACCGAGGCGTGACTCCAGGTCGAGCATCTCCCTCTCCAACTCCCCGATCCTGGATTTCCGCCTCTTTGTCGACCCCCTCGCGTACTCCTGACAGAAGACGCGGACGTGAGCCTTGCCCACGTCCCACCATAGCCTCAGGGAGGGGAAGCTTCCCCGCTTCCTTCTCCAGCCGGCCCAGAAACGACGAAACGAGTCCCGGAACCGCTCGTCCTCCAGCAGCAGGTTGTTAAAGTGCCAGTACGCGGAGCCCAACCTGGCGCCGAACGGAAGGAGTTCCGCCCACACCAGGTGATGGTCCGTGCACGACACCTGCCGCGTGGAGGCCTTCGGAAAGCAGGAGGCGTACGCCCGCGAAACGTACAGGCGGTCGATTCTGGACGCTCCGACCCCAGGCCTCACGAAGGTGAAGGCGATGGAGTCAGGATGGAGATTCCGCCAGACGTCCACCAGGTCCAAGGACTTGACCAAGTCCCCCAACCTCCTCCCCGACGTCGAACTCGTGCGGGCACCGCCGTGGTCCCTGTCCTCGAGGACGCAGTTAAAATCTCCCCCGAGGACGACGCACTGGTTCTCGTCGATGGAAGCAAGATGAGCGGACACTTCTTCAAAGAAGCTCGCTTGCCTCGGCCCGGCCAGGGGAGCGTAGACGTTCACCAAGTGAAGCACCGCGCCCCCCAGCCGAACCGTCAGGTGAAGCAAACGGCCTGGCACTGGCTCCCTGACCCCCAAGATCTCCGGCTGAAAATGCGGGGCCAACAAGATAGCCACCCCGCCAGATCTGCGGGTGAGGTGACTCATGTAGACCCCCCCTCGCCACTCCAGGAGCCAGGTGGCTTCGTCTCCCGGGGTAGTGTGGGTTTCTTGCAGGAAGCACACCGCATACCTCCCGTCCCGAAGGGCCGAGAGGGTCTGGAATCTGCGCTGTGACTCCCTGCTGCCGTTGATGTTGAGGCTAGCTATAGTTGTCTCCATGTCGAAAGTATAGTGCAACCACCACCAGTAAACAGTTAACAAAAGCTATGTACATATTTACTGGGAGGACGAGAGAGGGGCACAGAAGTCCCTCGCCCTCACCAGGAGTGCTCCCAGGAAGTTCCTGACTCGCTTTCGCTCATTGACGTCAAGCCCGGGCGCCTGGCGCGCAGCGTGGGCCGACCAGTAGACTCTTTCGAAGGAGCTCCAGCGGTCGAGCGCCAGTTGGGCTCTATCCCGGCGACTCCGAGTTTCCTCGACAAATTCCCGGAGTTCCTCAAGGGGGATGAGGGGGAGATCGGTGGGGGGCACCTGGGACTCGAAAATGTCGCTGGAGACGGACTCCGCGTCGTCCCCGGTGTCCGCCACCGATCCAGAACCCTCCTCCGGGAGGTCGCCTTCGGTCACCGACCCCTCCCCCACCGAGAGGATGGGGGCTGGTCCGGCACCGCCAACTGGCCTCAAACCTCCAGTGACCCCACCCCCAGGGTCACCTTCAGTCCCTTCCTCGGCGCACCCCTTCCCGGAACGCCCCGAGTTCGGGTCGCCGGGCGGCAGAGGCTCGGGGCCCCGCTCCTCTCCCGACACCGGGACGCCCGGCTCCTCGGGGAAAAGGTCCTCCCCCAGGGTCAAGGCCCCCGGAAAAACAGTCTGGGAGGGAGGAGCGAGGATAACACCTTCCTCCCCTCCACCGCTCGACGACCCAATGGTAAAAAGAATGCGGTCGCCTGCACCATGGCCCGCGACGGTATTAAAATCCTCCCCAGGGGCTGGAGGAGTTATGGCGGTGGAAGGCCCAGCTGTCGCCCCTGGGGGTTTGGGCAGGTCGGGCCATGGTGCAGGACAGTGGGGGGGCACCGTCGGCTCATCCCCTGGAGAGGGGCAGCGCCGCCGGCGCGCTGATGGGATTTCTCCCCCCTCCAAGGGCCGGCGCCTCTTCCCCAGAGAGACAGGGGGGGATTTATGGGTCTTCCCCTCCCCGCCCGCCTTGGTGGTCATGGGGCCCGAGGTCCCTCCCCCCCCGCCTTTCCCGGAATACGATTGGCTGGGGGAAGGCAGGGGGCGTGGCCAGGGTGGGGAGGGTCAGCCATGTCACTTCCTGCCCCGCCCCTGGTATATCAGGTGATGGCGGGCGGGGCAGGGGCCCAGTTCCCTCTCCGGGGCCCAGAGACACGGTCGCTGCAGGAAGTGGAGCAGCGATGGTTCCCCCCAGGTTAGTGCCAGGGGGTGGCTGGGTGGGGCGGGGCTCAGTTTCTGGAGGGGGGGTTGAAGCCCCAGGAGTTTCCTTAATGAGGTGGGGGTCGGTGTTGGGGTCGGGGTCAGTGGGACCGGGATCAGGTACGGGTTTGGGGGTTCGGGGGTCAGGGTTCCCGCGCCGGGGCGACGCTGGCACGGCCGCAGGGGCATTGTCGTGCCGGGGCGGGGCAGGTCGTGGGTTACGTGGAGGGGAAGGGGAAGGGGACGGGGATAGGGTGGTCTCCCCGTGGGCGGGCTTGACGCGTTGCGTCTTCCTGAGCGCCTTCCGTTCGGTCGGACGCTCACCCTCCTCCCTGCCAGAGGCTGAGGTATTAGGAGCCTCCGGCTTAGCCCCCGGAGCCGGGGCTTGTGGTGTTGGCTTTGGGGGAGGGGGAATGGGTGCGGCGGCACCACCCGCAGCCGTTGGTGTGGGCTGGGCAGCCTTCTGGGTGGGGCAGTTTTTTCTAATATGCCCCACCTCGCGGCACAGGTGGCACCGCACGCCGTCCGCCGTCCAGAAGGCGCGGTAGGCCGCGCCCTCGTGGAGGATGGTGAAGGATCCCTCCGTGACCTCCTCCCGGGCCAGGCAAATAAACACCTGGCGTCGGAAGGAGTACACGTGACGGAGGGTGGGGTCCTTAAGACCGAGCAGGAGCGGTTGAACACCTGACCGGATCTCCCCCAAGGTGTTGAGGTGGGGAAGAAGGAGCTCGCTGGCAATGAAGGGCGGGACGTTGGAGATCACGACTCTCTGGGCCGTGACCTCCAAAGGGTCGACTGGCAAATATGTCCCGCCCACAGTGAGCCCCCTCTCCACGGCCAGGTGGACCGCCTGCTCGGTCCTAAGAAAGAAGACGGCCTTCCCGTACATGCGGGCCGCAGCGACGATGGCCAGTGGGCCGACCACACTAGCCATGGCCTTACTGCAGGCCTCGATGGTCATGTTGGGATGGGGATAGGCCTTGACCCCCAGGCGTTTGGTCAGGTGCCTGAAGGGGGATGCGGTTGCGGCCGGGGTTGGGCCAGCCGAGCCCAAGGCAGCGGCTACCCCGGCGTAGGTCCGGCTGGGCCCTGCGACCTTCGGGCTCGCCATACTCCGTCGGCCCCCGGCAGCAGCGGTGGAGGTGGGCCTCTGGCAGTAGTCGCGGTGGAGTCCTTGGGGAGGTGCCCGAGGCCAGTCACCCGAGGCGAGTCCTAGGCAGCGGTGGTGGAGGCAGGCCTCAGGCAAGTCCTCGGCAGGCCCTCGGTTGCAGTGTTGGGGGCAGGCCTGTTGGGGGGGTCCCCAAGACAAGTCCCAGGCAGCCCCAAAATTATGTCCTGGGCAGCAGCGGTGGAGGTGGGCCTCAGGTCGCAGCAGTGGTGGAGGCTGCGGGGAGTGGCCTCAGGCAAGTCCCAGGCTGCGGTGGTGGAGGCAGGCCTCTGGCGAGTCCCAGGCAGGCCCTCAGTTGGGGAGGGACTCCCAGGCAAGTCCCAGGCAGCGCTGGTGGAGGCAGGCCTCTGGCTGCAGCAGAAGTTGAGGCAGGCCTCTGGCGAGTCCCAGGCTGGCCCTTGGTCCCAGCAGTGGAGGTAGGCCTCAGGTCACACCAGTGGAGGAGGTTGTGGGAAGGGGCCTCAGGCGAGTCCCAGGCTGCGGTGGTGGAGGGCAGGCCCAGGCGGGGTCCCAGAGACCAGCAGTGGGAGTGGGCCCCAGGTCAGCTCAAACACAGGGCCCAGAACACAAAGCTCTCACCTCCTTCCTCCACCTCCTCCTTGTTCTTCTCTCTTCTCTCTTCTCCTACAGGCACACACTGCCACTGGTCCAACTCCTTACTGGGAAAACACCCGAGTGGCCAGTGACAAGCAGTGCCCTTCACGTCAAAGGGCAATGCTGTGTGATCAAAAACAGTGAAGGGGAGGGCAGGGACTAAATCAAAATAAAGTTGGAGGGGGAAATAATGCACTCCACTCCTTGCGGCGCCCACCTCTTCCTGAACAACTCCAGTTCCACCGCATGCTCCTTCTCCAGAGAAACCCGGGCTCTAACGTAACTGCAGAAGAGGAGCTGCAATAGGCTGTAAAGACCCCCTCTATGGCACGCTGATTCAACCTATTTCTTGGTTTTTTTTTCTTTCTTTTTTTTTCTTTTTTTTTCCACCTCTCCCTGAACACCTGTAGTCCCCTGTTTATTTTTTTTTTCTTTTTTTCTTTTTTTTGTTTACCCCCACACTACCGCCTAACTGCGGTAGTGCTTATTATTTATCCCCAGCACCCATGGTGTGTGTGTGTAGTTGTGAGACACAGTGAGAGACGCAAAGTGCACAAATCTTTATTCAATTTCCACCACCAGGAAAAGTAGGAAAACACCAGAGTGGCCTGTGACAAGCAGTGCCCTTCACATCAAAGGGCAATGCTGTGTGATCAAAAACAGTGAAGGGGAGGGCAGGGACTAAATCAAAATAAAGTTGGAGGGGGAAATAATGCACTCCACTCCTTGCGGCGCCCACCTCTTCCTGAACAACTCCAGTTCCACCGCATGCTCCTTCTCCAGAGAAACCCGGGCTCTAACGTAACTGCAGAAGAGGAGCTGCAATAGGCTGTAAAGACCCCCTCTATGGCACGCTGCTTCAACCTATTTCTTGGTTATATCTTTTTTTTTCTTTTTTTTTCTTTTTTTCTTCACCCGAGTGGCCTGTGACAAGCAGTGCCCTTCACATCAAACCGAGCTGTTTATTTTTTTTTTGTTTCTTTTTTTTCTTTTTTTTTTGGAATTAACCCCCACAATACCGCCTAACTGCGGTAGTGTTTATTATTTTTAACCCCAGCACCCATGGTGTGTGTGTGTGCAGCTGTGAGACACAGTGAGAGACATAAAGTGCACGAATCTTTTATTCAATTTCCACCACCAGGAAGAAAGGAAACACCCGAGTGGCCTGTGACGAGCAGTGCCCTTCACATCAAAGGGCAATGCTGTGTGATCAAAACAGTGAAGGGGAGGGCAGGGACTAAATCAAAATAAAGTTGGAGGGGGAAATAATGCACTCCACTCCTTGCGGCGCCCACCTCTTCCTGAACAACTCCAGTTCCACCGCATGCTCCTTCTCCAGAGAAACCCGGGCTCTAACGTAACTGCAGAAGAGGAGCTGCAATAGGCTGTAAAGACCCCCTCTATGGCACGCTGCTTCAACCTATTTCTTGGTTATACTTTTTTTTTTTTTTTTTTTTCTTTCTTTTTTTCTTTTTTTTTTCTTTTATTAACCCCCCACACTACCGCCTAACTGCGGTAGTGCTTATTATTTTTATCCCCAGCACCCATGGTGTGTGTGTGCAGGTGTGAGACACAGTGAGAGACAAGGTGTACAAATCTTTATTCAATTTCCACCACCAGGAAAAGTAGGAAAACACCCGAGTGGCCAGTGATGAGCAGTGCCCTTCACATCAAAGGGCAATGCTGTGTGATCAAAACAGTGAAGGGGAGGGCAGGGACTAAATCAAAATAGAGTTGGAGGGGGAAATGATGCACTCCACTCCCTGCGGCGCCCACCTCTCCCTGAACAACTCCAGGGTGTTGGTGGACACCGCGTGCTCCTTCTCCAAGGACACCCGGGCCCTAACGTAACCGCGGAAGAGGGGCAGGCAGTCGGCCCTAACGACCCCCTCCACGGCCCGCTGCCTGGACCTGTTTATGGCCAGTTTGGCCAGGCCCAGGAGCAGACCCACGAGGAGGTCTTCAGACCTGCCCTCCCTCCTCCGCACCGGGTGCCCGAAGATCAGGAGCGTGGGACTGAAGTGCAAACAAAAGCAGAGGAGGAGGTTTTTAAGAAAATCAAAAAGGGAGTGCAAACGCCCACACCCAATATACACATGGTCCACGGACTCCACAGCGCCACAGAACAAGCAGTTGGGCTGGGAGTCCGTGAACCACCGCAATCTGCGGTTGCAGGGGACTGCTGCGTGCAACACCCTCCACCCCAGATCCCCGAGAGAAAGGGGGAGGACTCCTGCGTAGAGGGCCCTCCACTGGGGACCCCCACCGCCCAGTGGCAAATGGGCACGCCAGGGCGTGTCCGGGCGGTGGATGAGGGAGAAGAGGTGGACGGTGTGCAGCAGCAGTCTGTACAGGACCCGCCTTTTAACGTCCTTGAACGGGACAAACCTAAAATTACGGAGGCGGCTCAGGTTGTGGGGCACAGGCTCCCGCGGGAAGTACGGGACCTTGGGGCCGATGTGAAATTCCGTCCGGGCAGGGGTGAGCGCGGACGGGATCCCACCGCACACCTGAGCGTCCTCCAACTGGTGCACTACGTCGGGTCCGAGCACCGCCGTTTTAAGGCGTCGGATGCCGGTGGCCACGTACCGGACGTCTACCGCTGCCCTGCTCGCTATGTCTTGCGGCAACGTCCAGCCCAGGCCCCCGGCACCCAGCACGTCCCCGACCCTGGTCACCCTCGCCGCCACGGCCCTCCCCTCCGACAGCCACTCGAACCCGCGAGCACGGAGGTGCGGATTCCTGAGCAACGGCTCCCTGACGACAGCCGCTACTCCTGCCGGAGGGTAGGCGCGACGCGATTCGACCATGTTCCAGACAGTGATCAGGTCCTGGTAAAAGACAGGCAGCACCTTGAGGGCGACCTCCAAACCGTCACGGTCGACGAACAGGAGCTGCGTGTCGTAGTTGAGGTTACGCACCTGGCGGAAAAAATACGTCGCCAGGGCGCACCACCTAGGAGGAGGCTCGACGTAAAGGTATCGCTGCAAGGTCTGAAGGCGGAAGGTCGCGACCTGGGTGCGGACGCACACCAGCGACTGACCGCCCTCCTCAATGGGGAGACTCAGAACCTGCGCAGCGACCCAGTGCATCTTTTTGTCCCAGAAGAAGTCGACCAACGTTCTCTGGATGTCAGCGACAAAGCCAGGAGGAGGGACCAAAGTGACCAGCCGGTACCACAGCATGGCGGCCACCAGCTGGTTTATGACCAGCACTCGGCTCCTGTAAGATAGCACTCGGAGCAGTCCTGTCCAGCGGCCTAGGCGAGCCGAGACTTTGGCCTCCAGCTCCTGCCAGTTGGCCGGCCAGGATTCCTCGGTCGGGCTGAGGTAGACCCCCAGGTAGAGGAGATGGGTGGTACTCCAGCTGAACCCCCGAAACTCCTCCGGCAGGGAGTCCACCCGCCACGGACCCACCAGTAGCCCGGAACATTTGGCCCAGTTGATCCTGGCGGAAGACGCCGCCGAGTACACGGCCTGGCACTCGCGCATCCTCCCCAGGTCAGCCGGGTCGGTGAAAGTGAGGAGCACGTCGTCGGCGTAGGCCGAGAGGACCACCCCCGCGCCCGCGCCGCGCAGAACCAGCCCCGACAACCTCCTCCGCAAGAGGTGCAGGAAAGGCTCCACGCACAGGGAATACAGCTGGCCGGACAGGGGGCAGCCTTGACGCACTCCTCTCCCGAAGCGAAGGGGCGCCGTCAGGGACCCGTTAACTTTAACCAGACACTCTGCGGCGGCGTACAAAAGTCGGATCCGGGCGACGAACTGCGTCCCGAACCCGAACGCCCGCAGAGTCCCGAGCAGGTACTCGTGATCGACCCTGTCGAACGCCTTCTCCTGGTCGAGAGACAGGAAGGCGCTCGGCAGACCAGCCCGTCGACAGAAATGGATCAGGTCCCGGACCAGATGGACGTTGTCTTGTATCCTCCGGCCCGGGACCGTGTAGGACTGGTCCGGGTGAATCATGTGGGCCAGCACGGAAGCCAGGCGAGAAGACAACACCCTGGCAAAGATTTTGTAGTCCGTGCTGAGGAGGGAGACCGGACGCCAGTTCTTCAAAGAACGAAGGTCCCCCTTCTTTGGCAGCAGGACGATGACCGCCCTGCGCCAAGAAAGGGGCAGCTCTCCGGCATTTAGACACTCCCCCAGGACCTGTGCGTAGTCGCTCCCCAGGACGTCCCAGAACGCCCTGAAGAACTCCACAGTCAGCCCGTCCAGCCCCGGGGATTTGCCCCTCGAGAGCCGGTCGAGGGCGCCGGTCAGCTCCTCTAAGGTGACGGGAGCGTCGAGCCTTTCGGCGTCCTCCGGGCTGAGCTGCGGCAGGTCCTCCCACAGAACTCTGCGAGCGTCCTCGCTGGACGGATCCGGAGAGAACAGGGCCGTGTAATAGGATCGGACGTGGGCCCTGATACCCTCCGGATCCGAGACGAGGGACCCGTCGTCGGCCAGCAGCACAAGGAGCTGCTGACGGGTGCCGCGCCTTTTTTCCAGCGAGTAGAAGAAGGGGGAGCCGCGGTCCAGGTCCTGGAGGAGCTGGAGCCGCGACCTCACGTACGCGCCCCGAGCCCCGACGAGCTGCAGGTCCCGGAGCGCGGCCTTCTTCTCTTCGTACACCCCGCGCAGGGCCGGGTCCGCGTCGGGCTGACCGAGGCGTGACTCCAGGTCGAGCATCTCCCTCTCCAACTCCCCGATCCTGGATTTCCGCCTCTTCGTCGACCCCCTCGCGTACTCCTGACAGAAGACGCGGACGTGAGCCTTGCCCACGTCCCACCATAGCCTCAGGGAGGGGAAGCTTCCCCGCTTCCTTCTCCAGCCGGCCCAGAAACGACGAAACGAGTCCCGGAACCGCTCGTCCTCCAGCAGCAGGTTGTTAAAGTGCCAGTACGCGGAGCCCAACCTGGCGCCGAACGGAAGGAGTTCCGCCCACACCAGGTGATGGTCCGTGCACGACACCTGCCGCGTGGAGGCCTTCGGAAAGCAGGAGGCGTACGCCCGCGAAACGTACAGGCGGTCGATTCTGGACGCTCCGACCCCAGGCCTCACGAAGGTGAAGGCGATGGAGTCAGGATGGAGATTCCGCCAGACGTCCACCAGGTCCGAGGACTTGACCAAGTCCCCCAACCTCCTCCCCGACGTCGAACTCGTGCGGGCACCGCCGTGGTCCCTGTCCTCGAGGACGCAGTTAAAATCTCCCCCGAGGACGACGCACTGGTTCTCGTCGATGGAAGCGAGATGAGCGGACACTTCTTCAAAGAAGCTCGCTTGCCTCGGCCCGGCCAGGGGAGCGTAGACGTTCACCAAGTGAAGCACCGCGCCCCCCAGCCGAACCGTCAGGTGAAGCAAACGGCCTGGCACTGGCTCCCTGACCCCCAAGATCTCCGGCTGAAAATGCGGGGCCAACAAGATAGCCACCCCGCCAGATCTGCGGGTGAGGTGACTCATGTAGACCCCCCCTCGCCACTCCAGGAGCCAGGTGGCTTCGTCTCCCGGGGTAGTGTGGGTTTCTTGCAGGAAGCACACCGCATACCTCCCGTCCCGAAGGACCGAGAGGGTCTGGAATCTGCGCTGTGACTCCCTGCTGCCGTTGATGTTGAGGCTGGCTATAGTTGTCTCCATGTCGAAAGTATAGTGCAACCACCACCAGTACACACAGTTAAACTATGTACATATTTACTGGGAGGACGAGAGAGGGGCACAGAAGTCCCTCGCCCTCACCAGGAGTGCTCCCAGGAAGTTCCTGACTCGCTTTCGCTCATTGACGTCAAGCCCGGGCGCCTGGCGCGCAGCGTGGGCCGACCAGTAGATTCTTTCGAAGGAGCTCCAGCGGTCGAGCGCCAGTTGGGCTCTATCCCGGCGACTCCGAGTTTCCTCGACAAATTCCCGGAGTTCCTCGAGGGGGATGAGGGGGAGATCGGTGGGGGGCACCTGGGACTCGAAAATGTCGCTGGAGACGGACTCCGCGTCGTCCCCGGTGTCCGCCACCGATCCAGAACCCTCCTCCGGGAGGTCGCCTTCGGTCACCGACCCCTCCCCCACCGAGAGGATGGGGGCTGGTCCGGCACCGCCAACTGGCCTCAAACCTCCAGTGACCCCACCCCCAGGGTCACCTTCCGTATCTTCCTCGGCGCACCCCTTCCCGGAACGCCCCGAGTTCGGGTCGCCGGGCGGCAGAGGCTCGGGGCCCCGCTCCTCTCCCGACACCGGGACGCCCGGCTCCTCGGGGAAAAGGTCCTCCCCCAGGGCCAAGGCCCCCGGAAAAACAGTCTGGGAGGGAGGAGCGAGGATAACACCTTCCTCCCCTCCACCGCTCGACGACCCAGCAGTGAATAAAAGTCTGTCGACTGCACCATGGCCCGTGTTGTTAATAAAATCCTCCCCAGGGGCTGGAGGAGTTATGGCGGTGGAAGGCCCAGCTGTCGCCCCTGGGGGTTTGGGCAGGTCGGGCCATGGTGCAGGACAGTGGGGGGGCACCGTCGGCTCATCCCCTGGAGAGGGGCAGCGCCGCCGGCGCGCTGATGGGATTTCTCCCCCCTCCAAGGGCCGGCGCCTCTTCCCCAGAGAGACCGGGGGGGATTTATGGGTCTTCCCCTCCCCGCCCGCCTTGGTGGTCATGGGGCCCGAGGTCCCTCCCCCCCGCCTTTCCCGGAATACGATTGGCTGGGGGAAGGCAGGGGGCGTGGCCAGGGTGGGGAGGGTCAGCCGTGTCACTTCCTGCCCCGCCCCTGGTATATCAGGTGATGGCGGGCGGGGCAGGGGCCCAGTTCCCTCTCCGGGGCCCAGAGACACGGTCGCTGCAGGAAGTGGAGCAGCGATGGTTCCCCCCAGGTTAGTGCCAGGGGGTGGCTGGGTGGGGCGGGGCTCAGTTTCTGGAGGGGGGGTTGAAGCCCCAGGAGTTTCCTTAACGAGGTGGGGGTCGGTGTCGGGGTCGGGGTCAGTGGGACCGGGATCAGGTACGGGTTTGGGGGTTCGGGGGTCAGGGTTCCCGCGCCGGGGTGACGCTGGCACGGCCGCAGGGGCATTGTCGTGCCGGGGCGGGGCAGGTCGTGGGTTATGTGGAGGGGAAGGGGAAGGGGATGGGGATAGGGTGGTCTCCCCGTGGGCGGGCTTGACGCGTAGCGTCTTTCTGGGCACCTTCTGTCCGGTCGGACGCTCACCCCCCTCCCTGCCAGAGGCTGAGGTATTAGGACCCTCCGGCTTAGCCCCCGGAGCCGGGGCTTGTGGTGTTGGCTTTGGGGGAGGGGGAATGGGTGCGGCGGCACCACCCGCAGCCGTTGGTGTGGGCTGGGCAGCTTTCTGGGTGGGGCAGTTTTTTCTAACATGCCCCACCTCGCGGCACAGGTGGCACCGCACGCCGTCCGCCGTCCAGAAGGCGCGGTATGCCGCGCCCTCGTGGAGGACAGTGAAGGAGCCCTCCGTGACCTCCTCCCGGGCCAGGCAAATAAACACCTGGCGTCGGAAGGAGTACACGTGACGGAGGGTGGGGTCCTTAAGACCGAGCAGGAGCGGTTGAACACCTGACCGGATCTCCCCCAAGGTGTTGAGGTGGGGAAGAAGGAGCTCGCTGGCAATGAAGGGCGGGACGTTGGAGATCACGACTCTCTGGGCCGTGACCTCCAAAGGGTCGACTGGCAAATATGTCCCGCCCACAGTGAGCCCCCTCTCCACGGCCAGGTGGACCGCCTGCTCGGTCTTAAGAAAGAAGACGGCCTTCCCGTACATGCGGGCCGCAGCGACGATGGCCAGTGGGCCGACCACACTAGCCATGGCCTTACTGCAGGCCTCGATGGTCATGTTGGGATGGGGATAGGCCTTGACCCCCAGGCGTTTGGTCAGGTGCCTGAAGGGGGATGCGGTTGCGGCCGGGGTTGGGCCAGCCGAGCCCAAGGCAGCGGCTACCCCGGCGTAGGTCCGGCTGGGCCCTGCGACCTTCGGGCTCGCCATACTCCGTCGGCCCCCGGCAGCAGCGGTGGAGGTGGGCCTCTGGCAGTAGTCGCGGTGGAGTCCTTGGGGAGGGGCCCGAGGCCAGTCACCCGAGGCGAGTCCTAGGCAGCGGTGGTGTAGGCAGGCCTCAGGCAAGTCCTCGGCAGGCCCTCGGTTGCAGTGTTGGGGGCAGGCCTGTTGGGGGGGTCCCCAAGACAAGTCCCAGGCAGCCCCAAAATTATGTCCTGGGCAGCAGCGGTGGAGGTGGGCCTCGGGTCGCAGCAGTGGTGGAGGCTGTGGAGAGTGGCCTCAGGCAAGTCCCAGGCTGCAGTGGTGGAGGCAGGCCTCTGGCGAGTCCCAGGCAGGCCCTCAGTTGGGGAGGGACTCCCAGGCAAGTCCCAGGCAGCGCTGGTGGAGGCAGGCCTCTGGCTGCAGCAGAAGTTGAGGCAGGCCTCTGGCGAGTCCCAGGCTGGCCCTTGGTCCCAGCAGTGGAGGTAGGCCTCAGGTCACACCAGTGGAGGAGGTTGTGGGAAGGGGCCTCAGGCGAGTCCCAGGCTGCGGTGGTGGAGGGCAGGCCCAGGCGGGGTCCCAGAGACCAGCAGTGGGAGTGGGCCCCAGGTCAGCTCAAACACAGGGCCCAGAACACAAAGCTCTCACCTCCTTCCTCCACCTCCTCCTTGTTCTTCTCTCTTCTCTCTTCTCCTACAGGCACACACTGCCACTGGTCCAACTCCTTACTGGGAAAACACCCGAGTGGCCAGTGACAAGCAGTGCCCTTCACGTCAAAGGGCAATGCTGTGTGATCAAAAACAGTGAAGGGGAGGGCAGGGACTAAATCAAAATAAAGTTGGAGGGGGAAATAATGCACTCCACTCCTTGCGGCGCCCACCTCTTCCTGAACAACTCCAGTTCCACCGCATGCTCCTTCTCCAGAGAAACCCGGGCTCTAACGTAACTGCAGAAGAGGAGCTGCAATAGGCTGTAAAGACCCCCTCTATGGCACGCTGATTCAACCTATTTCTTGGTTTTTTTTTTCTTTCTTTTTTTTTCTTTTTTTTTCCACCTCTCCCTGAACACCTGTAGTCCCCTGTTTATTTTTTTTTTTCTTTTTTTCTTTTTTTTGTTTACCCCCACACTACCGCCTAACTGCGGTAGTGCTTATTATTTATCCCCAGCACCCATGGTGTGTGTGTGTAGTTGTGAGACACAGTGAGAGACGCAAAGTGCACAAATCTTTATTCAATTTCCACCACCAGGAAAAGTAGGAAAACACCAGAGTGGCCTGTGACAAGCAGTGCCCTTCACATCAAAGGGCAATGCTGTGTGATCAAAAACAGTGAAGGGGAGGGCAGGGACTAAATCAAAATAAAGTTGGAGGGGGAAATAATGCACTCCACTCCTTGCGGCGCCCACCTCTTCCTGAACAACTCCAGTTCCACCGCATGCTCCTTCTCCAGAGAAACCCGGGCTCTAACGTAACTGCAGAAGAGGAGCTGCAATAGGCTGTAAAGACCCCCTCTATGGCACGCTGCTTCAACCTATTTCTTGGTTATATCTTTTTTTTTCTTTTTTTTTCTTTTTTTCTTCACCCGAGTGGCCTGTGACAAGCAGTGCCCTTCACATCAAACCGAGCTGTTTATTTTTTTTTTGTTTCTTTTTTTTCTTTTTTTTTTGGAATTAACCCCCACAATACCGCCTAACTGCGGTAGTGTTTATTATTTTTAACCCCAGCACCCATGGTGTGTGTGTGTGCAGCTGTGAGACACAGTGAGAGACATAAAGTGCACGAATCTTTTATTCAATTTCCACCACCAGGAAGAAAGGAAACACCCGAGTGGCCTGTGACGAGCAGTGCCCTTCACATCAAAGGGCAATGCTGTGTGATCAAAACAGTGAAGGGGAGGGCAGGGACTAAATCAAAATAAAGTTGGAGGGGGAAATAATGCACTCCACTCCTTGCGGCGCCCACCTCTTCCTGAACAACTCCAGTTCCACCGCATGCTCCTTCTCCAGAGAAACCCGGGCTCTAACGTAACTGCAGAAGAGGAGCTGCAATAGGCTGTAAAGACCCCCTCTATGGCACGCTGCTTCAACCTATTTCTTGGTTATATGTTTTTTTTTTTTTTTTTTTTTTTTTTTTTTTTTTTTTTTTTTTTTTTTTTTTTTTTGAAAACACCCGAGTGGCCTGTGACAAGCAGTGCCCTTCACGTCAAAGGGCAATACAGTCCTGTTTATTTTTTTAAATTAACCCCCACACTACCGCCTAACTGCGGTAGTGCTTATTTTTTTTCCCAGCACCCATGGTGTGTGTGTGTGTGTGCAGCTGTGAGACACAGTGAGAGACATAAAGTGCACAAATCTTTATTTAATTTCCACCACCAGGAAAAGTAGGAAAACACCCGAGTGGCCTGTGACGAGCAGTGCCCTTCACATCAAAGGGCAATGCTGTGTGATCAAAACAGTGAAGGGGAGGGCAGGGACTAAATCAAAATAGAGTTGGAGGGGGAAATGATGCACTCCACTCCCTGCGGCGCCCACCTCTCCCTGAACAACTCCAGGGTGTTGGTGGACACCGCGTGCTCCTTCTCCAAGGACACCCGGGCCCTAACGTAACCGCGGAAGAGGAGCTGCAATAGGCTGTAAAGACCCCCTCTATGGCACGCTGCTTCAACCTATTTCTTGGTTATATTGGTCAGCTAAGGCTTTCCTGATTGGACCAGCTTAGTAACCCCAATCAAGGATTTTGTAATCAACAAGGTCCTCCTGGTTCCAATCACTACGCCTTTGGGTGGCCATGGTGCAGTGGCCACCTTTGCTTGGGACAATCACTCTTTCTCTCATAATGATTTGTAAACTGGTCTCTCTGGGTCCAAAATAAGTTTCAATTCTATTTGCAATGTCCCTTTGGTTTCTCCTACCACCATCAGTTATTTCAGTTTTGCAAGTCCTGGACCTTTCTACGTCCAATGTCTGATATTGTCAGCTATGACTGAGAGTGGGTCCACAAAGTTTAACACCATGACAGACTTCACCGTTCGAGGCACCACCAGTGACATATCTATTAATGAGAGGCAGTTCAATGCATCTCAATACTCCATTCACTACTCAACCTCCTGGCAGACCACCTCTGATTGCAGCCCAAAGCTGTGGACAGCATTGCATTGCCCTCTAACAGGACAACTGGGGTTTGTTATGTGTTATTATCACAAATTTTCATCCAAAAATGTTGAACCAACTTAAGTGAATCTCTTGCAACCAGTTTCACCTCAGCCAGCTTGTGCCCTAACCTATTACTAGTCACTAGTAACTGAACCAGCTACTTTTCATACGAGACCAGAATCAAAGTTGTGCCCTTAATCTGTAAAGGTTCCCTGAAGTGGGTTCTCAGCCAAGTCGAGGTCATGCGCAGACTTAAGGGCTTGGAGTCTGGAGTGAATTATGTAAACAGCTGGTTCGGCAATCACTGATGTGGCTGCACTGGCATCGGCTACCACTAGAACTGGACAATTCAAACACATTTTTATTTTGATTTATTCTGATTTGGATGTTGCAGAGCAATTTAATTTCCACATCAGATGTGAGTAGACTTTCCCAGGTATGTATACCTGGATACCAGCCTACTCCATTTGAGTCTAGTAGGACTCTTTAGCTAGCTCAAGTCTGCATATTGGCAGCAACTGATGTGGAGTCTGTGTGGGTGGAGTGAGGAACCACAAAGGCAAAAAAACATAATGGGAGCTATGTACAGACCTCTGAACAGTGGTCAGGAGCAGGGGCGCAAGATGTAACAGGAAATAGATAGGGCATGTCAGACAGGTAAGGTCACCGTGATCATGGGGAACTTCAATATGCAGGTGGACTGAGTGAATAATGTCAAGATTAGAGTGGTGCTGGAAAGGCACAGCAGGTTAGGCAGCATCCAAGGAGCAGGAAAATCGACGTTTTGGGCAAAAGCCCTTCATCAGAAATATCAGGAATAACCCTTCATCAGGTGGATCCAAAGAAAGGGAATTCATGGAATGCTTACAGGATGGCTTTTTGGAACAGCTTGTGATGGAGCCCACAAGGGAGCAGGCTATTCTGAACTTCATGCAATGTATTGAGCCAGACTTTGTAAAAGGTCTTAAAGTAAAGGAACACTTAGGAGGCAGCAATCACAATATGGTAGAGTTCAGTCTGCAGTTTGAAAGAGAGAAGACAAAATTGGATGTAATGGTGTTACAGTTAAATAAATTACTGGGGCATGAGAGAGGAACTGATGAAATTCAACTGGAAGCACAGCCGACTGGGGAAGACAGTAGAGCAACAATGGCAGGAGTTTCTGGATGTAATTGAGGACACAGTATACAGAGGTTTATCCCAAAGAAAAGAAAGATTGACTGGGGTGGGTGGCAGTTGGGTGGGGGGAATCAAATAGCCATGGCTGACAAAGGAAGTCAGGAAATGTATCAAAGGAGAGCGTATAAAGTGGCCAAGAGCACTGGAAAATTAGAAGATTGTGAAGACTACAAAAACAAACAGAGGATAACAAAGAGAGAATTAAGAAAGGAGAGGATCAAATATGAAGGTAGGCTAGCCAATAATATTAGAAATGATAGTAAAAGTTTCTTTCAGTACATAAGAAACAAATAAGAGGCAAAAGTAGACATTGGGCTGCTCCAAATTGATGCAGGAAGGCGAGTGCTGCGAGATAAGGAAATAGCTAAAGAACTTAATAAATAATTTGTGTCGGTCTTCACAGTGGAATACAGGAGTAATATCCCAACAATTAAGGAGAATCATGGGACACAGTTGAGAATGGTAGCCATTACAATAAAGAAAGTGCTAGAGAAGCTCAAAGGTTTAAAAATTGATAAATCTCCTGGCCCTGATGGGCTACATTCTAGAGTTCTGAGGGAGGTGGCTGAGGAAATAGCAGAGACATTGGTTGTGATCTTTCAAAAATCATTGGAGTCAGGGGAAGTCCAGATGATTGGAAAATCGCTGTTGTAACCCCCTCATTCAAGAAAGGATCAAGACAAAAGATGGAAAATTATAGGCCGATTAGCCTAACCTTGGTTGTAGGTAAGATTCTAGAATCCATCATTAAGGATGAGATTTCTAAATTCTTGGAAGTGCAGCATCGGATTAGAACAAGTCAGCATGGATTTAGAAAGGGGAGGTTGTGCCTGATAAACCTGTTAGAGCTTTTTGAAGGGGTAACAAGTAGGTTAGACCAGGGAAGCCCAGTGGATGTGGTCTATCTAAACTTCCAAAAGGCCTTTGATAAGGTGCCTCACATGAGGCTGCTGAGTAAGGTAAGGGCCCACCATGAGCTATTGGCATGGATTGAGGATTGGCTGTCTGATAGAAGGCAGAGAGTTGGGATAAAAGGTTCTTTTTCGGAATGGCAGCCAGTGACAAGTGGTGTCCTGTAGGGTTCAGTTTGGGGCTGCAGCTGTTCACTTTATATATTAATGATTGAGATGAAGGGACTGGGAGCAGTCTGGTGAAGTTTGCCGATGATACAAAGTGAGGTGGTACTGAGGAGTGGGGAGGCTGCAGAAAGATTTAGACAGTTTAGAAGAGTGGTCCAAGAAATGGCTGATGAAATTCAACATGAGCAAACGTGAGGTCTTGCATTTTGGAAAAAAAGAGTAAAGGCATGGACTATTTTCTAAATGGTGAGAAAATTCATAAAGCCAAAGTATAAAGGGATCTGGGAGTGCTAGTCCAGGATTCTCTAAAGGTTAACTTGCAGGTTGAGTCCGTGATTAAGAAAGCAAATGTAATGTTGTCATTTACCTCAAGAGGGTTGGAATATAAAAGCAGCGATGTGCTTCTGACACTTTATAGAGCTCTAGTTAGGCCCCATTTAGAATACTGTACCCAACTTTGTGCCCCACACCTTAGGAAGGACATATTGGCACTGGAGCATGTCCAACAGAGATTCACACGGATGATCCCTGGAATCGTAGGCCTAACATATGATGGATCGGCTGAGGATCCTGGGATTGTATTCATTAGAGTTTAGAAAGTTGAGGAGAAATTTAATAGAAACTCACAAGATAATGCATGACTTAGAAAGGGTCCAGCGCTGGGAAGTTGTTTCCATGAGGCGGGGAGACTAGGACCCGTGGGCACAGCCTTAGAATTAGAAGAGGTCAATTTATAACAGAAACGAGGAGACATTTCTTCAGCCAGAGAGTGGTGGGCCTGTGGAATTCATTGGCATGAAGCACAGTGGAGGGCAGGATGTAAAACGTCTTCAAGGCTGAGATTGATAAATTCTTGATCTCGCAAGGAATTAAGGGCTACGGGGGAGAGTGCAGGTAAGTTGAGTTGAAATGCCCATCAGCCATGATTAAATAGCAAAGTGGACTCAATAGGCCAAATTCCCACTCCTATGTCTTATGGTCTTATAGTCTTAACTGCAATGGCTTTTAAGCACGAATCCTGAAGAAGATTTTAACAATTTGACCAAGGCTTGCCTTTGTTTTGAGATTTTATTTTGATCTAAAGTCCCTCTGTTTAGGATATGTTCTGAGTGAGGCTGTGCAATTGCATGCACTCAACTAGTACTCTCTAAGTTTAGTCAGACTGGCAAGGGTGTCCACCTCCATCAAAATACTCTGCAATTTATATGCTCCACTTGCCACATTTTCCAATGATAAAGCTAGTTGTTTGAAGTTCAGTTGGGTTTAAGCTACTAGGGACTTTTGTACAGTTACAGAATTAATCCCGTTCTTGTCGCCACTGAAATAACTCCACAGAAGCCAATATGCCATCACCAGTTTACCCTTTATCTACACATGGCCAATTCTTGACTGTAGCACTGCCTCTTCAAAGCCAGAAGTGGGGTGTGCCAGAATCTCTGACACACCTCTTTTATCTGTCAGCCAGGGCTTCCTGTTTAGACCAGAAGAACAGCCCCAATCAGGGAACTCACATTCTATGAGATCCAGCAGGCTGACCTCATTTCAATCACCACAAGAATGGCAGCTTCAAACTTTCATCAGCATGTTGAGGGACTTTAATCACAAGTATCCGGAGGATTGAGAAAAAGGAATTCCATTCACATGTTTACGCAATTAGGGATGCACCCAATGAATCAATTAAATGAGGTCCATTTGAATTTGGTTTTGGGCATGAGATAAGAGGACCATTGAATTAAGGAAAAATTGGTGAAGTTACGTTATTGGACTAAGGAGAACAGGTGAGTTAGCTAGACAACTTGAAAAGTAGCACAACATGTGATGATATAGGAAGCAGACAAGAGATCAAAAAATCAATAGTTTCACTAGAGGATATACAGTATTAGCATTACTACCAGTGGTGAACTTTTAAAAGCAAGGTTTAGTGGCCTTTATCAATGAAAGGGAATTGATTGAGGTAAATTATTTGATGAGAATATCAGGTAGAAGGAAAATTCACAAAGTGTGTTATTTGAATATGCTCAAATGGTATTTTGATAGGGAAGGAAAATTTGCTACAACTCAAAGTGAAAAATCCAGATGATTCTAATGATTCTAAATTTCACATTCCTCAGCTTAAATTGAACAATGAAGAAGTTCTCAGAAACTGGAAAAATTATTGAGGCACCTTCTAGGTGAAAATCAAAATGACCTGAAAGAATTATTGCAATCACCTGGAGAAATATGTGAGAATATACCAGGAAGTATTAAGCTGAATAAACATGATGTAGATACAGGAAACGCTGTTCCAAGTAAGCAATATGTAGGTTGCTCAAACCATGTGGGTTTAACCCTCTAAAATTGGCAAAGGTACAAAAGGAGATTGAAAGCATGCTCAGAAATGACATTATCAAAATGCACTGAAGCAAATGAAACTCGCACATAGTGACAGTATTAAAACTAGGTGATGCCCAACAATACAGTGTGGACTATCACAAAGTCAATGCAGTTACAAAACCTGACTCGTACCATATTCCACATTGAGAAGGTGGGAAAAGCAACTTTATTTCTAAGCTTGACTTACTTACAGGACATGGCAGATACCTTTGTCTGAAAGAACAAAGAAAATGCCAACTTTCCTGACACCGAATGGACTTCACCAGTTTAAAGTGATGTCACATTTGAAAGGTTAGCCATAAAAGTCATTTCAAGATTACCAAATGTGCAGTCAACATCAAAGGATCTGGTGAGTTTTAGTCACAGATGTGAAGGAATAGTTGAAGCATCTCACGGAATTGTTTGATTGATTTCAGGAGACGGGGTTAGTAATAAACCTGAGAGTGAGTTCACAAAACCCTAAGTTATATTCCTAGGCCATATCATTAGCATGGACAGATAGCTCCACAAGACGTGAAAACAAAGGTTATTGGGGAATTTCTCATAGTCATAGTCATAGAGATGTACAGCATGGAAACAGACCCTTCAGTCCAACCTGTCCATGCCAACAAGATATCCCCAACTCAATCTAGTCCCACCTGCCAGCACCCGGCCCATATCCCTCCAAACCCTTCTATTCATATACCCATCCAAATGTCTCTTAAATGTTGCAAATGTACTAGCCTCCACCACATCCTCTGGCAGCTCATTCCATACACGTTCCACCCTCCGCATGAAAACGTTGCCCCTTATATCTTTTATATCTTTCCCCTCTCATCCTAAATCTATGCCTTCTAGTTCTGGATTCCCGACCCCAGGGAAAAGACTTTGTCTATTTACCCTATCCATGCCCCTCACAATTTTGTAAACCTCTACAAGGTCACCCCTCAGCCTCCGACACTCCAGGGAAAACTTATTATTTAAGTTCAAAAGAGAACAAACTATTTACAACTCCTTACTCTTAAATCTATCTTATACCTTCCACTCTACAATAAATTCTCTCTTAAATTTTCAGCAAATCAATTTCAAACCCAGTTGTTTCTTCGATGTCAAACTTTCTCTGTAGATTTCTCTAGGTTGGCTTTGGTCTTCTACTGCACAAATCTCTTCTGGACAGGTATCTTTCAGAGAGCTATTCTGCTGGCTGTAATTTTGGTGCTTAACAGCTCTTTGCTGTTCTCCCCCTAAATGTTCAAAATGTCTGATTCTATATTCCAAAACATCAGATCATTTCATTGGCTTGGTGTCATCCAAAACAGTAAAATTTAAATTCGATTGGATTTTGGTCTCTGGGGCATAATTTCAACTGATTGGCCAAATGTGTATTTGTTTTGTACCATGGTAACGCAGCTCCAGCTATTTGTTTCAACCAAATGTTGCATTTTTAAATTTTTCAGCACACTCTGTGCCTCTCAAGGTTCATACCAGCTTCTACTCTCTCTTAAAGGTACTGTGCACACCTATACCTTCACAACAGTATTTTTCCCAAAAGTCGAATGTTTATCAAAAGAAATATTCCACCATCCAGAAGGAGACCTTGAGTTTGCAACATTTCAACATTTATGTTGCCAGTAATATATCTGAGATGACGATAAGCTCTTAAGGTTTTTGGAAAATGTTTTAACGACAAAAACGTCACATTATCTAAATGGCATTTATTGTTATAACCATTTAATTTGAAAAGTATGCATGTGGCAGAATGAGAGAACGTAATTGCCGAAGCTTTGCCATAACTTTGATTAAGAAAGACAGGTATTCGGTGATGAATAGAAAGTAACTGAAGTGGAAAGTATTGCTGAAAGTTTACATATTTGGAGTTAATACAATGTAACTCAAACTTATGAAAGATTCGGATGGGAACAAACTATTTTCAGTGATAACCAAAAAGCACAAATGTAAGATATTTGGCAAAATAACAAGAGTAAAGATAAGAGAAACTTCTAATGCAGAACCTTTTATGATGTTGGAATATGTATGTATAATAGTGGAGATAGATTCTGTTGTTACTTTCAAATGGGAATTAGATATATACTCAAATAATTGAAAGTCTGTGGCATGGTGGCTCAGTGGTTAGCACTGTTGCCTCACAGCACCCGAGACCCGGGTTTGATTCCAGCCTCAGGCGACTGTCTGTGTGGAATTTGCACATTCTCCCTATGTCTGTGTGGGTTTCCTCTGGGTTCTCCTGTTTCCTCCCACAATCCAAAGATGTGCAGGTTAGGTGAATTGGCTGTACTAAATTGCCCATACTGTTCAGGGATTCCTAGGTTAGATGCATTAGTCAGGGATAAGTATAAAGTGGGGGAATGGATCTGGATGGGTTACTCTTTGGTGGGTTGGTGTGGACTTGTTGGCTCGCAGGGCCTGTTTTCACACTGTAAGGATTCTATGAGAAAGAACAGATTAGCTACAGTAATTGGAGTTGTTCTTTTAAAGGAAGATGTATTGAATGTCATCTTCCTATTATATATAATTTTAAGAAAAGGAGGTAGAGATTTTGTGGGACAACAGAATATTTGAAAGAAATTGTTCTAACACTATTTCCTGTTAGAAAATTGGGAAATTGGCGGCATGGTTGCTCAGTGGTTGGCATTGTTGCCTCACAACGTGAGGGACCAGACTCGGGTGATTGTCTGTGTGGAGTTTGCACATTCTCCCTGTGTCTGCATAGGATTCATCCATGTGCTCCAGTTTTCTCCCCCAGTTGTTAGATATGCAAGTTAGGTGAATTGGCCATGCTAAATTGCCCATAGTTTTTGGGCTTATGTAGGCTAGGCCCATTAGTCATGGGAAATGTAGAGTAATAATGTAGGGAAATGGGTCTGGGTGGGATACTCTTTGGAGGGTTGGTGTGGACTTGTTGGGCTAAATGGCCTGCTTTCACACTATAGGGATTCTATGATTCTATGATGTATAATGTAGAGTACTATTAGGGTGAGACTAAAAGCTTTGAAAATGAAGCCATCTTTGTATACTGATGGTTCATTTATTTTACAGGGCAGGAGGTGTGAAGTCATCACCTGACGAAGGAGGTGCATTCTGAAAGCTTGTGATTTCAAATAAACCTGTTGGACTATAACCTGATGTCACGTGACTTCTGATTTTGTCTGCCGCAGTCCAATTCCCGACATTTCCGAATCTCCTGGAGTGGACATACTTACTATCCCTAGCTACCCTTTTTTCTCTTAATATACACTTAAAATGCCTTGGGAAACTCCTTAATCTTATTTGCTAAGGACAGTTCACGGCCCCTTGTTAATCACCCTATTCCTTGTTTAAGTTCTTTCCTGATTCTTTTACATTCCTCAAGCACCTTATGAGGATTCCAGCTTCCCTTTTTCTTTTTATGAAGCTTCCAAGATTCCTTGTCACCCAGGGTTCCAGAATCTTATCATCCTTATCTTTCATCCTCACTAGAACATGCTGGTCCTGAACTCCGATGAACTGATATGTAAAGACTCTCACACATCAGATGTGGATTTATCCTCAAACAGATGTTCTTAGTCTAGTTCCTGCTTTAGTCTAGTTTTTTAATTAGCTAATCCCACCCCCACCAATTTAGTACTTTCACATGAAATCAGTTGTATCCTTATGCACAATTATCTTAAAACTTACAAAATTATGATCACTATTCCCAAAATGTTCCTCCACTGAAACTTTGATACCTGGCCATTCTCATTCCCCTAAACAAGGTCTCACATGGGTTCTTTCCTAGTTGGACTATCTTCATATTGTTTCAAGAATCCCTCCTGGATGCATCTGACAAATTCTGCTCTATCTAAACCTCTGGCACTAAAGGAGTCCCAGTCAATATAAGGAATTAAAATTATCCACTACTATAACCTTGTTGTTTTCGCATCTTTCCATGATCTGCCTACATATCTGTTCCTCTATCTCCTGATGGCTATAAGGAGGCCTTCAGGATAACCGCATCACAGTGACTGCACCTTTCTTATTCCTGAGTTCGATCTGTATTGCCTCATTGAATGAGTCCTCCAAGATACTCTTAGTATAGCTGTGACATCCTCCTTGATCAGTGATGCAACTCCCCTACCCCTCTCTATTACGCCTGAAGTATCTAAATTTTGGAATGTTGAGCTGCCGGTCCTGTCATTGTCTCAAGCAAGTTTTTGTAATGGCTACAACATTGTGGAAATGTAGTAATCCAGGCTCTAAGCTCCATCTGCCTTTACTGTTATCTCCATGCATTAAAATAAATAGAGGAACCTTGATTATCCAGTATTTGACTACTTGAATTTCAGATATTCCGAACAAGATCACAAGGTCCGAATGCTTAGCTAAACTGTGTTACCTGGCATCCGATTATCCGACATTCAATTATCCAAACAAAATATTCCCTGCCCGTCTTGTTTGGATAATTGAGGTTCCTCTGTATACTTCAGACTGCCAGTCCTGCCTTATTCATTAACTTAGAATATAGAACATAACAGTATGAAGATCTCAACCCCTGGGAGGGGTCCCTCGGTTCCGTGATCGGTCAAATAATCAACAGGATTGCGGTCTGCTTCAGCAAGGTTTCACAGTTTATTACGATGCCAGGCACAAGTTTGTCCAGCAACACAGAGGTTAAAAGCTTCTGTGTTCCTTGGAGAAACTGTGCAATTTCATTTGGAACAAAGGCAATTTTTATATGTTTCTTAAGAAATAGTTTAGCCTTAATTACAGAATAAATCCAATAAAGTGTAATGAATTGACATAATGGACAACAGGTTAACCCAATGATATTTCCTGGAAAGCAAGGTTGTTTACTACATATTTATCTCTTTCCACCTGCATCTCAAGGTTAACTGAGATGGTCAGTAATGTACTATCTAGCATACTGTGAAGGGTCCATTGTTTTGCTTTATCTTTAATTCAGTTAGCTCAGCAAGGCAGGAGTGCAGCCTTTAGCAGGGTGAGAAGCCATTTTAAATATAGTGTTCATTTGCAGCCTGAAGGCATTTTGTTATGTTACTTTGCATTGAGAAATCGTTTTATGGTTAATAAAAGCATGCATAAAATGGTCACTCCTGGGCAACAGCCTAATTCCAGATTTTAGATCCTCATCTGTACAGGCCCTTCAGCCTTCGATGTTGTGACAACCTGTGAAACCAATCTGAAACCCATCTAACATACACTATTCCATTATCATCCATATGTTTATCCAATGACCATTTAAATGCCTTTAAAGTTGGCGAATCTGCTATTGTTGCAGGTAGGATGTCCCACGCTCTTACTATTTTCTGAGTAAAGAACCTACCACTGACATCTGTCCTATATCTATCACCCATCAATTTAAAGCTATGTCCCCTCTTGCTAGCCATTACCATCTGAGGGAAAAAAGTTCTTACTGCCCCCCTTATCTAATCCTTTGATCATCTTATATGTCTCTATTAAGCCACCTCTCAATCTTCTTCTCTTTAATGAAAACAGCCTCAAGTCACTCAGGCTTTCCTCATAAGACCTTCCCTCCATACCAGGTAACATCCTGATAAATCTCCTCTGCACTCTTTCCAATGCTTCCACATCCTTCCTACAATGACCAGAACTGTACACAATACTGCAAGTGTGGCCGCACCAGAGTTTTGTACAGCTGCAACATGACCTCATGGCTCCAAAATACAATGCTTCTACCAATAAAAGCTAATACACTGTATGCCTTCTTCACAATCCTATCAGCCTGGGTGGCAACTTTCAGGGATGTATGCACATGGACACTGAAGTATCTTTGCTCATCCACACCACCAAGAATTTTACCATTAGCTCAGTACTCTGTTTTCTTGTTATTCCTTGCAAACTGAATCACCTCACCCTTTTCCACATTAGAATCCATTTGCCACCTCTTAGCCCAGGTCTGCAGTTTATCTATGTCCCTTTGTAACCTGCAACATCCTTCAACACTGTTCACAGCTCCACCAACCTTAGTGTCATTTGCAAATTTACTAACCCATCCTTTTACACCCTCATCCAGGTCATTCATAAAATTGACAAACAGCAGCGGCCCTAAAACAGATTCCTAGGGTACACCACTAGTAACTGAACTCCAGGATGAACATTTCCCATCAACCATTACCCTCTTGTCTTATTATAACTAGCCAATTTCTGATCTAAACCACTCAACGACCCTCAATCCCATGTGTCCGTATTTTGTACAATAGCCTACCATGGGGAATCTTATCAAACGCCTGACTGAACTCCATATAAACTGCATCAACCGCTTTACCTAAGATTTGTGAGGCACGATCTATCCTTCATAAAACTGTAATGACTATCCCTAATCAAACTATTCCTTTCCAGATTATTATAAATCCTATCCCTTATAACCTTCCCAACTTGGCCCTGCCTGATCTTCCGATTAGACTTACTTAATCTCTACTTTTTCAGCAAGCTCTCCACCTGCTGACCTACTGCTCTGCCACACTAGTTTGAACACAACTGAGTCCTTGTACACAAATCATTGCAAGCAAGCTGGAAGGCAATGGAAGCATCTAGGAAAGGAAATGGCATGTCGGCCTTCAATGTAAGAGGTTTTGATTAAAGGAACTTTGGAAAAAAATGTCAAAACAACAGCAGTTTTAAAAGGGAGAAGAGCAGACAAAGGAAGCCACATGGTGAGGACAGTGCAGGAGAGTGAGATAGAAAGAGAGAACTTGCAGTTACCGCCTTTGCTATTTGAATTCGTGTATCGCTGGACATCGGAGTGCATCTGGGAAAATTAACAAACAGTGAAATTCACAACTAATCTTGGAGGAACTGTTGGGCGAAGTTCACAGAACAGAATCAGATAAGTTAATTGTTGTTTTAAGTCTGTCCAAGAGAAAGGCTGTATTAGTGAGTACAGTGGATTCTTTCTTGATTATACGTTTTTGGAGATAAGTCTCTTGATTAAACTTAAAATATAAGCCATAACTATTAATTTAAGCTGGGGCAGTGTTTGTAGAGGAATAAGACGGTGTTATTTTTCTGGATCTGTAGATTGTGAAGGAGCAAAAATGGGCTTTGCAGTGATATGTACTTTTTGTCAGATATGGGAGTTTAAAGAGAGGATAATATCTGCCATAAATGCTGTTGGATGCGAATCTTATCAGATCATGGATCGGTTGGAGAGACAGATAGAAGCGATGAGGAATTTGCAACAGCAACAGTATGGGATGGATGGCAGTTATAGGAAGGGGGGAAAGTCTCAGATACAGTCACATAGATGGGTTAACTCCAGGAAGGGTAAGAGAGGTAGGCATCTAGTGCAGGAGTCTTTTGTGGATATACCCATTTCAAACAGGTATGCTGTTTTGGAAAATGTAGGGAATGATGGATTCTCAGGGGAACCACAAACAGCCAAGTTTCTGGTATTGAGACTGGCTCTCATGCAACAAGAGGCACGTCGGCTTCCAAGAGATCAATTGTGTTCAGGGATTCTGTAGTCCGAGGTACAGACAGATGTATCTGTGGCCAGCAGAGAAAAAGCAGAATGGTGTGTTGCTTCCCTGGTGCCAGGATCAAGGATGTCTCAGAGAGGGTAAAGAATGTTCTCACGGGGGAGAGGGGGCATCAGGAGGTCATTGTCCACATTGGAACCAACGACATAGGAAGGGAAAAGGTTGAGATTCTGAAGAGAGATTACAGAGAGTTAGGCAGAAATTTAAAAATGAGGTCCTCAAGGGTAGTAATATATGGATTACTCCCAGTGCTACAAACTAGTGAGGGCAGGAATAGGAGGATAGAGCAGATGAATGCATGGCTAAGGAGCTGGTGTATCGGAGAAGGATTCACATTTGTGGATCATTGAAATCTCTTTTGGGGTAGAAGTGACCTGTACAAGAAGGACGGATTGCACCTAAATCGGAAGGGGACTAATATACTGGCAGGGAAATTTTCTAGAACTGCTTGGGAGGATTTAAACTAGTAAGGTGGGGGGAGGGTGGGACTCGGGGAGATAGCGAGGAAAGAGATTGATCTGAGACGGGTACAGCTGAGAACAGAAGTGAGTCAAACAGTCAGGGCAGGCAGGGACAAGGTAGGACTAATAAATTAAACTGCATTTATTTCAATGCAAGGGGCCTAACAGGGAAGGCAGATGAACTCAGGGCATGATTAGGAACATGGGACTGGGATATCATAGCAATTATGGAAACATGGCTCAGGGATGGGCAGGACTGGCAGCTTAATGTTCCAGGATACAAATGCTACAGGAAGGATAGAAAGGGAGGTAAGGGAGGAGGGGGAGTGGCATTTTTGATAAAGGATAGCGTTACAGCTGTGCTGAGGAAGGATATTCCCAGAAATTCATCCAGGGAAGTTATTTGGATGGAACTGAGAAATAAGAAAGGGATGATCACCTTATTGGGATTGTATTATAAACCCCCCAACAGTCAGAGGGAAATTGAGAAACAAACTTGTCAGGAGATCTCAGCTAACTGTAAGAATAATAGGGTAGTTATGGTAGGCGATTTTAACTTTCCAAACATCGACTGGGACTGCCATAGTGTTAAAGGTTTAGGTGGAGAGGAATTTCTTAAGTGTGTACAAGACAATTTTCTGATTCAGTATGTGGATGTACCTACTAGTGAAGGTGCAAAAACTTGACCTTCCCTTGGGAAATAAGGCAGGGCAGGTGACTGAGGTGTCAGTGGGGGAGCACTTTGGGACCAGCGAAGTGGGACCACTTTTCCATCACTATTTTAAATCGAATAGAATTAAGGATAGGCCAAATCTAAAAGTTGAAGCTATAAATTGGAGAAAGGCCAATTTTGACGGTATTAGGCAAGAACTTTTGATCGCTGATTGGAGGCAGATGTTCGCAGGTAAAGGGACAGCTAGAAAATGGGAAGCCTTCAGAAATGAGATAACAAGAATCCAGAGAAAGTATATTCCTGTCAGGGTGAAAGGGAAGGCTGCTAGGTGTAGGGAATGCTGGATGACTAAAGAAATTGAGGGTTTGTTTAGGAAAAAGAAGGAAGCATATGGCAAAATGGGGACATTAGATAGCTTTGACAAATAGAATTAAGGAGAATCCAAAGGGTTTTTGCAAATATATGAAGGACAAAAGAGTAACTAGGGAGAGAATAGGGCCCCTCAAGGATCAGCAAGGCGGCCTTTGTGTGGAGCCACAGAAAATGGGGGAAGATACTAAATGAACATTTTGCATCAGTATTTACTGTGGAAAAGGATATGGAAGATATAGACTGTAGGGAAATAGATGGTGACATCTTGCAAAATGTCCAGATTACAGAGGAGGAAGTGCTGGATGTCAAGAAACAGGTAAAGGTAGATAAATCCCCAGGACCTGATCAGGTGGGAAGCTATAGAAGTGATTGCTGGGCCTCTTGCTGAGATATTTGTATCATCGATAGTCACAGGTGAGGTGCCGGAAGACTGGAGGTTGGCAAATGTGGTGCCACTGGTTAAGAAGGGTGGTAAAGACAAGCCTGGGAACTATAGACTGGTGAGCCTGACCTTAGTAGTGGACAAGTTGTTGGAGGGAATCCTGAGGGACAGGATGTACATGTATTTGGAAAGGCAAGGACTGATTTAGGATAGTCAGCATGTCTTTGTGCGTGGGAATTCATGTCTCACAAACTTGATTGAGTTTTTTGAATAAGTAACAAAGATTGATGAGGGCAGAGCAGTAGATGTGATCTATGGACTTCAGTTAGGCGTTTGACAAGGTTCCCCATGGGAGACCGATTAGCAAGGTTAGATCTCATGGAATACAGGGAGAACTAGCCATTTGGATACAGAACTGGCTCAAAGGTAGATGACAGTGGGTGGTGGAGGCCTGTGACCAATGGAGTACCACAAGGATCGGTGCTGGGTCCTCTACTTTTTATCATTTACATAAATGATTTGGATGTGAGCATAAGAGGTACAGTTAGTAAGTTTGCAGATTGGAGGTGTAGTGGACAGCAAAGAGCGTTACCTCAGATTACAATAGGATCTGGACGAGATGGGCCAATGGGCTGAGAAGTGTCAGATGGAGTTTCATTCAGATAAATGCGAGGTGCTGCATTTTGGGAAAGCAAATCTTAGCAGGACTTATACACTTAATGGTAAGGTCCTAGGGAGTGTTGCTGAACAAAGAGACCTTGGAGTGCAGGTTCATAGCTCCTTGAAAGTGGAGTCGCAGGTAGATAGGATAGTAAAGAAGGCATTTGCTATGCTTTCCTTTATTGCTCAGAGTATTGAGTACAGGAGTTGGGAGGTCATGTTGCGGCTGTACAGGACATTGGTTAGGCCACTATTGGAATATTGCGTGCAATTCTGGTCTCCTTCTTATCAGAAAGATGTTGTGAAACTTGAAAGGGTTCAGAAAGGATTTACAAGGATGTTGCCAGGGTTGGAAGATCTGAGCTACAGGGAGAGGCTGAACAGGCTGAGGCTGTTTTCCCTGGAGCGTCGGAGGCTGAGGGGTGATCTTATAGAGGTTTACAAAATTAAGAGGGGCATGTATAGGATAAATAGACAAAGTCTTTTCCCTGGAGTCGGGGAGTCCAGAACTAGAGGGCATAGGTTTAGGGTGAGAGGGGAAAGATATAAAAGAGACCTAAGGGGCAACGTTTTCACGCAGGGGATGGTGCGTGTATGGAATGAGCTGCCAGAGGATGTGGTGGAGGCTGGTACAATTGCAACATTTAAGAGGCATTTGGATGGGTATATGAATAGGAAGGGTTTGGAGGGATATGGGCTGGGTGCTGGCAGGTGGGACTAGATTGGGTTGGGATATTTAGTCGGTGTGGACAAGTTGGACCAAACGGTCTGTTTCCATGCTGTACATCTCTATGACTCTATGACAAAGAATCCGGTTTCCTCTCACAGTCCAAAGATGTGCAGGTCAGGTGAATTGGCTATGCTAAATTGTCTATAGTGTTAATCAGAGGGAACTGGGTCTGGGTGAGTTACTCTTCAGAGGGTCAGTGTAGACTTGTTGGGTCAAAGGGCCTGTTTCCATATGGAGGGAATCTAATCTAATCTAATCTTTACTGAAGTTGTACAAGGCCTTACTGTGATCACACCTGGAGTATTCTATACAGTTTTGATCTCCCTATTTAAGATACACTTGCCATTGAGGGAGTACAGTGACTTTTCACAGATTCATTCCTGGGATGGCAGTATCTGTCCAAGGAGTAGAGATTGGGTTAACTGGTCCGGTATTCACTGGAGTTTGTGAAACCTAAAAATTTCAAATGGTATGAGGAGAGCGTGAGAGTATGATATTGAGATCGGAACTTTTTAAAAAATTCACTAGTGTGACGTAAGCATCCCTGACTGGCCAGCATTTATTGCCTGTCCCTACTAGTCCTTCAGGATGTGTTACTGCAGTCTATGTGCTGTAGTAAGACATCCTGTGCTGTAGGGAGACCCACAATGTCTTCAGGGAGGAAACTCCAGGATTTTAAACAATAAGACCATAAAACACAGGAGCAGAAATTGAGCCATTTGGTCCATCGAGTGCGCTCCACCATTCAATCATGGCTGATAGATTTTTCAACTCAATTTTCCTGCTTTCTCCCAGTAACCTTTGATTCCCTTGGCAATCAAGAATTTATCTATCTCTAATTTTGATCTAATGGCAGTGAAGCGATATATTTCAAGTCAAGGCTATTTGGAGGGAACAAATGGTGTCCTCTGTAGCCATTGGAGAGGTCCCTGAGGGCTGGCAAGTAGCTAATGTTGTTCCACAGTTCAAGAAGGGAAATAGGGATAACCCAGAAAATTCTCCCAGGAAACAGGGATAACCCAGACTGGTGAGTCACACATCAGTGACTGGGAAGCGACTGGAGAGGATTCTTAGGCATAGGATTTACATGTATTTAGAAAAGCATTGCCTAATTAGGGACAGTCAGCATGGCCTTGTGCAGGGCTGATGAAGGGCTCTTGCATGAAATGTCGATTCTTCTGCTCTTTGGATGCTGCCTGACCTGCTGAGCTTTTCCAGCATCACACTCCCGACTCCAATCTCCAGCATCTGCAGTCCTCACTTTCTCCTTTGTGTGGGGCACGTCATGTCATGCTTGCTGATGAATTTTTTTGAGGAGTTGACGAGAATGATTGATGAGGGTATAGCAGTGGATGTTGTTTATATGGATTTTATTAAGGATTTCAACAAGGTCCCTCATGATAGTCTCATCCAGAAGGTTAAAATGTGTGGGATTCCTGGTGACTTGGCCCTTTGGATTCAGAATTGGCTTGCCTATAGAAGACAGAGGATAGTCGTGGACTAGTACTAAGACCTCTGTTATTTTTGATTTATACAAATGACTTGGATGAAAACATCGATGGCTAGATTAGTAAATTTGCAGATGACACAAAGATTGGAGGAGTTGTGAGATACTGTAGAAGGTTGTCAAAGGATACAGCAGGGTGTAGATCAGTTGCAGGTATTGGCGGATAAATGGCGGGTGGAGTTTAGTCCAGATGAGTGTGAAGTGTTACACTCTGGGAAACCAAATGTTAGTGGAAGCTGTACAGTTAATGGCAGGATCCTTAACAGCACTGATGTACTGAGGGATCTTGGCATCATAGGCCATAGCTCCTGAAAGTGGCCACACAAGTAGATAGGTTGATAAAGAAGGTGTATGGCATGCCTGCCTTTATTCATCTTGAACCCAGGTCCCAGAATATTACCTGAATTTCCTGAAGAAGAGCTTATGCTCGAAAAGTCTACTCACCTGCTCCTTGGATGCTGCCTGACCGGCTGTGTTTTTCCAGCACCACACTTTTCATTTCTGGATTAATAGTCTACTTTTAGGCCACCGCCTTCCTGTATTGAGTATTGACCTACTCTTCTAGACACGATTTATATGGTGAGTCTAGATGGTTTTCTGATCAATGGCTTCCCCAAGAATGTTCATAGGAGGGGATTCAGTATGGTAACACCACTGAATGTCAAAGGGTGGTGGCTCGATTGAATCTTATACGAGAAGGTCATTGCCTGGCATTTGTGCAGCACATATGTTACTTGCCACTTGTCAAGCAAGCCTGAATATTGTCCAGGTCTTGCTGCTCTTGGATACAGACTGCTTCAATATCTGTGGAGACCTGAATAGTGCTGAATATTGCATATCATAAGCAAACATCCCCATTTCTGACCTTATGAAGAAGGGAAGTAGATAAAGATAATTGGACCTAGGACTATCCTTGCAGAGATGTTCTGAAGCTGAAATAACTGACCTCTAACAACTATAATCATCTTCCCATGAGCCAAGTATGACTCTGACCAGTAAAGAGTTTGGCCCCGACTCCCAATCATTCCAGATTTTGCTGGGATTCCTTGATGTTACTCCTGGTCAAATACAGCCATGATTTCAAGAGCTATCAATCTCACCTTGCTTCTGAAATTTAGCTCTTTTGTCCATGTTTGAACCCAGACTGTTATGAGGTCAGGAGCTGAGCAGCCCTGGCAGGACCCAAATTGGGCATCAATGAACAATTTGTTGCTAAGCAGGTGCTGCTTGATAGCATTATTGGTGAGACTTTCCATCACATTATTGCTGATCCAAAGTTGCCTGATGGGGTGGTAATTTGTCAGTTTGAATTTGACCTGCTTTTTGTGTACAGGAATACTTTGGTAATTTTTCACACTGTTGGGTAAATGCCAATGTTGCAGCCATACTGGAACAGATTAGCTATGGGAGCCACAAGCCCTAGTCTTCAATACTATTGCCAGAATGTTGTCAGGACCCTTTTTAATTATTCAGTGCCTCCAACTATTGCTTTATATCACACGGAATAAATCAAATTGGCTGAAGACTGGTATCGGTTATGCTGGGGACTACTGAAGGAGATCGAGATTGCTGCAAAAATATTAACCTTATCTTTTGCACTAATGTCCTGGATTCTTTCATCATTGAGGATGGGATATCTATGGAGCCTCCTCCTCCAGTGAACTGTCCACAAACATTCATGACACAATGTAGAACTGCAGAATTTAGATCTGATCCATTGATTGTGGGATCACTTAGCTCTGTTCATCACTTGCTTGTTTGGCATGCAAGTAGTCCTTTTTGAGATGCCTTGTTGTTAGGTATCCCAAGTGCTGCTCCTAGCATACCCTCCTTCACTCTCCATTGAACCACAGTTGATCGCTTGGCTTGATGGTAATGGTTGAATGTGAATATGCTGGACCCTGAGGCTGCAGATTGTGTAGAAGTATATTTTTAACTGCAGCTGATGACCCACAGCACTTCATGGATGTCCAGTCTTGGGTTGCTAGATTCATTTTGCACTGTGATTATGCTACACACAATGAAGGGTATTTTCAATGTGAAGATGGGACTTCAGTCCCACAAGCACTTTGTGGTGATTTTATTTACTGTCATGGACAGATACATCAGCAGCTAGCAGATTAGTAAGGCTGAGGTCAAGTATGTTGTTCCCTTACCATATGCCACAGACCCAGTCTAGCGGCAACATCTTTTAGGATCTAACCAGTTCAATCAGTCGTGCTGTTATCAAACTACTTATGGTAGTGGACATTGAAATCCCCCACCAATTGCACATTTTCTCACTCAGTGATTCCTCCAGGTTTTATTCAACATGGAGGAGTGCTGATTTGTCAGCCAAGAACACTTCTCATTGTATATTTATTGTAAAAATACACATGACAATAAATTCTAAATTATATAAGGTCAGGTCACTAGACTTGAAGTGTTAACTCTGTTTCTCACCCCACAGATGCAATTAGACCTTCTGAATTTCTTTAGCAATTCCTACTTTTGTTTCAGATTTTTAGCATCCACAGTTTTCTGTTTTATTTTATTCACCATCCAGATGCACAGTGGACCATGCGGAGTCATCATTGGTGAAAAAGAGTGTAGTTCCTTTTTGATTTTTTGTGAAACAGCATCAATTTCTAGACCGTAGCTTAGATATTAATTGGTTTTGTCTCTGTGTGTTATAATAAACAGATTGCTTTGAGTTTGTTATGGACCAGACCTAGCCCCCTGAATATATTTTAAGAAGGTAACCTATATGCTAACTTTTTATCATTTTAAAGGTAAATGGACAAACTACTTGACGTTAACAAAAACACAATTTATTTGAATACTACAGTGAAAGCACAAAAGAAGAAAGTGGAATTTATAATAACTTAGCTACACTATCACCAAATAATATAGTATTAATCTCTGATTAGCCTGCAAAATAAAACTAGAAACCATTGCCACCCACTTAAACCACCAAATTGTCTAGCTATGCCACAATCCAGGCATAAAGCCTGACACACTCTGGACTGAAAGCTCATCAACCCCCAAGCCCTTCATGTATAACACCCATGTCTGCCCATGGCCAGCTCTGTAGGCATAAAGCCCATCAGTCCACTGGATGCCCACCAGTTCTCCAGGCATAAAGCCTGTCAGTGACCCTTTGGCTGCCCCCAGCTCATCAGGCATAAAGCCCATCCCCCAGCTGAACCAAGTTCTCCCAGGCATAAAGCCCATCCCCAGCTGAACCAAGTTCTCCCAGGCATAAAGCCCATCCCCAGCTGAACCAAGTTCTCCCAGGCATAAAGCCCATCCCCAGCTGAGCCAAGTTGTCCCAGGCATAAAGCCCATCCCCCAGCTGAACCAAGTTCTCCCAGGCATAAAGCCCATCCCCAGCTGAACCAAGTTCTCCCAGGCATAAAGCCCATCCCCCAGCTGAACCAAGTTCTCCCAGGCATAAAGCCCATCCCCCAGCTGAACCAAGTTCTCCCAGGCATAAAGCCCATCCCCAGCTGAACCAAGTTCTCCCAGGCATAAAGCCCATCAGCACCAGCCCCACATTTCAGGCATAAAGCCCATCAAAAACATTAAAATGTCATCCTTGAATGGAAATGGTTCCTATATTGCAGGCATAAAGCCCAGAAGATTAAATCTTGGATCACAATATCCCCAAATAAACAGCTACACACCAATTTTAAATTACCGGAGCTAAGAGGTATAAAGCCTTTTATGCATAAAGCATAAAGCCTAGAGGAGCAGCCAACTGCAACTTTCATTATAAAGCTCCCAAACAGGCTAGTAAAACCATTAAACCAAGTAGTCTTACAAGGAATTCTAACCAGTCATCACCCCGTCAACAAGCAACTGAAAGCTCATGACAATTAATGGAGTCCAAACAGGCACTTAGCTGTTGTGAGGTGAACGTTAGTTGGAGCCACATCTCTCGAATACAGACTTGCAAGTAATATTGAATTTCAACCTATTGGCAAGACAGAAAAAGTACGGAGAGCAAAGCAACAACTTTCCAGTCTGGAACTGTACATCAGCATTCACTAAGACAGCCATGTCATCTTGCTGCAGGAAATTGGATTTGCTTTTTGAATGAAATGCCTGAAAGATAAAACTAGACAATGTTGCCCACCCAAGTAATCCCTTGCAGACAAAAATTACCAAAACCAGCTCAAAACAAACATTACAATCTCAATTTTTTTAAATTACTGGGACGAACATACAAACCAGGTTCAGTCCATCTTCCTCTGCTCTTATCTGACTTGTTCCAGAAGACTCCAGCCCTAAAAAACATTCTTTAATTACACGACTGCCTCATCAGCCCCTCTGCTCTCAACTTCTGCCAATGTGTGCGTCCAGGAACTCTTCATCTGTACTGGCTATCTCATTGTGCGTTGTTAGTGATCTCTTCCTATCCAAGCCCCTTTCCTCCTGAAGATCTTCAATCTTAACCTGCGTGTTGTTCCATCTCTTCATTCTGGTCGACTTCCATGCCAGTCCAATACTCACATCAGTCCTTCACAACTTCACATCAAACACTTTTTCAAGTGAACATTGCACCTTCTGCATAACCAAAGTCTGTCATCTAAAAAGTGGTCCAATGCCAGATTTTGCTTTATTCTGCATCCAAGTATAATGCTTAGATCAGCAAATATAAAAACATACAGTCATGCAGACAACAGTCGCAGCATGGGCGGCACGGTGGCACAGTGGTTAGCACTGCTGCCTCACAGCGCCTGAGACCTGGGTTCAATTCCCGACTCAGGCGACTGACTGTGTGGAGTTTGCACGTTCTCCCCGTGTCTGCGTGGGTTTCCTCCGGGTGCTCCGGTTTCCTCCCACAGTCCAAAGATGTGCGGGTCAGGTGAATTGGCCATGCTAAATTGCCCGTAGTGTTAGGTAAGGGGTAAATGTAGGGGTATGGGTGGGTTGCGCTTCGGCGGGTCGGTGTGGACTTGTTGGGCCGAAGGGCCTGTTTCCACACTGTAAGTAATATAATCTAATAGATATAGCGCCTATTACTGAATAACTGTTCCAACATAGTAACATCTCATAAATACACTCCTTGTCAAAAAGGCAAATTCAGCCACAGATTTTCACATGTAGTTCTCTAATCCAGGAGGAAACATCAAAGGAAAATTCAGAGAAAGTAGCAGCAAGGAGGCATTCACTGAAGGCTTCTGCTCAAAACTAAATTTAAAACTAAAAAAAAACTAGAAAGCTTTGTCTGTGGGAGTTGGCCACACCCAGATTGCTTCCATTGTTCCAATGTTTACAAGAATTCCAAGGCCTCAAATTGTTTACTTTCTTAGATACAGCTTGGCGCCTCTGCCTTACAATCTCTTAAAAAAAAGAACAAAATAAACTCTTAAAGTGACAGCATCATCACAAGTTTCTGAAAGAAGCTTGGTGAAAGTCTCTTTTATTCTGTAAATGTAGTACCAAGGAGAAACAACTGGCCATTCAGTGACTGAATATATTAATGGTGATACTTGCATAGTAGTAGTGGCATTTGATAATCAACACATTCCTCACGTCACAGTCATACAGAAATCTCTGGATTACTTTTAGTCTGCCTACTGCTCATGATCAGAAGAATAAGAGAATTTAACAATTGAACACATGTCTAGAAAATGGTTTGGAGGGAGGACATCAGATTCCGGAGGCATTGAAACTAATTCTGAGATGTGTGAGACCTACACAAGAAGGGCAGGTTGCATTTAACAGGACAGGAACTAATATCCTCACAGTGAGAATCGCTAGTGCTATTGAGAAGGGATTAAGTAGATGAGCAACAGTACAGGAATCTGAGACAGAGATAAAGTAGATGAGGGAAGCAAAACTGGGAAAAGGAAGTAGAGAAGCAGAAATCAAAAACAAAAGGTAGATAAAGTTTAATCAAGCATCAAATACAGTCGAAATTGAGAATAACGTTGCAAAGCAAAATTAAAGGCACTGTATCTTATTGACTTGAATGCACAAATTGTGATAAACTGGCATGTTTTAATTGTGTGATTAAAGTGCATAGTGTAATATAGTTTGGAAATTGGACTTTAAAGTGGAGATTTGCTATATGTGTTGTTTCAATTCTATGACAGTAAGTGAGTAATTTTTTAAAGGTCAGAAAGTCATTTGAAACAATGAACTAAAGACATCATTTCCAAGAAGGAATGTGATTGAAGTTAGTTACCTAGCAGTATGACTCAGAGACAGCTGAACCAAATCAGTTTTTCTTATTGAATCCCTACAGTGTGGAAACAGGCCATTTGGCCCAATGAGTTCACACCGACCATCCGAAGAGCAACCCACCTGGACCCTGCCCTATCCCTGTAATCCTGCATGCTGACATGCCTAACCTACACATCCCTGGACACCATAGGGTAATTTAGCATGGCCAATCCATTAAAATTGCACATCTTTGGAGCGTGGGAGGAAACTGGAAGACCCGAAGGAAACTGATGCAGATGGGGGAGAACATTGAAACACCACACAGATAGTCACCCCCGGGTGAAATCGAACCTGGCTCCCTGCTGTTGTGAAGTAGCAGTGCTAACCACTGAGCCACCGTGCCACCCCTTTCTACCTCTATATTTGCATTACAGTAAAATTAAAATCTTTAAACATCCCCATAATTCGCCCCAATGGTTGAGAACCAGACTTTTTGAATAACTGATCCTAGGCTGTGCAAATAATCAATTTCCAACACCACTTTGTAACTTAAACAAAAGACTAAGCAACATATTAATACCACAATAACTTTAGCAGAGTAAAGTTCAATAACAAAGTAAACTAAGTGCTTTAAATCCAAAAATGTCTGTTTTCGGTCTCATTCACACAATACAAACAAACAAACAGAGTTAAGGATAAATAAAATAACAATATTAGCCAGATTTATCCACAGAATCGATCCGAGTTCGATTCTATGCATAAATAAAATAACAATATTCACCAGATCAATCAAAGTGGTTTTCCAAAGGCATAGATAATAGTTGATTTTCTTAAGATTTCAATCATGGTCACCTTTACAGTTCACTCAGATAACCACAATAATACTTAAAAATTAGTTTTCTATTCTCTGTGCTTCCAAGAGCCGAGCCTGATGAAAAAAGGTCAGCCAATGATTTTTCAAATTTTCACACGTAGTATCAGCAGCTAGATTCCTTCTCACAGAAAACACAGATGAACACACAATTTAGTTGCCATCCAATATCTGTCATCTTCTTGAACGTATGGTGTTTTTCATACTTGCTGGAACCAATTCCCAGTTACTGACCTTATTAATAGCCAACTTCTGCTCTCTGTTTTAATATAATTTGCCTCCCCAGTGATGAAGTACCTGCAATTAACTTCCAGACCTAGTCTTAAAAACTTGTTCGGTCTGTTTTCCTGTTAACGTGGAAAATTGGTGCAGCAGAAGACCATTTGGCCCTTTGAGCCCATCCCACTATTCAATATGATCGTGGCTGATCACGTATCTCATCCCCACTTTCTCTCCATACCCCTTGATTCCTTTAACTGCAAAGTCCAGATCCAGCTCCCTCCTGAATATATCTAAAAACTGGCCCCAATAGCTTTCTGTGGTAGAGAATTCCACAGACTCACAACTCTACGAGTGAAAAAATTCTTCCTCATCTCAGTCCTGAATAGCTTACCCCTTATTCTTAGACTGTGACCCCTCGTTCTGGACTTTCCCAACATTGGGAAGATCCTTCCTGCATCTAGCTGCCCAATTCCATCAGGATTGGATATCTCATGTTTCTACGAGATCCCACCTCATTCTTCTAAATTCCAGTGAGCATAAGCCCAATTGATCCCGTCTTTGAATCAGTCTAGTGAGCCTTTGTTGGACTCCCACAATAGTAAGAATGTCCTTCCTCAAACTAGCAGACCAAAGCTGTATACATTACTCAAGGTGTGGCCTTACCAAGGCTCTGTATAACTGCAGCAAGACATCCCTCCTCCCATACTCAAATCCTCGCACTATGACGGCCAGCATGCCATGAGCTTTCCTTACCACCTGCTGCACTTGCCTGCCAACCTTCAGCAACTGTTCCACTATGGCGTCCAGATCTCGTTGCACCTCAACTTTTCCTAAACTGCCACCATTCAGATAAAAATCTGTCTTCCTGTTTTTTGCCATCAAAGTGAATAACCTCACCTTAATCCACATCACTTTGCATTTGTCAAGTTTTTGCCCACTCAGCCAGACTGTCCAAGTCACGCTGCAGCCTCTTAACATCCCCTTCAAAGCACACATGGCCACCCATTTGCAATAAAGGAGATATTGTACTCAATTCCTTCATCCAAATATATATTGTGAAAAGCTGGGTTACCAGCACTGATCCCTGCAGTACCTCACTCATCACTGCCTACCATTCTGAAAAGAACCCATTTTATTCCAACTCTCTGCTTCCTATCTGCCAATCAGTTCTCTATCTACATCAATACATTATCTCCAATACCATGAGCTTTAATTTTGCTTACTAATTTCTTATATGGAAATTTGTCAAAAGTTTTTCAAAAGTCTAGATACTCAACATCCACTGATTCACCCTCGTCCACTCTACTGGTCATATCCTCAAAAAATTCTAGAAGATTTGGCAAGCATGATTTTTCTTTAATAAATCTATGCAGACTTGAACCAATCATGCCACCACTTTCCAAATGCTCAGTAATTGCATCCTTAATAATTGACCCTAGCATTTTCTCCACTGCTGATGTCAGGCTAACCAGCCTATAATTGCCTGTGTTCTCTCTCCCTAGTTTTTTAAAAAAGTGCGGTTACAACACTTTGCCTATCTCTAGGAACTGTTACAAAGGCAGTGGTGAGTTGCCTTCTTGAATCTCTGCAGTCCATGTGCTGTAGGTTGACAGTACCCTGAGTGACAGGAGTGAAGGAACGATGATGTATTTCCAGTGAGGATGCTGAATGGCTTGGTGGGATTCTCAAGTATCTGATGCCCTTGAAGTTATTGTGGTTTTTGGACCAAAAGAGTGAGGGCTCAAATACTGGCCAGATGCCCATGGGGTTTATTGATTAACTTTTGCAATGTTGAGTTCATGACACAGAACAGCAAAAGATCAGATGTGGGCCATTAGATGGTTCAGGATGTTGCCAGGGTTGGAGGATTTGAGCAGCAGTGAGAGGCTGAATAGGCTGCTGCTGATTTCCCTGTAGCATCAGAGGCTGAGGGGTGACCTTATAGAGGTTTACAAAATCATGAGGAGAATGGATAGGGTAATTAGACAAAGTCTTTTTCCCCGGGTTGGGAGAGTCCAGAAGTAGAGTGTATAGTTTAGGGTGAGAGGGGAAAGATTTAAAGGGACCTAAGGGGCAACTTTTTCACATAAAGGGTGGTGTGTGTATGGAATTAGCTGCCAGAGGAACTGGTGGAGGTTGGTACAATTACAACATTTTAAAGGCAGCTGGATGGATACATGAACAGGAAGGGTTTAAGGTGATATGGGCCAAGTGTTGGCAAATGGGTCTAGATTAATTTAGGATATCTGGTCGGCATGGAGAAATTGGACCAAAGGGTCTGTTTCCACATTATATACCTCTATAACTAATTCTGCAGAACCAGATCATCCAAGAAGAAGGACATGTTGTCAGTTGTGTAAAAATGTCCAGGCTTAAGAGTTTCATTTGTAGAACTTTTATGTTGTGAGAGTTTGTAGACATCTCCTGGCTATCAAAATTGAAAAGGAATGCTAACGCTTGGAATTGAAAAGAGGTGTCAAGGCCATCAGAACTATCATGACCTTATTATGGAGGGAAGGTCATTGCTGAAGCAGCTGAAGATGATTGGGTCTGGACACCTAAGGAACTCTGGCAGAGATGTACAGAATCTGAAATGACTGACTTCCAACAATCACAATCATATTCCTATGTGTCAGGTATGGCTCCAATAGCAGAGAGTTTGTCCCCGACTATTACTAGGGTTCCTTGATGTCACATCTGGTCAAATGCAGTCTTGATGCTCAGGTCCATTATTCTCACTTCACACGTGGAATCAGCTCTATTTTCTATGCTTGAACCAAGGCTATAATAAGTTCAGGAGCTGAGTGACCCTGATAGATCCCAGATTATTGTTGAGCAGCTGCTACTTGATGCCAATGTTGATGCTACCTTCCATCACTTTACTGATGATCAAGAGTACAGTAATGAACAGTAATTAGCCTGGGGTTGGTAGGTCCTGCTTTTTGTGTACAGGACATACCTGGTAATTTTTCACATTGTTGGGTAGATGACAGTGTTGTAACTGCACTGGAACAGCTTTGCTAGGGCAGCAGCAAGTTCTGGAGCACAAGTCTTCAGTACTATTGCCTGAATGCTGGCAGGATCCATAGCCTTTGCAATATCCAGTGCTTCCAATTATTTCTTCATGTGGAATGAATCGAATCGGCTGAAGACTAGTGCCTGTAATGCTGGGGACTTCTGGCTGAAGACTTGGTTTGCCCATCACTGAGGATGGGTATATTTATTGAGCTTCATCCTCCAGTGAATTCTTTAACTGTGCACTACCAATCACGACTTCACGTGACATGACTGAAGAGCTTAATCTAATCCATTGGCTTTGGGCTCTCTTATCTCTGTCTATCACTTACTACTTATGTTGTTTGGTATATAGGTAATCCTGTTTGATAGCTTCATCGGGTTGGTATTTTATTCTTAGGTATGCCTGTTGCTGGTCCTGCCATGCCCTCCTGCGCTTGATTGTAATGGTTGAGTAGAAGATACGCTAGGCCCTGAAGTTGCAGATTATGCTGTAGTCCTGGTTCTATGGTTCTGCTGCTGTTGATAGCCCACAGTGTCTCATGGATGACCAGTCTTGAGTTACAAGATCTATTCGAAATCTGTTCATGTGGCACAACAATTGCATCACACAGGATGGAGGGTATTTTCAATATGAATGTGGGACTTTGACTCCTCGAGGACTGTGCAGTGGTCAGTCTTACCAATACTGTCATGGATACATATACCTGCAGCCAGCAGATTGTTAAGGATGAGGACAAGAAAGTCGTTTCCCTCTTGTTTGTCTCCTCATCACCTGCCACAGACCTAGTCTAATAATAGCTATGCCCTTTAGGGCCCAACCAGCTTGAACATTTGTGATGCTGCAGAGCCACTTGTGATGGTGGACACTCAGAGTACATTTTGTGCTCTTGCTAGGCAAAGTATTTCCTCAAAGTGGTGTTCAAATGGAGGAATACTGATTCATCAACCGAGGGAGAACAGCAGGAAGTTTCCCTGCCCATGTTTAACCTGAAAGCTTCATGGGGTCCAGAGGATGCTCAAAGCAACTCCATCCCAACTGTTTCACATCCCATTGCCTCTGCTGCGTCTGTCCTCATGGTGGGATGGAACATATCAAGGGATAGCGATGGTGGTGTCTAGGACATTATCTGTCAGGTATGATTCCGTAAGTATGACTGTCAAGCTGTTCAATGACTAGTCCATGAGATAGCTCTCCCAATTTTGGCACTAGCCTCCAGATGTTAGTAAGAAGGACTTTGCAGGATTGACAGGGCTGTCTCTGCTGTTATCTTTTCCAGTGTCCAGGTAGTTGGAGTTAATCTGCCCAGTGTCAATGTTTCATTGAGGCTCACTTCAATTAATACAACTGAGTGGCTTGTTGGGCTATTTCAGAGGGCAGTTGAGAGCCAAACACATTGCTGTGGGTCTGGAGTCACAGGAAGGCCAGAGCAGGCAAAGATGACAGATTTCCTTCCCTGAAGGACATTAGTGAGCCAGATGGATTTATCGAACAATTGGCGATGATTTCATGATCACCAGTAGATTCTAATGCCAGATTTTTTTTATTGAATTCAAATTCCACTACCTATGGTGACGGGATTTGCACCCCAAAATTGAGTCGAGTTTGAGTTGAACGATAATTCCTCAAGGCCATTACTTCCCTCTAAATAAAATGAGTCCATGGTATTTGGGGCATGGCTAGAGGATTGGCTGACTGGCAGAAGGCAGAGAATGGAATAAAAGGGTATTTTTCAGAATGGCACCAGTGACTAGTGGAGTTCTACAGGGATCAGAGTTGGGTTCACAACTATTCACATACATAATTGTATGTGGCGGCACGGTGGCACAGTGGTTAGCATTGCTGCTTCATAGCGCCAGAGACCTGGGTTCAATTCCCGACTCAGGCGACTGACTGTGTGGAGTTTGCACGTTCTCCCCGTGTCTGCGTGGGTTTCCTCCGCGTGTTCCGGTTTCCTCCCACAGTCCAAAGATGTGCGGGTCAAGTGAATTGGCCATGCTAAATTGCCCGTAGTGTTAGGTAAGGGGTAAATGTAGGGTTATAGGTGGGTTGCGCTTCGGCGGGTCGGTGTGGACTTGTTGGGCCGAAGGGCCTGTTTCCACACTGTAAGTAATCTAATCTAATAATTGGTCTGGATGAAGAAATAGAGGGCATTATTGCTAAATTTGCAAAAGACAGAAAGCTAGGTGGAGGGACAGGTTGTGTTAGGGAAGTGGGGAGGCTGCAGAAGGACTTACACAGGGTAGGACAGTGGGCCAAGATATGGCAGATGGGATACAATGTGTGAGGGTTTGTACTTAGGTAGGAAGAGTAAAGATGTAGACTATGTTCTAAATAGGGAAACGCTTTGGAAATCTGAACCACAAAGGTACTTAGGATTCCTATTTCAGGTTACTCTTAAGGTTAACACGTAGGTTCAGTTGGCAGTTAGAAAAGCTCATGCAATATTCTTATTCATTTCAAAAGGGCTAGGATACAAGAACAGAGATGTACTGCTGAGGCTGTATAAGACCCTGGTCAGACCACCATTGGAATTTTGTGAGCAGTTTTGGGCTCCGTATCTAAGGAAGCATGTGCTGGTTTTGGAGGGGTTCCAAAGGAGGTTGACAAGAACAAAGCCAGGGATGAAAGGCTTGCCATATGAGAAGCAGTTTGAGTACTCTAAGTCTGTACTTGATGGAATTTAAAAGGATCAGAGACAATCTCATTGAAATTTACAGAATACTGAGAGGACTGGATAAAGTGGATGTAAAAATATTCCTACTAGTAAGAGAGATTCGGACTCAAGGGCACAGCCTCAGAGTGAAAGGACCAATCTTTCTGAGTAGGGTATGAGGATGTGGAGTAATTTCTTCAGCCAGAGAGTGGTGAATCATTGCCACAGAAATCTGTGGAGGCCAAATCATCAACTGTATGCAAGACAGAAATAGGTAAGTTCTTGATTAGTAAGAAGATCAAAGGTTATGGGAGAAGGCAGGAGAATCAGTTGAGAAGCACATCAACATTGATTAAATGGCAGAGGAGACTCAATGGGCCAAATGACCTAATTCTGCTCCTATATCTTATCTTACAATGTTGAACTTGTATCAAACATTTGTTAGATCACAGCTGGAGTATGGTGAAATTTCTGGAAGGATGTGAACTCATTAGAGAGGGTGCAGAAGCAATCTACAAGAATAGATCCAAAAACGAAGAATGTCAGTTATGAGCATGTATCGAAGAGGTTGGGATTGTTTTCCTTGCATAGAAGAAGACTGAGTGGAGACTTGATGGAGATTGGAGATTTGCAAAATCATGAGCAGACTAAATACAGTAGATAGGGAGAAGCTGCAAGAAAGAGATGTCATAGATTTAAAGTGGTGTGTAAAAGAAGCAACAATGATTTGAGAAAAGTTTTTTACTTGGCGCCTGGAAATGTGGTGGAGGTAGGTTAAATTGAGGCATTCCAGAGGGCATTGTATCACTATTTGGTTCGAAATAACGTGCAAAGGTATGGAGAAAAAAGATATAGACTCCAGGAAATTATGTTCATTTGAAGAGCCGCTGCAGTCACCATAGACCAAATGGAACCCTTCTGTGCCATAACAATTATGTGATAAATTTGTGTTCTTTAATTACAAGGCATTGTCAACCTCATTAGATTGTTCAGTGGTTAACCATCACAGTAAACAAGTGTAAAAATTAAACTGATTGTCTATCAAGCTAGATATCACTCTGGGATGTGACTTATTCAACATTGTCTTCAACTGGGATCATAGCAATTGCCGTTACAGAGACATGGCTACATGGTGATCAATATTGGAAACAACGTTTAAGAAACAATAGTTTTAATGAGAAAAGTAGCACTCAATAAGGGACAAGATCAAAAAGTTAGTAAGTGAGGAGCTCAGAAACACAGAAGCATAGAAAATAGAAGCAAGACTGGGCCATTCAGCTATTGAGGCTGTTCTATCCTTCATGTGATCAAGGCTGATCAAGGCTTCCAACCTGAAAGTTCCCCAATTCTGCAATGCCTGTTTCTATCTCCTACCCAAAATCCATAAATCCAACAGCTCTGGTCAACCAATGGTCTCTGCCTGCTCCTGCCCCACAGAACTCATCTCCTCCTACTTAAATTTCGTTCTTCCCCTTTGGTCCAGGAACTCACCACCTACCTTCGGGACACAACCCACGCCCTGCATCTTCTCCAAGACTTTCAATTCCCCAGCCCTCAACACCTCATCTTCACCATGGATATTCAGTCCCTATACACCTACATCCTCCATGCCAGGGGCCTAGAAACCCTCTGTTTCTTCCTCTCCTGTAGGCCCAACCAGTCCCCCTCCACCGACACTCTCATTTGACTGATGGAACTGGTCCTCACCCTCCACAATTTTCCCTTTGATTCCTCCCACTTCCTACAAACCAAAGGGGTGGTTAAGGGCACCCGCATGGGCCTGAGCAATGCCCGCCTCTTTGTCGGATCCATGGAGCAGTCCCTCTTTTGCAACTACACTGGCACTATCCTTCACCTCTATCTCTGCTACATTGATGACTGCCATCGGTGCTGCCTTGTACTCCCATGAGCTTTTTGAACAGTTCATCAACTTGGCGAACACCTTCCACCTGACCTCAAATTCACCTGGACCATCTCCAACACCTCCCTCCCTTTCCTGGACCTCTCCATTGCCATCTCCAGGAACCAACTCACCACCAACATCCATTTGAAACCCATCAACTCCCACAGCTATTTCAACTACAACTCCACTCAACCGCCCTCCTGAAGAAACGCAATCCTGTACTCCCAATTTCTCTGTCTCTGCTCCATCTGCTCCCATGATGAAATGTTCCACTCTAGGGCATCCCAGATGTTCTCCTACTTTAGGGACTCTAATTTCCCCTTCTCTGTGATTAATGAGGCCTCAACTCCATATCCCCCATTTCCCGCACTTCTGTCCTCAAACTCCCACTCCCCAACAATAATAAGGATAAAGCCCCCCAGTCCTCTCATACCACCAAATCAATCTTTAAATTGAAGGCATCATCATCTACCACTTTTGCCCTTTACAATAGACCCACCACCAAAAGAATATTCCTTCCCCACCCTTATTGCTTTCCATAGAGACCATTTACTCACAACTCCCTTGTTAGCCTCTACAATCCCCACCAAACTTTCCTCCACACCTGGCACCTTTCCCTGCAACTGCAATACATGTAACACCTGTCCCTACACCTCTTCTCTCACCCCTGTCCAAGGCCTCAAACAATCCTTCCAGATTCAGCAGAGTTTCACTTGCACGTTTTCCTATTGCGTCCACTGCTCCCAATGTGGTTTCCTCTGGTTTGTGGAGCACCTGTGCTCTGCATGCACCAATCAACCTGGCCTTCCGGTTACATTCCATTTCAACATGGGGCGTCATGGTGACTCAGTGATTAGCACTGCTGCCTCACAGCACCAGGGTCCCAGATTCAATTCCAGCCTGGGGTGACTGTCTGTGTGGACTTTACACATTCTCCCCGTGTCTGCCTGTGTTTCCTCTGGGTGCTCCGGTTTCCTCCCACAGTCCAAAGATGTGCAGGTTAGGTGAATTTACCATTCTAAATAGCCCATTGTATTAGGTGCATTAGTCAGAGGGAAACAGATTTGGGTGGGTTACTCTTCGGAGGGTCGGCATGGACTTGTTGGGCCGAAGGGCCAATCATGCTGTAGGTAATCTAATCTAATCTAATCTAATCACCCTCCCATTCTCTTGGCCTCCTCTATTGAAGCCAAACATAAACTGGAAGAAAACACCTTATATTTCACCTCAGGAACTCAGAGCCAAACAGTCTTAATATAGAATTCACCAGCTTCAAAATCTCCCCAACCCCAATCTCACCCCATGTCCAGCCCTCCCTAACCTGTCCACCTTCCTATTAACCTGCCTGCTCTATCTCTCCCCACTGAGCAATCACAATAACTCCAAACTGCATTCACCTATCACCATCCCATCCATCCTTCTCCCCAGCATCAACCCCTTCCTTCTATTTATTTCTGGGCTCCCTTTCCCCTCCCCAGTCCTGATGAAGAGTCCTGGCCAAAAATGTTGACTTTCCTGCTCCTCTGATGTAGTCTGACCTGCAATGCTTCTCCAGCTCCACATTAGTTGATCCTGATCTCAACACCAATACGCAGACTCCCTTCCCATACTCAACATATTTCCTGTCTAGAAATCTATTTCCTTCTCAAATATATTTAGTGACTTAGGTTTCCAAAGTCTTATTTATGTATAAGTCCCTATGGACCCCAGCATCTGAATAAAGACATTTCTCCCCTCAGTCCAAAATGGCCTATCCTCTACCCTGAGGTGGTGAACCCTTTGTTCTAGACTTGATCATCCTTCTGACCAACCCTTCAGAATTTTATACATTTTAATTAAATTCCTTCTTATCAAAGACTAGTTCTCAGTTTCTCTTCATTCAACACATTGCCATTGCAAGAATCTGACTGGTGACCTTTAGTTAAACTCTCTCTATGGCAAGTGTATATTTTCTTGGGTAAAGAGATCAGAACTGCATATAATACTCCAGGTGTTATCCCACCCTTGCCCTTTTTCGTATCAACAAGACATCCTTGGTTCTGTACTTAAAGTCCTCAGTAAAGACTAACATACTATTTACGTTCTTAACTGCTTCCTGCATCAACATGCACATCTGCTTTCCGTAACTGATGTACAATGGCACTCAATTTCCTTTGTACACCAAGATTTCCTAAACTGTAGGAATTCTTCCGCCATCAAATTATTGCACATGTAGTTTTGCCAGTAAGTTTTGCATGTTAAATAAAGGTCAGCCATGATTACTGGAGCAACCTCATTGTACGTACAGGTATTTTAAATTTTAGTTGAGTATTATCCCTTACCTCAGTATAACTGTATGGAGGCCTTTAGACAACACCTACTATTGTTTTTGCTCCTTTGTTGCTTCTTAGTTCCACCTGGTTCTATGTATATTTTTCAAGGCACTAGCAAAAACAGAAATTGCTGGAGGATCTCAGCAGGTCTGGCTGCGTTTGTGAAGAGTTAACGTTTTGAGCCCAGTGATCTTCCTTCAGAACATCTGAGGAATTTCAGTTCACAGATGCTACCAGACCTGCTGAGTTTCTCCTGCAATTTCTATTTTTGTTTGCTTCAGATCTCCAGCGTCTACAGTTTTTTATTTCGTCCTTTATTATTCTGCTGATTCCATGCTTTACTAAGAAAACAAAAGCACCACCTCTCTGTTTTTCCTTGCCTCTCCTTTCTAAATATACCTTTGGATATTTGGTTCCCAGCCGTGTAACTTTACAGCCATGCCTCAGTAATAACATTTACATCATACTCACTTACAACATTTTTAAACTCTTCATTTATTATCCTTATTGTAATTGCTCCGTTTAATGCAATAAATTCAGGTCTGCCTTTTCAACATATTTACACTTTTTGTGCTATTGCTCTGGTTGCTGCTACTCCGTTGGTTTTACCTGTCATCCAATTTTGCTTTGCACTTTTCTGCCGTTGGTCCTTTATTTCCCCATAACCGTTCCCTGACCTCGCACCGCCGGAGCGAGGCGCTAACGGACACAACGTGGAGGCGGGAACAATCTGGGAGGCGGGACCTGGGCCTGGCCGCTGCCTCCTCGTGGACGGGCCGTTGACGAGGGGCCGGCCTGGCTCGTTGTCATGGCAACAAATTCCGGAAACAAGAGGCGCACTGCGGGCCTTCGAGCGGAGAGGGAGAGAGAAGATGGCGCATTACCGGGTAAGGAAAGGAAAGGAAAGGGAAACGGTGGAGACGGCTGGGAAGAGTCTGGAGTGGGTACAACCCGGGAGGAGCGGGAGTTTGGAGTGAGGATCACTTGAGGAGAGCCAAGGAACAGGAACGGGTTGGGGGTAACTCTGGGACAACCCAATGGGGTCCGGGTCCGGAGTTAGGACGACGGGGTTTATAGGGGAGGGTCTGCAGTAGGAGTGACTGAGTTCGGGGCGGTAAGAGGGTCTGCAGCGGAGATTACTGGGTTTGACGGGAAGGGTCTGGAGTGGGGACGATGGGGTTTGTGGGGGAGGGTCTGGAGAGGGGATGAGTAGGATTTTGGGGGTAGGTGACGGCTGGAGTGGGGGGGAAGGGTCTGTTATGGAGACAGCTAGTTGTGGGATGGGGGGTGGGAAGGGTCTGTTGTGGGGATGCCTGGGGTTGTGGTCTGCAGTGAGGGTGACCTGAGGGGGGAGACAGGGGAAATGGAGAATGGCAGAAGGAGAAGTTGGTGCCATGTGCTCGAGTTCATAAGTGGGATTGGGGGGTGGTGGGTGAAATTGGGTTTTGTGTAGGGTAAGTGGGTGTAAGGCAAGGGTGAGTGAATGGAGTGAGGTAGGCTGAGGCAAGGGTGAGTGGGGGTCAGATGGAGTGAGTTGGGTGGGATCAAGGAGGATGTTTGAGGAGGCAGTGGCAAGAGAAAGTATGGTGTCTGGGGGGAGGAGAGTAGGGTGGTGGGTGTTGGATTTGACAAGAAGGACTGGGGGAGAGAGAGTTGGGATGACTGTTTGTTTTTTTTGGGTGTCTGGATGTGGGGACATTTGGGGGTCTGGTTTTGTTTGCCTTTTATCTGAATGGTATGGCAGTGGTGTGGTGAGTAAGTTTGCAGATGATGCCAAAATTGGTGATATTGTGGACAGTGATGAAGGTTATCTAACATTGCAAAGAGATCTTAATCATTTGGGTCAATTGGCTGAGGAGTGGCAGATGATGTTTTATTTGACTAAATGCAAGGTATTGCATTTTGGCAAAACAAACAAGGGCAGGAATTATACAATTAATGGTCAGGCTTTGGCTCCTATTGTAGAACCGTGAGATTTATCAGTTCAAATACATAATTCTTTGAAATTTGTGCCTAGTTAAGATATTTAGCAGGTTTACCTTCTTCACTCAGGCCTTTAAGGATGTTATGTTAAAGTTACTGATAATCCTAGAATGAAAGGAGATGCTATCCAGCCTTACCTTTATAACCTTGAAATTCAATGTGGCTCTGTCCCTTCCCCTTGCCAAACTAATTTAAGTTTCTCCCAGTGGCATGCACAAACCCACGAGAAAATGGCCCCCACCTGAACCAGAATGGGGGTTCTTCTGCTTGATTAAAGTGGATTCCGTACAGTGTGGAAATAGGCCCAACAAGTCCATACCGACCCTCCAAAGAGTAACCCCCCCCAGACCCATTCCCTCTGAGGAATGCACCTAATACTGTGGGCAATTTAGCATGGCCAATTCACCTCTTTGTGACTGTGGGAGGAAACTGGAGCACCCAGAGGAAACCCACGCAGACACAGGGAGAATGTGCAAACTCCACACACAGTTGCCCAAGGCTGGAATCAAACCTGGGACCCTGGTGCTGTGAGGCAGCGGTGCTAACCACTGAGCCACCGTGCTGCCCCAAAAGGCTCCATCTTCCACAGAAACAGTTCCTGTCATTCAGGAATCTCAACCCTCCTTGCTGTACCAAATCTTGAGCTGAAAATATGTTGCTGGGAAAGCGCAGCAGGTCAGGCAGCATCCAAGGAACAGGAGATTCGATGTTTCAGGCATAAGCCCTTCTTCAGGAATGAGGAAAGTGTGTCCAGCAGGCTAAGATAAAAGGAAGGGAGGAGGGACTTGGGGGAGGGGCGATGGAGATGTGATAGGTAGAAGGAGGTCAAGGTGAGGGTGATAGGCTGGAGTGGGGTGGGGGCGGAGAGGTCAGGAAGAAGATTGCAGGTTAGGAAGGCAGTGCTGAGTTCGAGGGAATTGACTGAGACAAGGTGAGGGGTGGGGTGGAAATGAGGAAACTGGAGAAATCTGAGTTCATCCCTTGTGGTTGGAGGGATCCTAGGCAGAAGATGAGGCGCTCTTCCTCCAACCGTCGTTTTGTTATGGTCTGGCGATGGAGGAGTCCAAGGACCTGCATGTCCTTGGTGGAGTGGGAGGGGGAGTTAAAGTGTTGAGCCACGGGGTGGTTGGGTTGGTTGGTCCAGGTGTCCCAGAGGTGTTCTCTGAAACATTCCGCAAGTAGGCAGCCTGTCTCTCCAATATAGAGGAGGCCACGTCAGGTGCAGCGGATGCAATAGATGATGTGTGCAGAGGTGCAGGTGAATTTGTGGTGGATGTGGAAGGATCCCTTGGGGCCTTGGAGAGAAGTGAGGGAGGAGGTGTGGGCGCAAGTTTTGCATTTCTTGCGGTTGCAGGAGAAGGTGCCGGGAGTGGAGGTGGGTTGGTGGGGGTTGTGGACCTGACGAGGGAGTCACGGAGGGAGTGGTCTTTTCAGAACGCTGATAGGGGAGGGGAGGGAAATATATCCCTGGTGGTGGGGTCCGTTTGGAGGTGGCGGAAATGATGGCTGATGATACGCTGTATATAGAGGTTGGTGGGGTGGTAGGTGAGAACCTGTGGGGTTCTGTCCTGGTGGCGGTTGGAGGGGTGGGGATCAAGGCGGAGGAGCGGGAAGTGGAGGGGATGCAGTGGAGGGCATCGTCGATCACGTCTGGGGGGAAATTGCGGTCCTTGAAGAAAGAGGCCATCTGGCCTGTACAGTATTGGGACTGGTCCTCCTGGGAGCAGATGCGGCGGAGAAGGAGGAGTTGGGAATATGGGATGGCGTTTTTACAGGGGGCAGGGTGGGAGAAGGTGTAGTCTAGGTAGCTGTGGGAGTCAGTCGGTTTATAGTAGATGTCTGTGTTGATTCAGTCGCCCGAGATAGAAATGGAAAGGTCTAGGAAGGGGAGGGAGGAGTCTGAGACGGTCCAGGTGAATTTGAGGTCGGGGTGGAAGGTGTTTGTCAAGTGGATGAACTGTTCAACCTCCTCGTGGGAGCACGAGGCAGCGCCGATACAGTCATCGATGTAGCAGAGGAAAAGGTGAAGGGGTGGTGCCAGTGTAGGGGACACTTTCCTCATTCCTGAAGAAGGGCTTATGCCCGAACAGTTGAATCTCCTGCTCCTTGGATGCTGCCTGACCTGCTGCGCTTTTCTGGCAACACATTTTCAGCTCTGAACTCCAGCATCTGCAGATCTCACTTTCTCCTCGAAGGTACCAACTCTTGAGCCAAGCATTCACCTGACATTCTTTTATTTCTCTCCTCACTAGCACATGGCACTTGAAGTAATCTGGATATCTTTGAGATCATCCTCTTTAGACTATTGCTCAGCTACCTAAATGCCTATCCCTCATTTCCAATGTCATTGGTAATGATGTACTACAACCTCTGTCTTGTCATCCTGCAGCCTCTGTGGCATCCCTGACCCTGGCACAGAGGTAATATCACCTTGGAGTCATTTCTGCGGCCACAGAAATGTCTGACTATTCTTTAAACGAATCCCTATCATTGTTGCTCCTGCTTTCTTCCCCCAACTCCTGGACAGTCCAGCTGCTTCTAGTGCTAGAAGCTTGGCTCTGTCTGCGCTTTCTTGAGGAACCAATGCTCTCATCAGCTTCCAGAATGGAAAACTGATTTGTGGGTAGGACCTGGGGTGGGGAATCCTGCACTACCTGCCTGTTTTTCCTTGACTGCCTGGTGGTCACCCATTCCCTTCTTTCCTCCAGTCCCTTGAGCTGCATTGTGACCCCCTTGGAGCTCATGTTTCTCTGTTAGGAGCATTTCCTGCGCACACGGTATCTGGAATGCCTGTTGGGTCCATGGAGGATAGGAATGGAGTCAAGGAGCTATCATAGACATGTCATATGCATGTACCTATTAGTGGCATAAACACATTATTCTTCTTGTTTTCTCCAGGCTGGTGATTCCCGTAGAGAGCAATTTCGTAGATACTTAGAGAAAGGTGGTGTACTGGATACACTTACAAAAGGTGAGGTGCTGTTTTCGCTCTTTTTGTTCATTTGTGGGATGTAGGTGTTCCTGGCTGGGCTAGTCTAGCCTGTATTGCTGTCATTGTCCCTGAGGTGTGGTGGTGAGCTGCTTTCTATAACTGCTGCATTCCGTGTCCTGTAGGTGTACACACACCATCTTGTTAAGAAGGGACTTCCAGGACTTCCAGGATTTTCACCTTGTGATACCGATGGAACAGTGTTTATATATACTAATTCAGGATGACGTGTGGTGTGAAACGGATCTTGCAAGTATCTGTTGCCCCTATTCTGGATGTTGGTTTCAAGGTGGTGTCTAATGAGTCTTGGTGAATTTCTGCAGTGCATCTGAATGCCTTATTGTATTATTATATAAATATGAAACATCCTGGGGAAGTTCATTGATATCTTAGGCAACAAAATCAGATGCAGAAGTCCCCAGTGGTAATATTTGGGCAGGTATTGAACAAATCTTGGAACATTGAAGCAGATCTTAGGTACATCTTGAAAGCAACAATAATATGACCCTTTCTCTCATGGTTTTTCTTCTTAACTTGGTTCAAGGGGTTGGCATTCTGGATGCCCCAGTCAGGTAATCAGTGATTCAACAGCTGAGCAAATGATCTATATGGATTCTTTCAATGTAGGAGTATTAGAGCAGCTGCCTTTTCAAATAGTCAGTCCAACAGGTCTGCCCTTTTGGGTGGATACACAAAGGATGCAACTTGAAATACAGGCAGGGATACCTGACTGGTGGCCTGGCCAATATTAAGCCGTCAACTGACACCATTAAACAGATTACCTGATGCTTCTCATATTGCTGTCAGTGCAAACTGGCTGTGTGCAAATTAGTTGCTGTGTTTCCTACAGCATAAGAATGCCAACGAAAGGTATTACTGAAGAGCGATACATTGCCCATGTTTCTTGTGTTTCACGAATTGGGACTGTGTGAGAATCCCAAATTTCCAACCGTCACAACAATTTGTGACATGAGACTGTCCCCATGGCAACACATTGGCCAGTGTCTAATTACAAACAAATCAATACTTTTTTTATCCTGTCATATAAACTGTTGTGGTAGTCTCGGCTCGCCTAGGCCGCTGGACAGGACTGCTCCGAGTGCTATCTTACAGGAGCCGAGTGCTGGTCGTAAACCAGCTGGTGGCCGCCATGCTGTGGTACCGGCTGGTCACTTTGGTCCCTCCTCCTGGCTTTGTCGCTGACATCCAGAGAACGTTAGTCGACTTCTTCTGGGACAAAAAGATGCACTGGGTCGCTGCGCAGGTTCTGAGTCTCCCCATTGAGGGGGGCGGTCAGTCGCTGGTGTGCGTCCGCACCCAGGTCGCGACCTTCCGCCTTCAGACCTTGCAGCGATACCTTTACGTCGAGCCTCCTCCTAGGTGGTGCTCCCTGGCGACGTATTTTTTCCGCCAGGTGCGTAACCTCAACTACGACACGCAGCTCCTGTTCGTCGATCGTGACGGTTTGGAGGTCGCCCTCAAGGTGCTGCCTGTCTTTTACCAGGACCTGATCACTGTCTGGAACATGGTCGAATCGCGTCGCACCTACCCTCCGGCAGGAGTAGCGGCTGTCGTCAGGGAGCCGTTGCTCAGGAATCCGCACCTCCGTGCTCGCGGGTTCGAGTGGCTGTCGGAGGGGAGGGCCGTGGCGGCGAGGGTTACCAGGGTCGGGGACGTGCTGGGTGCCGGGGGCCTGGGCTGGACGTTGCCGCAAGACATAGCGAGCAGGGCAGCGGTAGACGTCCAGTACGTGGCCACCGGCATCCGACGCCTTAAAACGGCGGTGCTCGGACCCGACGTAGTGCACCAGTTGGAGGACGCTCAGGTGTGTGGTGGGATCCCGTCCGCGCTCACCCCTGCCCGGACGGAATTTCACATGGGCCCCAGGGTCCCGTACTTCCCGCGGGAGCCTGTGCCCCACAACCTGAGCCGCCTCCGAAATTTTAATTTTGTCCCCTTCAAGGACGTTAAAAGGCGGGCCCTGTACCGACTGCTGCTGCACACCGTCCACCTCTTCTCCCTCATCCACCGCCCGGACACGCCCTGGCGTGCCCATTTGCCACCGGGCGGTGGGGATCCCCAGTGGAGGGCCCTCTATGCTGGAGTCCTCCCCCTTTCTCTCGGGGATCTGGGGTGGAGGGTGCTGCACGCAGCAGTCCCCTGCAACCGCAGATTGCGGTGGTTCACGGACTTCCAGCCCAATTGCTTGTTCTGTGGTGCTGTGGAGTCCGTGGACCATGTGTATGTTGGGTGTGGGCGTTTGCACTCCCTTTTTGATTTTCTGAAAAATCTCCTCCTCTGTTTTTGGTTGCACTTCAGTCCCACGCTCCTGATCTTTGGGCACCCGGTGCGGAGGAGGGAGGGCAGGTCTGAAGACCTCCTTGTGGGTCTGCTCCTGGGCCTGGCCAAACTGGCCATAAACAGGTCCAAACAGCGGGCCGTGGAGGGGGTCGTTAGGGCCGACTGCCTGCCCCTCTTCCGCGGTTACGTTAGGGCCCGGGTGTCCTTGGAGAAGGAGCACGCGGTGTCCACCAACACCCTGGAGTTGTTCAGGGAGAGGTGGGCGCCGCAGGGAGTGGAGTGCATCATTTCCCCCTCCAACGCTATTTTAATTTAGTCCTTGCCCTCCCCTTCACTGTTTTGATCACACAGCATTGCCCTTTAATGTGAAGGGCACTGCTTGTCACAGGCCACTCGGGTGTTTTCCTACTTTTCCTGGTGGTGGAAATTGAATAAAAAAGAAAAAGAGAAAAAAAACTGTTGGGCGTTGGAGTCACCAGTTGCTGAAGAGAATTGTTACTTGAGGCAACAATTTCCACAGTCATAATCATGGCCTAAATACTCATGGCAACCAGATAAGATAATGAAGTGCCTCACGGAAATCTTAGTGATGAAGGAAAGACTTGTTACTTAGTAAAGTATAATTGGGAAAATCAGAACCAATTTGCATATTCAAAGTTCCCATAATCAAAGTAATTGCCATTACATATTTCTATGTAGGTATACTGAAATTGTAAATGAAACAAACTAACAAGTTAATTTTAAGGAATTTAGCTGAATTCATTTAGACGAATGGCTGTAGATAGTGGTGAGAAGCCCCATCCCCTCAGCAGATACCAAGGACCTACTGATGTATAACAAAAGGTGTAAACCTTTTCAAATGACACTGGAAAACAATTTTAAAAATCTCACAACACCAAGTTATGTTCCAACAGCTTCACCTGGAAGCGCTAGCCTTTGAAGCGCTGTGGCTGCAGAATATACTGCACAAGCTCCTGATGAAGGAGCAGTGCTCCAAAAGCTAGTGTGAGCAGGCAAACTTGCTGGACTATAACCTGACATTGTGTGATCTCTAACTGTGTGCACCCCAGTCTAACACCGGCACTTCCACATCATGGAAAACAAAATATTGTAAGGGGGCAATTGCAAAACGTTAGTCATACTTGACCTACTCTTGAGAAATTAGGCAGGGCAGGTGACTGAGGTGTCGGTGGGGGAGCACTCTGGGGCCAGCAACTATAATTCTATTAATTTTAAAATAGTGATGGAAAGGATAGACCAGACCTAAAAGTCCAAGTTCTAATTTGGAGGAAGGCCAATTTTGACAGTATTAGACAAGAACTTTCAAAAGCTGATCGGGGCAGATGTTCACAGGTAAAGGGACAGCTGGAAAATGGGAAGCCTTCAGAAATGAGATAACAAGAGGCCAGAGAAAGTATATTCCTGTTAGGGTAAAAGGGAATGCTGGATGACTAAAGAAATTGAGAGTTTGATTAAGAAAAAGAAGAAAACATATGTCAGATATTGACAAGATAGATCCAATGAATCCTTACAGTATAAAGGCAATAGGAGTATACTGAAGAGGGAAATCAGGAGGTTAGAAAGGGGACATGAATAGCTTTGGCAAAAAGAGTTGAGGAGAATTCAAAGGGTTTTTACAAATACATCAAGGACAAAAGGTAACTAGGGAGAGAATAGGGCCCCTCAAAGATCAGCACAGTGGCCTTTGTGTGGAGTCACAGGAGATGGGGGGAGATACTAAACGAGTATTTTGTATCAATATTTACTGTGGGAAAGGACATGGAAGATATGGAATGTAGGGAAATAGATGGTGACATCTTGAAAAAATCTCCATATTACAGAGGAGGGAAGTGCTGGTTAGATCCCCAGAACCTGATCAGGTATACCCTGGAAGTCTGTCTCCCCAATATTTAATGGGAGGAATTAAAGCAAAAAATATCTGGACATGCTCACCCACCCACCTGTCTGTGGAGAAAGAGTTAATATTTTGTCTCCGTTTTGAGACTAACAGTATTTAAAAACAAGTTCTTCTCTCACTCCTTATTTTTTCCCCCCAACCCCCTGCCAAACTTAGTTGAAAGAAAACATTTCACATTTTAAAACTTTCATTGTGAGGAATGGCTAAGAGCTCTATTGAGCAAACTACAGAGAGGACCATTTCCCCTTTTTAAATTAGTCACCTTGTTACAGGATTGCAGCCCACAGTTGCTCCCAGTTTCAAATGGACTCCTGTACTCCCAACTAATTGTAACTGTGAATGACTGTATTGATGTACTGTTCCCAATTTTCAGAGTTCCTGAAATCCACCACCAGCTGGTAAAGCCTTTTCCAATGATTCTCCTTTCCTGACCATGCCAGAACAAATCTCTTACTCTAGAAAATTGCAGGATATGTTTTTTTTGACTAGAGAATGCCTCTCCTGCTTCTGACAATCACAGAATCTCAAGAGGCCATCAATTCACTGTCCTTACACAGGCTGTAATTTCTAGTCCGGCTCTATCATCTAGTGTTTTATCCCCAAATCCCTGCACTCCATTACGATCCAAAAAAAAACTATCCATTATTCTCTTGAATACCTTAACTGAACTTCCTGCCTCCAAGTTTTAGGCAGTGGTCTCCAAACCCTAACTGCTCCCTGTGTGAACAATTTCTTTTTGCATCATCCTTGCTTTGTTGCATGTCACTTTAAATCTAAGGCCCCTTGTTCTTGTTTCTTTTGCAAGTGGAAATGGTTTCACTTAATCTTCTCTGTCCAATCCGCTCATGATTTTGAAAACCCCATTCAGATCTCCCCTCACTGCCTTCTCTCCAGGATGAACAGTCCCCAACTCCCATCAATCATAGTTGAAGTTCCTCAACCTGGAGCCATATCTCGTAAATCATTCCTGCATCGTGTCCAATCAACTTGATTACTGAATGTGGCACCCACAACTGTACACAGTACTCTAACAAATGTCTTGTGCAAGCTCAACATCACCCTCCTCGCTTTCATAATCTATGCCTCTTGTGGCTCAGTCAAAACCAACTTTTTTTTTCTTATTGCTGAACAGCGAACCTGTTTTCTGCCCACAAAGTTAATTGATTTGAAGAAAAGGTCAGTAATCTGATTTTCATAATGGTTTTCTTTATCCCATCCCTGCGCAGTGTGAACTCCTTTGTATCCAGGAGTAAATAATTTATTATTCATGATTCCAGACCCCCTTCCTCTTAGAAACAAATAGATGGTTAATATCATTAACAGTTTACAAGTTGACACCTACAACACCTTTTCTAGGGTTTGGAAGATTTAAAGTCTGTTTATTGTAAACTCAGGATGTTTCCATTGTCCACAAGCAGTAAATAGTTTGTGAACGAACTCCTATTTCATCCCTTTCTTTTAGCTTGTCACCTCTTCTGTCACCATGACCTCTTCTCCTCTGCCCTCCCTGCCCATTCCAGTGAGACTGTCTGTTCTTTCAAGTCTGGCAGTTAGATGCACCACTCTTGCCATTCTCACGTTCTGATCACTTAATCTGAACTATCAGCTTTCCTAATCCGCCACCCCACCCCACTACCACTAACAACAACTATTGAAAAAGTGCTGCCCCCTCCACACTTCACTTTAACTCTGGTAAAGAGTCATCTAGACTTGGCATTAGACTGCTGTTTGACTGTAGCTGCACCTGACCTGTTGTGATTTCCAGTGTCTTGTTTTCAATACAGATTCCTGTATCTGCAGTAATTTGATCCTATACCTTTGCTGTCAGTAAACTGCAGAACCGGCAACTTACCATGTTAAACCTACAGCTCCAATATTTAATGATCTCTGAAACCAAGTCATTACAATGGTTTTGAGTTGAACACCACTGTTCTTTGGAATTCTGCTCCACAGGCTGCTATCGAAGCTGATTATTTCCAATATTTTTAAAATCTGATTTCTAGCATCTGCAGGAATATTTTGGGAGATTTCTGCTCATTTAGTACTGAATGTTGAGTACACTACTTGTTAATGTGCCAACGCCAAAGGTCAAAGTGCAGAGAAATGAAATCCTAAGACTATTTTTGGATTATGTTGCTAAGAGTGATGTGTAAATTTAGACATTTGAGGGGTCATTGTTGTAAATGCTCCTCTGGGTATTGCTTTATATCTTCACCTGCTTCATCAGAAATCTTTCTTCTGGCATGAGATCAAAAATGGATGTTCATTGAATGTGCATTTAGTTCCATTTGTGACACCTCAGATGTTGAAAGCATGGGCTACCTCATTAGGGTAGATTGGTTAAGATTATAGTAACCAGGGTCTTCCCTCATTTTTGTATTCTTGCTGTCTGGTCTAGCCCCAATCAAACAGATATACCCTTCAGGGCTCAATGCTACCAAAATCTTTTACAAGTTACATTGATATTTGCTGCAGAGTACATTCTGTGCCTTAAAAGCCATGGAACATGTGCGATAGTTTAATCATAGTACCTTAAAATTTTGGTTTTTGTTTTTGCATTTGCATGCTGTTATAGTATTTAGTGAACGTATAGAATTGAAATGTTATGTTTTTCAGTGCTGGTTGCCCTCTATGAGGAGCCGGAGAAGCCCAACAATGCAATGGAGTATCCTTTATTGCTCGAAGAGGAACGGAAAACACTGACTTCATTCAGAAAGTCTGCTGTTGAAAAAGCTGTGACCTTGTTAGTTCATGCTTGAGGTGTAGATACTGCTGCTAGGTCAGCATTTATTGCCTGTGCTTCACTATCCTTATCAAATTGGTGTGAGTGTGCTGGACTTGGACTATTGTCATGTTTAAGATAAATTAAGTGACCCATTCCAGAAGGCATGTAAGAGCCAACCACGTTAAGTTAGAGCTGCACACAGACTAGACTGGTTTAAAATGGCTGACTTCTTCTATTGAAAGGACTAAAAAGTAACCAGTTGGATACTTAGAAGATTCAAACAGCTGCGTGGTCAGTTTCACTGATTCTAGATTTTTTAATTTTCCAATTTGATACAAATAGAAGAAGGCTGGCATTTCACACAACCAAATTATCTCCAGATAGAACAAGATGACTCTGTGGTTAGCACTGCTGACTCACAGCAGCAGGGACTTGGGTTTTATTCCAGTCTCTGGCAATTGTGAAGTTTGCACATTCGTTTCATGTCTGCGTGGGTTTCCTCCAGGTGTTCTGGTTGCCTTTTAAATGTTAATTTACCCATTTCAACCACTTCAGCAGGCAGCTTATTCCATATCTTCACCACTGAGTTTTTAAAAAAAGCAAAAGGTTGCCTCAAGTTCCCATTTATTCTTTTCCCCTCTAACCTTAAACTGATGCCCTCTAGTCCTTGATTCCCCAACCCTTGCATTCACTCTATCCATGCCTCTCATGATCTTATGAAGTGTATAAGTTCATAAGATATAGGAGCAGAATTAGGCCATTTGGCCCATCAAGTCTGCTCCGCCATTCGATCATGGCTGCTATGTTCTTGAATCTCATTTTCCTGCCTTCTCTTAGATCTGTTCAACCCATTACCACTTAAAAATCAGTCTTAACTTCTCCTTAAATTTACTTAAATTGCTGACTGAAAGTACATTTGCACACATTCCTGCTTCCAACTGGTTTGTAACTAGGTGTTCTCTCCTGCTTGAACAAACAGCTGTGTAAACAGCACTCCCAGTGAGTCAGGCAATCCTTCAGTATTTGGAGAGGGGGAAAAAACTTTTAAAATTCACTTCAGTCCACATTAAAAAATATGGAAAAATAAATATATTCTTTACGTTGGGGCTTAATTGGCTTATTCAGCCAAGTTGAGGGTTGCCTGCAAATTGTCATGTGTGCTGTAGGGCAAAAGAAGTGATTGTGCAAAAAGGTGCTAATGTGGTGAGCAAAGATGCATAATTTTGATCTAGAGAAGCTCTTAAATGGCAGTCAAATTTGTTACCAGTCACTGCTGGCTAAACAAATTGGAGCGGAGATTTCTATTGAAATAAAGAAGCTAGGACTACTGTCAGAATCCTGCTAGAGCATAGAGTCTAGCAGTAGCCATTGCCTTCAGCAGATTCCTGATCTGAGCTTTCCATGCTGTAAAAGGGCCTTGTAGCCTATTGTGGTGACACCAGACATCAAGCACTTATCCATTCTAGTCTCACCTTAGCATTTGGCCCAAAGCCTTCTATGCTAAGATGTATCAAGTGTTCATGTAAGTATTTACAAAATGTTGTTGTGATGGCTTCTGCACTCCCACCCTTCTTAGTCCCAGATACAGACTGGAAACCCTCTGTGAAACATTCTTCCTTCAATCCAAACCTCCTACATATTACCTTAGATCTATCGCCCTGGTTCTTGAGTCATCTATTTATGGAAAAGGATTCTTACTGTCCACCCTATCTATGCCTCGGTTAATTTGTACACTTTAGTCAGGGTGGACCTCCTCTTCACACCACCTTCCACCCAGTCTTTCCTGCTCCAAGAAAAACTAAACTCCATCCTATCTTTAGTTGAAATGCTTTCGCCCAGGAAACATCCTCTGCACTCTCGAGTATAATCACATCCTTCCATATTGTGGTGACCAAAACTATATACAATACCCCACCTTTGGTTTAACTCCAATCTTGTCTAGCTCCATTATAAGCTTCCTATTGAGTCACATAGAATGGTATGAATTGTTTTGAGAATAGCATCTATGCTGCTTGGGTTGTTAGGCGTATGCCAAGGTGAATTCTCAACTCAGTACTTCTGGCTGAAGTTCACAAATGCTTCAGGCTCGACTTTTCACTGATGTGCTGGGTTTCCCAATCACTGAGAATGGGGATAATTAAATGAGTGGACAGGCCATAAATGTCTGCCACCACAACTGGATGTGGCGAGACTGCAAAAGCTGGATCCTGTTCATTAGTGTGGGAAAGCTTACTCTCTCATTCTATTAACACTGGGCGTTTTAGTGCTGTGTTTTAGTTTCACTAATTGACATCTCATTTTGCTTGGTTCTGCTCTTGGTAGGCTCTCCTGCAGTCTTTGAACTAGGGTTGATTCCCTGCCTCCATGGCAATATTAGAATGGGAATATGATGGGCAATGAGGTTTTATTCTGGTTTAACACAATTCTGCTGTTAATGGTTCACGTGTCTCATGAGTCTCCAGTCTGGAATTGCTAGTTTTGTTTAAAATCTATCCCATTTAACAGGGAGGTAGGGCAGAGAAGCAATTTTGGCAAAAATAAGCAGAATAATTCAGGAAGAGACAGGGAGCTTAACAGTAGTATCAAGCCATTTATTTATCAGACGCTGTTAAGGTAAATGGGAAGATGTTAAAGCTAAAGGCATTCTATCTGAATACATGAAGTGAGCAATAGAGAAATGTGAAGAGATGTCCTTTGGAAGGTAAAGGAAGAGGTAATATAGAATTCTTGCCCGAAACATTGAGTTTACTGCTCCTCAGATGCTGCCTGAACTGCTGTGCTCTTCCAGCACCACTAATCTAGAATATAGATTTAATGGCAGCCTGAGAGATTGGGCAGGGATGTAAGGATTTGCATTTCCATTGGGAGTTGAATTTGGTGGGATACACAAAGTGTTGCTTTAAAAAAAATTATTGAAGCTTTGCACTGATCAGTGCAATGCACAAGAAATACCAATATAAAGAGAAAGCAGCTACAGTTTTGTAGCCATTACAGAGATTTGGATATCACAAGGACAGGAATGGTTGTTTGGATGTTCCAGAGTTTAGATATTTCAAAAGGAATAGGGAGGGAGGTAGAGGAGGAGGAGGAGGAGTGTATTGCAAATCAGGGATAGTACAACAGCTGCATCATTTGAGGAGGGTTTGAGGAGTCAGTATGAGTGGAAGTCAGAAACAGAAAAAGAGTGGTCACTTTATTGGGTGTTTTCTATAGACCCCCAATAACAGAGACATGAAGGAGCAGATTTTTGGAAAGGTGCAGAAGTAACAGGGTTGTCATGGGTGACTTCAACTTTTCTAATATTGATTAGAATCTCCTTTAGTGCAAATAATTTGGATGGAGCAGATTTTGTCAGTTGTGTCCAAGAAGGATTCTTAACTCTATATGTCTGTAGATAGACAGGCTGACTAGAGTGAAGGTTATACTGGATTTGGTGCTTGGCAACGAACCAGGTCAGCTGTCTGATCTCTCAGAAGAGCATTTTGGTGATGATGACAACTCCTTGACCTTAACTATAGTCGGAGAGAGCAATAGGAGCAGACTGTATGGGAAAGTATTTAATTGGGGGAGGGGGAATTACAATGCTATTCGACAGGAACTGTGGAGAATAAATTGAATAAGTATTCTCGGGGAAATGCATGACAAATGTGAAGGTTGTTTAAGGAGCACTTGCTGAGAGTTGAATAGCTTTGTCCCACTGTGGCAAGAAAGGGATGGGAGGGTGAAGGAACCTTGGATGATGAGATGTGGAACATCTAGCCAAGAGGAAGAAGGAAGCTTACTTTAAGATTGAGGAGGCAAGGATCAGAGAGGGCTTCAGAGAGTTACAAGGTAACCAGGCAGGAACTGAAGAATGGACTTAGGAGAGCTCGAAAGAGGCATGAAAAAGCCTTGGCGCAGGATTAAGGAAAACCCAAAGGTGTTCTACACTCTTGTGAGGAACAAGAAGATAGCCAGAGTTAGGATAGGGCTGATCAAGGATATTTCAGGGAACTTGTGCCTGGAATTGGAGGAGGTTGGGGAAGTCCTTAATGAATACATTGCTTCAGTATTCACTAGTGAGAGGGACCTTGTCATTTGTGAGGACATTGTGAAATAGGCTGATATGCTCGAACAGGTTAATATTAGGAAGGAAATTTTGAAAAACATGAGGATAAATTAGCCCCCCTGGGACAGATGGGATGTACCCAACGTTACTAGGGGAAGTGATGGAAGAGATTGCTGCACCTTTGGCAATGATATTTGTCCACTTAGGTAGTATATGATGATTGGAGGGTGGCAAATTCTCATTAAAGAGAATAGGGATAATTGTGGGAATTACAGACCAGTCAGTCTTATGTCAGTGGTGGAGAGGATTCTCAGACTGGATTTATGATTATTTGGAAAAGGATAGTTTGATTAGAGATAGTCGGTCAGCATAGCTTTGTGAGGTGTGACCTACCCCACATAAGGCTTATTTGAAGTCTTGAGGATGTGACAAAACATATTGATGAAGGTAGAGCAGTGGATGTGGAGTATATGGATTTTAGCAAGGCGTTTGTCACGGTTCCTCATGGTTAACTCATTCAAAAAGTTAGGACGCATGAGACGGAATTTAAGCTGCCTGGATACAGAATTGGCTGGCATATAGAAGACAGTATTCAGCCTGGAGCTCTGGTGACCAGCAGGGATCTGATGTTCTGGGACCTCTTCATCCAACTCATTTATAAAAATCATGAACAGAAGAAGTGGAACAGCAGGTTAATAAGTTTGCTGATGACACACAGGGTGGAAGACCATTATAGGTTGCAGTGGGACATTGACAGTATGCAGAGCTGGGCTGAGAAGTGGCAGATGGATTTCAACCTGGACAAGTGTGAAATGATTCATTTTGGAAGGTCGAATTTGAGGGCAGATTACAGTGTTAAAGGCAGAATTCTTGGCAGTGTAGAGTAACAGAAGGATCTTTGGGTCCATGTCCATAGGTCCCTCAGTTGCCACCCAAATTGATAGGGTTGTTAAGAAGACACATGGCATGTTGGCTTTCATTAGAAGGGGGATTGAGTTTAAGAGCTGTGAGGTTGTGCTGTATCTCTGTAGAGCCTAGATAGGCCACACTTGGAATATTGTGTTCAGTTCTGGATGCCTCATTATAGGAAAGATGTGGAAACTTTAGAGAGGGTATAGAGGAGATTTACCAGATGCTGCCTGGATTGGAGGGTATGTCTTATGAAGAAAGGTTGAGGGTGCTAAGGCTTTTCTCATTGGAGCAAAGAAGGATGAGAGATGACTTGACAGAAGTGTACAAGATAAGAGGTGTGGATAGCCAGAGATGTTTTCACAGGGTGGAAATAGCTATCGCAAGGGGGCATAATTTTAAGGTGATTGGAGGAAGTTTTGGGGAGATAGGAGTGTAGGTTTTTCAAACACAGTTTTGGGTGCATTCCATGTACTGCCAACAGTGGTAGAGTCAGATTTATTAGGGACATTTAAGTGACTTTTGGCTAGGCACATGGTTGATTAGTAAAATGTAGGGTATGGACGTTAATTTGATCTTGGATAAAAGGCTGGCACCACATTGAGGCCTGAAGGGCCTGTACTATGCTGTACTGTTCTAAGTTGTATGTTCTTAACAATGACTTGCCAATTAACTAGCATTTTACACTCATCCAGTATAGATGCTGTCTGTAAACTCTGGTCACGCTGTAATTAGCGTGTTTCAAAGGAGATTGAGGAGATTTGCTAGAAGTTAGTACAAGGTTGATTAAGGTGGACAATAAAACGCTGATCCCATTTGCTCTTCCTTCAAGAAGTAGGGAACCTAAATGTAGGTTTTGGAGTAGCTGTAAGGGGCTATGAGGATTCAATTCTTTCTGCATTGAGTGATAATAACCTCAAACCTTCCACCTACCAGGATGGTGAAAGCAGTGACTTTCAGTAATTTCAAAAGGAAATTGAATAGAATTTGAGTGAAATAAATTTGCAAGGTAAGTTTGCTATTTCATTTTAACTTCCATGACTTAATTTCCTTGGAGGCAAACAAAAATTTAATTTTTGAAATTGTTATTTTGTGCTTCATGAAGCTTTTTGTCCGCCTTCTATTTTACTGCCTCCACTTTCACTTACTTTAAATCTGTCGTCATTCATGGTTTTTCTTACTAGCTAGTGATGGATCAGCAAAGAGATTGAATCTGTTGCTTTAAGCTTAAAGCATCAATTTCAGAATAATTAAATGCAACTTCAGTGCATTTTCTATTGCAATATTTTAAACGTGGTGTGGTATGGTAGAAACAAAAGAACAGGAAATTTGACGTTTCTGGCATAAGCCCTTCATCAGGAATGAGGAAAGTGTGTCCAGCAGGCTAAGATAAAAGGTACGGAGGAGGGACTTGGGGGAGGGGCGATGGAAATGTGATAGGTGGAAGGAGGTCAAGGTGAGGGTGATAGGCCGGAGTGGGGTGGGCCTGGAGAGGTCAGGAAGAAGATTGCAGGTTAGGAGGGCGGTGCTGAGTTCGAGGGAATCGACTGAGATAAGGTGGGGGGAGGGGAAATGAGGAAACTGGAGAAATCTGAGTTCATCCCTTGTGGTTGGAGGGTTCCCAGGCAGAAGATGAGGCGCTGTTCCTCCAACCGTTGTTATGTTCTGCCGATGGAGGAGTCCAAGGACCTGCATGTCCTTGGTGGAGTGGGAGGAGGAGTTGAAGTGTTGAGCCACGGGGTGGTTGGGTTGGTTGGTCCGGGCATCCCAGTGGTGTTCCCTGAAGCGTTCCGCAAGTAGGCGGCCCGTCTCCCCAATATAGAGGAGGCCACATCGGGTGCAGCGGATGCAATAGATGGTGTGTGTGGAGGTGCAGGTGAATTTGTGGCGGATATGGAAGGATCCCTTGGGGCCTTGGAGAGAGGTAAGGGAGGAGGTGTGGGCGCAAGTTTTGCATTTCCTGCGGTTGCAGGGAAGGTGCCGGGGGTGGAGGTTGGGTTGGTGGGGGGTGTGGACCTGATGAGGGAGTCACGGAGGGAGTGGTCTTTTCGGAACGCTGATAGGGGAGGGGAGGGAAATATATCCCTGGTGGTGGGGTCCGTTTGGAGGTGGCGGAAATGACGGCGGATCTGACTATTAAAAGGTGCATTGTTTCTTTCCTTAATATTGTTAGTTTTTTGAAACAGCATTTGGGAACATCAGGCCCCGAGACTGCAGATGTAGAAACACTGCGACTTGAAGTGATAGAACTAAGACAGAAATATGAATTGCTGCTGGAAGAAAATAAGGAATTGAAAGCGAAGGTAATGCACTATGTTATGCGGTATATGGAGTACCTGTACCCAGTTGCTCAATGTTTCCCATTGTGTAAAGCCCTTTTGAATTATTATATTGGTTTTATCCAGTTTTCATCAATCATTTTCTTGAGTTTATAAGACTCAATAGGCAGAATACTAAGATGGATGAACTGCATGCTCAGAGATGGAAGAAAATAAAGCAAGTTCTTACTATCATTTTGCTCGACTAATCCGTGGACTCTCTCAGCTAACTTGATTTAATCTCCTGCAAGGACACTTAATCTCCCTGCTCCTCATCCATGCATCTGTTCAAATGATATAACCTTCTCAACCAAGGATTGCCCTACCTTGCTATTTGAATCTATTTCAGACACGTGTTCCTTTTCCCCTTTCTTTCAGAGTCATGGTGTGATTCCTGTTTTGCCCGAACAGCAGTGTTCCTCATGTTATCCTCTGCCATTTCCACCATGTCTAGTGTGATTCCACAACCAAATGCATATTCCTTTTCTCCTCTATTGATATTCTGAAAATCCAAGTCAAATCCTCAGTCACCCTAAAAACTTGGTACTTTCCGACAGTATTTTTTTCATTAAAGCTCCGGAATTGCAACACTTGTCCTATTGTCTCCTCACCTGCCATCATCCTATCCATCCGCCTTATACTTTGCTATTTCAGGAGTTGGTAGCAATTGTAGCAGCAAGTAAGGTGCCAAGGGCTCTTTCTAAATGCTGCTGAGTCAATTGTTCTGTAATTCATTCTGGGGGCACCAAACATGAAATTAAATATGAAATTATCATATATACTTGTGTAATAGTTGGTTTTGTTTTATTGTCTAAGGTTAAATTTATGGGATCAACTATTACATGGATACTACTTTTGAGGGGCTGAAATTCATGCCCGTCAAAATTCATATTGTATCATTAGCAGAAGTCCAAATGATCTTTAAATAAAGAGAAAAAACAATGAATTATAGTAATTCTGAAAACCCAGAGTAGGACACAACAGCCAGCAGACTGGGACCAAAGTGGAGCAGCCAGAAGACTGGAAAGCTGGGGTGAGACATGACGACGGCTGGCACACTGACTCCTAAACGTTGATCTGTTGTCTGTGAAGAACTAGGGTTGACTTTTACATGAGATATATGGAAAATTCCAGGTTACTTGGCCAAAAATAGGGAGTCAACTATTACTCGAGTATATGTGGTATATTGCAATTTTCTTTATACTTTACTTTGCATAGCTGCTATCCTGTAACTCTCATCTCACCTAAAACACCTTCTGTATCTTATCCCTTTTGGTTTGTGCCCCAACAAACCTTAAACCTGTGTCCTGTTTTCTGGGCATACTTTTTGTTTTCTCTCTCTTTCACTAACTTTAACCTCAGAGTCAGACACTCGTATAGCACGGCGACAGGCCATTTTGCCCAGAGAGGTCCGTGCCGACCAAAATGTCCATCAACACTACCCCCATTTTCCCGCACTTGGCCCATATCCTTCTAAACCTTTCCTAGCCATGTAATTGTCAGATTGTGTTTTAAATGTTGTTAATGTACTGCCCCAACCACTTCTGCTGGCATCTAATATGCGTACCACTGTTTTTTTAAAAAAGTTGCCCCTCTGGTTCCCTTTTATTCTTTCCACTCTAACCTTTAGTCCTCGATTTCCCCAACACTGGGGGGGAAAAAGACTTGAGTGCATTCATCCTATCCATGTCTCGTGATCCTATAATTTGGAGATGCTGGTGTTGGACTGGGGTGTACAAAGTTAAAAATCTCACAACGCCAGGTTATAGTCCAACAGGTTTAATTGGAAGCACACTAGCTTTCGGAGCGTTGCTCCTTCATCATGTGGTAGTGGAGGGCTCAATCCTAACATCCAGAATTTATAGCAGTGTGATGTAACTGAAATTATTATACATTGAAAAATTGATTCTGTTAAGCCTTTCATCTGTTAGAATAACATAGTTTCACTTTCATGTGTAAATCACAAAACCTTTTTATAAAAAGTTGTATTCTCAGATTAGCTGTTAACAATGGTGATAGCTAGACGTTGAAGGTGTTAGCCCCCTGTGTTCTGTCTATGCCATGATGTTTAGGTTGATTCTAATCTTAAAAACTGGGATAGTGGAGCTTTACATGAATACATGCAGTTTTTGAGTAAAGTACAATGTAACCCTACAAGTACAAATTCACCCCTCAAAATGTGTGTGTATGTGTGTGTGTGTAGTGCAATGGTGATCACCTGTAATGTGACATGAACCCAAGGTCCCAGTTGAGGCCCTCCCTATGGGTACCAAACTTAGCTATCAGCCTCTGCTTGGCCACTTTTCGCTGCTGCTTGTGATTTGTGATTTACACACGAAAGAAGTGAAACTATCATCTTATTCTAATAGATAAAAGGCTTAACAGACAATCAATTTTTCAAAGTAAAATTTCTGTTACATCACACAGAACTTATAGCAAAAAATTTTCAGTGTGTTAGGATTGAGCCCTCCACAACCACCTGATGACGGAGGGACACTCTGAAAGCTAGTGTGCTTCCAATTAAACCTGTTGGACTATAACCTGGCGTTGTGATTTTTAACCATGATCTTATATACATCTATAAGATCCCCCTCAGTCTCCTAGGCTCTAAGGAAGAAAGCCCTAGCTTGTCCAACCTGTCCCTATAACTCAGAGCTATTATATTTCTAGCTTTTGTCCTAAAAAAATCACAATTAATATTATAAACTCTTTAACTACATGCACAAAGACCACTCTGACCACAGCTAGCATACTATAGACAGTTCTACTCACCAGAATATATGAAAAATATAATCATACCAGTGGTGGTACAGAGAACACTTGTGTGTTCTGTATGGTATGGAGAATTTTGGATTGATATGACACACAGGTTAACTATTGCTCACCACCCCAGATCCAGTCTGGGAATCAAAATCAGTCAAAATATGCCCTGTTGGGGAGAGGTGTTGAATTGACATAATATTCAGTTTTCAGTGTCAAGAGATCTAGATTATTACATTCAGTACAGAAAGTGATTTTCATGCAACTTTTGGCTTAATCAAGGTGGTAGAAACCAAACCCTCCCCACAAATTTCACAAACCTGTCAATTGTGATGGCTGCCCAACCCTGTCCCCACACATTGTTAGCCTCACTACGCCAACTCTCTGACCAGATGTCTTCTCCACATTTCTGCTGTGTACTAATTATTCTAGAACCGATTTGTTGTTGTCCAACGATGAAATAATTTGTTTCCCCGGCCTGATTGCTCACTGATTGCCTTCTGAAATTGCCCTAGCAAGCCAGTTAAGAATCAACCACATCACTAAGTCTGAAAACAAGTACAACAGATTTACTTCCCTGAAGGAAGTTAGTGAACTAGATGGGTATTTATAACAATTGACAGTGGTCATGTGGTTGCTATTAGTCTAGCTTTTTAAATTCCAGATTTTTTATTGAATTTAAACTTCACCGTCAAACCATGTCCCCAGAACATCCAACTGGACTCTTGATTACTGTTTCATGATTACTGCGCCACTGTACTACCACCTCACCTGAGGTGTTTGGGAAAAACCTGAGTGGGTGTTTGAAGATATTGATTTATGAGATGGGGATACCTGGATTAAATATGTCCTTTTTTTTTAAGAACAGGAAAGAAATGTTATCAAAGGTCCTGGGCTAAACAAATTTGAGAGTATAACAACTTAAACTTGATTTTCAATCCCACTAGCAGGTTATGAAATCCACTAAATCTGGTTCTTTGTGAGTGAGTACTAGGAAAGCTTCTGGATTAAATTGGCCTCTTTCAGCACTCTAATTACATCAGAGGCACCTCTATCCAGACTAACAATCAGGTGATTCCAATGCCAAACAACATAGTTGGTCCTTAAAGATTCTGGTCAACTATGGATAGACAATAATTTTGCCAACAATGAGGGAATGGATGCAGTGCAAAACTAAACTCTTTAAGTTGATGGACTTAAGTTGATTTGTATGAACGATTTGGATATATGCATGAGGAATAATTTTTGAATAGATGAGGCATTTTTACTGTTAATCTATGGGAAGAAAGAGTTTTGCATAACTTGGGTCTGGGTTGGATAGTCTTTGGAGGGTTGGTGCAGACTCATTGAGCTGAGTGGCCTCCTTCTGTACTGTAGGGATTCTATTATCCTAGACAGCACCAAGTCCAGACCACCCAGCATCTCTCTGCTTATTGACATGCATTGGCTTCTGGTCCAACAGTATTTCTCTCTAGTTCTCAGTTAATCCCTCCATGACCATAGCCCTCCCTATGTCTCCAACTTCTGCTAACCTTCTAACATGCACAAGCTTATCTTTGGAAACAGTTTGGATGATAATTGAGTTTGGAACTGAAAAAAGATTATAAGGATAAAATGGAGTAGTGGAATTAATTTAGGATTGTTCCAGTAAAGAACTGCTGCAGACACAATAGCTAAACAACCTGTTTTCTATTGAAGTCTGACTTGTTGTCGTTGTTGTTGTTGTCGTCGTTTTATTACAGTAACTGATGACTTAAAATTAAAAAGCTATTTTCAAGTAACAGTGTTGGTGTGGTTCTGTTCTGTGATAACAAAGCATTGGGACACTGGCACAATGACACACGTCTCAAATCACAGAGGATGATGCATGTATGGAATGAGTTGCCAGAGGAAATAGTGGAGGCTGATACAATTGCAACATTGAAAAGGCAGGTGGATGGGTATATGAATAGGAAGGGTTGAGAGGGAAATGGGACTCGAATAGATTGGGGTATCTAGTCAGCATGGACGGGTTGGACCGAAGGGTCTGTTTGTGCTGTACATCTGACTTTCTAAATTTTATTACTGATTTTTTTTTTTCTCTCTCTCTGGAAGCCTGATTTGTCGGAGTGTCTCCAATCCAAAATTATGGTATGTTTTAGAAGGGGTTTTAACTTTTTGCCCAGTTTGGAGACTTCAGTTTCCTGTTCCATTTACCCCATTAACAGGGGCTTGTGTAGGACTGGTTACTTTACAGACTTTTATAAACCATTGCTCCGTACTATGGCTAGCTCTAGTGTCAGTTGATTCAATTCCAATCTCCTCTGCCAACAGGTGAATCTACTGGACAGTGTGAATTAAATGTTTAAAATATTTCATTTAGGGGTCAAATATTTGCAGGTCTTTCTCTTTTTGGTGGGGGGGGGGTGCGGCTGTTCTAGTAGAATATTTTAAAGATTTGATTCACGTTCTATACTGCTGAGTCTACATTGAATGCTGTTTAAAAATCCTGTTCTGGTTTGTGTATTTTGTAGAACAATTTATTTTCTGTCTTAAACTGCAAAACTAAAAACTATTTTATTGAGAGCAAAGCAGAATTTTTAGGTGTAATCTGTGACAAGGTTTTGATGTGTAAGTCTCTGGGAAGTTCATTTTAATGGCAACTAAAGTATTTCAATCTGTTGTTCACAGCTTGCACAGTTCGAACCCCCAAAAGAGGAAGGGCAACCTGAATAATAAGTCAAGACTTCCCGCATTATCAGAAGAACGCATGAAAGGGATCTGTTAAAATCATCTGGAGAATTGGCACCTATTCTGGGAGAAATACAGCCAATCCTTTTTGAGATTGCACATGCCAAAAAAAGTTACTTTCAACTAATGATGATGCCATGGTTTATGCCTGTCTGAAATGAAGCATTTGGAACTAGATATTCAGGATTTTTACAAAATGCATTTAAATTCTACACAAACTTTGATTCAGAAATAGCCCTTCAGTCCGTGCACATGTTTCATTCTTGGAGCACTGTTGGATCTTAAATTTAATATTGGCATGATGTTACCAGAGATCTGAGACAAATTTTAGTAACTTTGTTCGACCAAACATGTTTGTTAAAGTCATTTTGCACTTTGTGGGGAGCTATACTAAACAATTTTGTCTTGCACATCCTGTTAGTTTGGGGGCATGGAGAGATATTAGCTAGGGGTTAACAGCTTTAAGTAACATTAGGCCAATAGAATCTGCATTCTGTTCACAAGCCAAACTGAACAAGTGGAACTTGGCAGCAGTCAAGTTTGAATATTGACCTTGTTGGATGGTTTCTTGTCATTGTGCCAGTATTTTGGAGGAAAGCTGGAAATCAGGCAATGATCCACGAACACCACACTGAGCACTGATGCGTTTGATCAGCAAACTGTACTAATACTGAAAACAGGCCCATTTGGCTCACTTAATGTACAAGGTTTTTTTTCTAGTTGTACAGGAGTTCAATTTTTCCTTTTTTGTATTTACTCAATAAATTTTTTTGCACATCATTGATACGTTTACTGATTAAAACACACTGGATTGAACAGTATTAGAAGATTCCTGTTCAAGAAAGCAGACCCAGGATTTGTGTTCATAATGGAACTTACATCATAGAGACTGTCCTATCCCTCCATGTAACATTCTTAGCCCTTTAGTTGGAGCTATGCTTAAATCTGTTATTTTTCCTTTGGTAATCATTATTTTCTTTGCAGAATGAATTTAAATAATTTCTCTCTTCCATGGCCAGTCAGCCCCCTCCTCCCTGAATCCATCCATCATCTCTCTGCTTTCCTTTCTCTCCATGCTGCTCACTTTGTCCCCTGACCCCTCAACCCCCACCTGCCTGGTCACTTTCTCTCCCAGCATTCTCCTCCACCCCCCCACCCCCCCCAGTCAACTCCAACCTGCCTGCTCATTTTCTTACCTCTCTTTCCCCTCCCCACCTGCCTGCTCACTTCCCTTTTCAGGTTCATTCTCTTTTCTTCCCTCAACTTTTTTTTCCTCTCTCCATCAATATTCCTTCTAATTCAATAATCCTGAGATAAAATTAAATCACCAGAACAAGTGCAGATTAATTTGTGAATGTCACTTTTGATTAACCTGACAGAAAATAGACTTTTCAAAGATATTGATAAAAGTGGAGCCCATGGGCAAAAAGGGCCCAGGGCAGCCTTGACACAAAATTAACTGAGTGACAGGAAACAGTAATAGCAAGCTACCTCTTCACACTGGAGAAAGATATGTTGTGGAGTTATTAGTTACACTGCTCTTATTTATATACAATAACAACATAAATTTACAGATAACAAAATTTGAAAGTATTGTAAATCCTGAGGAGGACTCCGATTTCATAAAATCAAAGAATCCCTGCAGTGTAGAAACAGGCTTTTTGGCCCAACAGTTCACACAAGCCCCCTGAGGAGTAACTCATCCAGACCTATTCCCCTGCCCTATTATCTACCCTGACTAATGCACCTCACCTACATATCCCTGAACACGGTTAGGCAATTTAGCATAGCCAATTCACCTAACATGCACATCTTTGGACTGTGGGAAGAAATGAAGGACCTGGAGGAAACCCACACAGCCATAAGGAGAATGTGCACACTCCACACAGATGAGTCAACCAAGGTTGAATTGAACCCTGTCCCTGGTGCTGTGAGGCAGGAGTACTACCCACTGCGGACACAAGCTGATGGAAGGGATATGGAGAGAAGTATGGATAATCCATGCTTGAGAAATGGGGAACTGCAATGTGAAGTAGTACAATTCTATATAGGAAAGCGGAACATGGGACAAACTGAAGGTAACAGGGCAGGCTGAGAAAGTGTTGAAAAGGCAATCAGGATCATAGGCTTCATAATGGTATGATGAACCTTTGTAAAGTGCTGGTTCAGTTACAGTTCAAACTCCACAGTGTTTTCTGTGGAGGAGGATCTGGAAGATAGAGAATTTGTGGAAATAAATAGTGATAAAGGGGTCAATATTTCATAGAAAGTGGTGCTTGAAATCTCAAAGTGCAAAAAAGTGGATAAATCCCTGAGATCAAATTAGGTGTGCCCTCGAACTTTGTGTGAAGCTAGAGAAGTGTTGCTGGGCCCCTTGCTGAGATGCTTGTATCATTGATAGTCATAGGTGAGGTGCCAGAAGACTAGAGGTTGGTTAATTGGGTGCCATTATTTCACAAATATGGTAAGGAAAAGCCAGGGAACTATATCTAGTGGGCAAGTTGTTGGAGGGGATTCTGAGGGACAGGATTTGTGTGTACTTGGAAAGGCAAGGACAGATTTAGGGATAATCAACATGACTTTGTGTGAGAAATAATGTCTCACTAACTTGATTGAGTTTTTTGAAGAAGTGATGAAGAGGATTGGTTCAGGCAAAGTAGTCCACATTGTCTACATGGACTTTATTAAGGTGTTCAACAAGGTTCTACGTGGTAGATTGGTTAACAGGGTTAGATCACATGGAATACAGAGTGAACTAGCCATTCAGTGCAAAATTACACGATGTGGTGGAGAGTTGCTTTTCAGAGTGGAGGCCTCTGACCAGCAGTGTGCCTCAGAGATCAATGCTAGGTAGACTGTTTTTCGTTATTTATATAGATAATTTGGATGTGAATATAGGAGTTATAGTTAGTATATTTGCAGATGGCACTAAAATTAATGTAGTGGACAGCGAAGAAGGTTACCTCTGAGTACAACGGGACCTTGACTGGATAGTCTGAGCAGTGGCAGATGGAGTTTAATCTAGATAAATGTGAGGTGCTACATTTTGGTAGGGCAAATCAGGACTGGACATATACACTCAGTGGTAAGGGAGTGTTGCCCAAACGAAGAGACCTTGGAGTACAGGTTTATAGTTCCTTGAAAGTGAAGCATAGGTAGACCAGGTAGCGAAGAAATGCCTTTCTGTGGATTGAGTAAAGGATTTGGGAGGTCATATTGCCATGCTGCAGGATATTGGTTAGGCCATTTTCGGAATACTGTGTGCAATTCTGGTCTCCCTACAATAGGAAAGATGGTGTGAAACTTGAATGGGTTCAGAAAAGCTTTACAAGGATGTTGCCAGGATTGGAAGGCTCAAGCTATCAGGAGAGGCTGAATAGGCTGGGACTATTTACACTGGATTTTTGGAGGCCGAGGGGTGACCTTAACAGAGGTTTATAAAATGAGGGGCATGCATATGGTGAAGAGTCAGGTCTTTTCCACAGGACACAGGAGTCCAAAACTAGAGAGCATTTTTGTTAAGATGAAAGGGGAAAGGTTTAAAAGGGACCTAAGGGGCAACTTTCTCAGAGGGTGGGGCGTGTATGGAATAAGCTGCCTGAGAAAGTGGTTAGGCTGAGATAATTCCAATAGTTAAAAGGCACTTGGATGGGCATATGAGTAGGAAGGGTTTATAGAGGGATATGGGCCAAATGCTGGCAAATGGAATGAGATTTATTTAGGATATCTGGTCGGCATAGGTGTATTGGACCAAGGGGTCTATTCCCATGCTATACATCTCAAAGACTAAAACAAAGGGAAAATGTCATACTATAAGAAGCAAAGAGTGCTGGTCGGTATAGATGTTACTATAGACAGAATGTGGTGGACTGTCCCTAATTGAAGGTGATGGCAAACTGCTTTCTTAAACCATTGAAGGCCTTTTGTTGTAGGTATACCCACAGTGCTGTAAGGAAGGCAGTTCCAGAATTTTAGGTAAAAACAAGGGCTCCAGATGCTGGAAACCAGAGTCTAGATTATAGTGTTGCTGGAAAAGCGCAGCAGGTCAAGCAGCATCCAAGGAGCAGGAAAATCGACCTTTCGGGCAAAAGCTCTTTATTCTGATGAAGGGCTTTTGCCCAAAACGTCGATTTTCCTGCTGCTCGGATGATGCCTGACCTGCTGTCCTTTTCCAGCACCACTCTAATCTAATCCGAGGATTTTGTCGCAACGACAGCAAAGGAATGATGAGAAAGTTCCGAGTAAGGATGTTGCGTGTTTTGCAATGGCAGTGTAGTGTACCATCTACAAGATGCACCAGAACAACAATTCCAGGCTCTTTAAACCTTACAAACCCAAGGCGACTCTTACTGAGGAGAACAAGGGCAGCAAAAGCCCCCCTCACCATCCTGACTTGGAAATATATCGCCACTATTCCTGAGTCAAAATCTTGTAACTCCTTCTCAAACAGATTGTATGCCCTGACCACAGAAGAACTGCAGCAGCTCACCATCACCCTCTTAGGGGGCAACTAACAAATGTTTGCCAGCCAGTGATGTCTGCATCCCAGAGAAGAGCAAGTCACAGCACGGACTGCAGGTTTCAAAATATTCACTGGCTGCAAAGTAATGTTCCTGAGGTTATGAAAAGCGCCAGGAAACAGGTTTTAATTGATGATCTCTCTCATCAGAGGATGGCAACTGCAGATTGAAGTTAAAAATCACACAACACCAGGTTTCGGAGCGCGGCTCCTTCACCACCAGCGCTTCCAATTACACCTGTTGGACTCTAACCTGGTGTTGGGTGTAAGTTTTAACTTTGTCCAACACCGGCCCCTCCACATCATGCAGATTGAAGAGTGCCCTTCTGGCGAGCGGAACCTTTCTCTGGAGCCGGTGCTGTAGCGGAGCGGTTGCTAGGGCGCAGTCCGTTCCGGTGGCCAGCCGGATGTGTGAGTGTTGCTATCAGGGAGATGGCAAGTTTGGATTCAGCGGCTGCTGGTGCCGACAGAGGCCCAGGGCCTGGGCCAGGGGAGAGCCGAGGGCCCGGGCCAGGGGAGAGCCGAGGGCCCGGGGAGGGTAAGGGCCAGGACAGTACCTTCGAGTGTAACATCTGCCTGGACACAGCGAAGGACGCGGTGATCAGTTTGTGCGGCCACTTGTTCTGGTAAGGGACTCGGGGCGTCGAAAATTTGCTGCTTCTTGTTCAAAGTTCTCAGACACTAACTCTTCCAATATTTTGTTCTTTTTCTCGGTGACACTTCTGGATATCCAAAGCTGGCCCTGCTTGCATCAGGTACGTTTGTTACTCTTACTAAACCACAAACATAACCCTAAAGAACTGCGGACTCTAGACACCAGACCGACTTCTCTTCGCAAATGCTGGCAGACCTCCTGAGCTTTGTTTATTTCCCCCCAACAAAGTCTGATTTTGTTACGGATGTTACTTTCACTGTTGGTGAACACTCCCTGAATTAAAGGGCAGGAACGCTCAGTGCCTCTCCCCTCATTGCGATGCAGAGGTCAATGTTCATTGCTGAACTGGAGCTTAGTGGGAGTAAATACCTCAAAAACTGAGAAGGCTTTGGGTTCAAGTCTCAAGCTGGGGACATCGAGGGTAAAGAGAGTGCTGTTCTGTTGGAAATACGTGAGCCCTGCACAGCTGGCTATAAAAGATCACATACTGCGAGATCCGAGTCGAGAGTGTGTTGCTGGAAAAGCACAGCAGGTCAGGCAGCATCCAAGGAACAGGAGAGTCGATGTTTTGGGCATAAGCCCTTCATCAGGAATGGGGGCAGGAAGGAGTCTGAGACATAAATAGGAGGATAGAGGTGAGGGAAAGGTAGCTGGGAAGGCAGTAGGTGGGGTGATAGTGATAGGTCAGTGAAGAGGATGGAGCCGAGTGAAGAGATAGGTGGGAAGGAAGATTGACAGGTGAAGAGGATGGTGCCGAGTTGGACCTGGCATGAGTTGAAGGGAGAGGAGATTAGGAAACTAGTGAAGTCGATGTTGATGCCGTGTGGTTGAAGGGTCCCAAGGCCGAAGATGAGGCATTCTTCCTCCAGTCGTTGGGTGGTTTGGATTTGGCAGTGAAAGCGGCCTAGGACTTGCATGTTCTTGCTGGAGTGGAGGGGAGTTGAAGTGGTCATCCACAAGGTGGTGGGGTGTGTGTGTGTGTGTGTGTGTGTGTGTGTGTGGTCCGTCCATCCGTCTGACCCAGAGGTGTTCCCTGAAATGCTCTGCGAGTTGGTGTCTGTCTTCCCAATGTAGAGGAGACCATATCAAGAGCAATGAACATCATATATGAGGTGGGTGGATGCGCAGGAAAATCTGTCGGATGTCAGTGTGGGCTGAGATTAGAAACAGGAGAGGAGAGGTCACATTGCATGGAGGTTCTTATAGGCCTCCGCAGAGTTTCAAGGAGGTGTAAGAGAGGATTGGCAAAATTATGGGGGCCTTTAACTTCCCCAACATTGACTGGAAATGCTATAACTCTAGTACATCGGATGGATCAGATTTTGTCCAATGTGTACAGGAAGGTTTCGAAGGGCTGACAAGAAGAGAGGCCACACTGGATCTGGTGCATTGGGAATGAACCAGGCCAGGTGTTTGATTTAGTTGTAGGTGAGCACTTTGGAGAGAGTGACCATAATTCAGTTACGTTTAGCTTAGCGATGAAAAGGTACATGCCACAGGTTAAGAGTTACTGATGGGGTAAGGGCAATTATAATGCGATTAGGCAAGAATTAGGATGCATAGAATGGGTTAGCAAAATGCGGGGGATGCAGACGTGGAAATGTAGAGCTGGTTTAAGGAACAGATATTGCATGTCCTTGATAGGTATGTCCCTGTCAGGCAGGGAGGAAGCAATAAGGTAAAGAAACCGTGGTTTACTACAGAAATTGCATCTCTTGTTAAGCAGAAGAAGGGGGCTTATGTGTTTGAGGCAAGGTGGTTCAGATGAGGTGATAGAGAGTTACAGATCAGCTAGCAAGGATTTAAGGAGAGAGGTAAGAAGAGCAAAAAGAGGACATGAGCAGTCTTTAGCAAATAGAATAAAGGAGAACCCTAAAGCTTTCTATAGGTATGTGAAGAATAAGAGGATGAATAGGGCCAGTCAAAGACAGAAGTGGGAAGTTGAGTGTGGACTCTGTGGAGATTGGAAAGGTGCTAAACAAACACTTCTCATCGGTTTTCACTCTGGAAAAGGAGAATATTGTAGAGGAGAAGAATGAGGTACAAGATATTAGACTAGAAGGGATTGAAGTTAGTTACGAACAGGTGTTATCAATTCTAGAAGGAGTGAAAGTAGACAAGTCCCCTGGGCCGGATGGATTCTAGTTGAGGATTCTCTGGGAAGCTCGTGGAGGAGCTAGTAGAGCCTTTGGCTTTGATATTTGAATCGTCACTGTCCACAGGTTTAGTACCAGAGGACTGGAAGATTGCAAATGTTGTGCCCTTGTTAAAGAAGGGCAGTAGAGATGACCCAGGTAATTATAGACCAGTAAACCTTACTTCTGTTGTAGAAAAGGTTTTGGAAAGGATTATAAGAGATGAGATTTATAACCATTTAGCAAGTAACAATTTGATTTCAGATCGTCAACATGGTTTGGTCAAGGGCAGGTCATGTCTCACAAACCTCATTGAGTTTTTTGAGAAGGTGACCAAGCATGTAGATGAGGGTATGGCAGTTGACGTGGTATACATGGAGCTGAAAATGTGTTGCTGGAAAAGCGCAGCAGATCAGGCAGCATCCAAGGAGCAGGAGAATCGACGTTTCAGGCATGAGCCCTTCATGCCCGAAACGTCTATTCTCCTGCTCCTTGGATGCTGCCTGACCTGCTGCGCTTTTCCAGCAACACATTTTCAGCTCTGATCTCCAGCATCTGCAGTCCTCACTTTCTCCTAGTGGTATACATGGACTTCAGTAAAGCATTTGATAACGTTCCATATGGTAGGCTGTTGGAGAAAATGCAGAGGCATGGGATTGAGGGTAATTTTAGCAGTTTGGATTAGAAACTGGCTTTTGGAAAGAAAGCAGCAAGTGGTGGTTGATGGAAAATATTCAGCCTGGAGTCAGTTACTATCGGTGTGCCACAAAGATCTGTTTTGGGACCACTACAGTTTGCCATTTTTATAAATGACTTAGACGCAGGCATAGGTGGATGGATTAGTAAATTTACAGATGACACTAAAGTTGGTGGAGTAGTGACAGTTCAGAAGAATGTTACAGGTTGCAGGGGGACTTAGATAGACTGCAGGATTTGGCTGAGAGGTGGCAAATGGAGTTCAATGCAGCTAAATGCAGCTAAAGTAAGGCTTACTGGTCTATAATTACCTTGGTCATCTCCACTGCTCTTCTTGAACAAGGACGCAACATTTGCAATCCTCCAGTCCTCTGGTACTAAACGTGTAGACAACAACGACTCAAATATCAAGGTGATGCACTTTGGGAAGAATATAACAGGAAGGCAGAGTACTGGGTCAATGGAAAGATTCTTGGTAGTGTGGGTGTGCAGAGGGATCTTGGAGTCCATGTACATAGATCCCTGAAAGTTGCCACCTGGATTGATAGTGCTGTTAAGAAGGCATACCGTGTGTTAGGTTTCATTTGTAGAGGGATTGAGTTCCAGAGTCGCAATGTTATGCTGCAACTATACAAAATGCTGGTGCGGCCACACTTGGAATATTGTGTACAGTTCTGGTTGCCATATTTTGGGATGGATGTGGAAGCATTGGAAAAGGTGCAGAGGAGATTTACGAGGATGTTGTCTGGTCTGGAGGGAAGGTCTTATGAGGAAAGGCTGAGAGACTTGGGTCTGTTCTCATTGGAAAGAAGAAGGCTAAGAGAGGATTTGATAGAGAAATACAAGATGATCAGAGTAGGGTAGACAATGAAAGTCTTTTTCCTAGGATGATGATGTCAGCTTGTACGAGGGGGCGTAACGACAAATTGAGGGGTGATAGATTTACGACAGATGTCAGAGGCAGGTTCTTTGCTCAGAGAGTGGTAAGGGCGTGGAATGCCCTACCTGCTAATGTAGTTAACTCAGCTACAGAGTTTGTGTGAAGATTTGTAGCTCGGGTGCTCGTTGTTGTGGTTCTGTTTGCCAAGCTGGAAGTTTATATTGCAAACGTTTCGTCCCCTGGCTAGGAGACATCATCAGTGCTGTGGAGCCTCCTGTGAAGCGCTTCTTTGATGTTTCTTCCGGTATTTATAGTGGTCTGTCCTTGCCGCTTCCGGGTGTCAGTTTCAGCTGTCCGCTGTAGTGGTTGGTATATTGGGTCCAGGTCGATGTGTCTGTTGATGGAGTTTGTGGATGAATGCCATGCTTCTAGGAATTCCCTGGCTGTTCTCTGTCTGGCTTGCCCTATGATATTAGTGTTTTCCCAGTCGAATTCATGTTGCTTGTTGTCTGAGTGTATGGCTACTAGGGATAGCTGGTTGTGTCGTTTTGTGGCTAGCTGATGTTCATGGATGCGGATTGTTAGCTGTCTTCCTGTTTGTCCTATATAGTGTTTTGTGCAGTCCTTGCATGGTATTTTGTAAACTACATTAGTTTGGCTCATGTTGGGTATCGGGTCCTTTGTTCTAGTAAGTTGTTGTCTGAGCGTGGCTGTTGGTTTGTGTGCCGTTATGAGTCCTAAGGGTCGCAGTAGTCTGGCTGTCCGTTCTGAGACGCTCCTGATGTATAGTAGTGTGGGAGCAGCTCACAGGAATCCGATTTGTGAGAGAAGAGGAAAAGGATAGCCAACTCCCATTCCTAGACGTGTTAGTACAGAGAACACCTAACGGAGAATTCACCACAAGGGTACACAGGAAAACAACACACACAGACCAAGTCCTAAACTATGAAAGTAACCACCCCAACACACACAAACGAAGCTGCATCAGGACACTATTCAAAAGAGCCACAACACACTGCAGTACACCAGAACTGCGAAAAGAGGAAGAGGAACACCTATACAAGGTATTCGCCAAAAACGGATACCCGCGCAACTTTATCACCAGATGCCTAAGAGATAGACCACGGAACGAGGACATGCCACAACCAAAAGGACTAGCCACACTACCATACATCAGGAGCGTCTCAGAACTGACAGCCAGACTACTGCGACCCTTAGGACTCATAACGGCACACAAACCAACAGCCACGCTCAGACAACAACTTACTAGAACAAAGGACCCGATACCCAACATGAGCCAAACTAATGTAGTTTACAAAATACCATGCAAGGACTGCACAAAACACTATATAGGACAAACAGGAAGACAGCTAACAATCCGCATCCATGAACATCAGCTAGCCACAAAACGACACAACCAGCTATCCCTAGTAGCCATACACTCAGACAACAAGCAACATGAATTCGACTGGGAAAACACTACTATCATAGGGCAAGCCAGACAGAGAACAGCCAGGGAATTCCTAGAAGCATGGCATTCATCCACAAACTCCATCAACAGACACATCAACCTGGACCCAATATACCAACCACTACAGCGGACAGCTGAAACTGACACCCGGAAGCGGCAAGGACAGACCGCTATAAATACCGGAAGAAACATCAAAGAAGCGCTTCACAGGAGGCTTCACAGCACTGATGATGTCTCCTAGCCAGGGGACGAAACATTTGCAACATAAACTTCCAGCTCGGCGAACAGAACCACAATAACTCAGCTACATTAGGGAGATTTAAACAATCCTTGGATGAGCACATGGATGATGATGGGATAGTGTAGGGGGACGAGCTGAGAATAGCTCACGGGTTGGCACAACATCGAGGGCCAAAGAGCCTGTTCTGCGTTGTATTGTTCTATGTTCTAAAAGATCCTTTGGGTCCTTGGATGGAGGTGAGGGGGGAGGTATGAGCTCAGGTTTTACACCTGCGGTGGCAAGGGAAGGTGCTGGGAGTGGAGAGTGTTGGTTGGGAGCGTGTACCTGATGATGCAGTCCTGGAGGGAATGATCTCTGCAGAACACAGATAGGGGTGGGGAGGGAAATATGACCTTGGTGGTGGGGTCTAATTGTAGATGCCAGAAATGGCAGAGGACCATTCAACCACATGGCATCAACATTGACTTCACTAGTTTCCAAATCTCCCCTCCCCTCACCTCCCCTCACCTCATCCCAGATCAACTCTCCAACTTGACACCCTCCCTCTTGACCTGTCCCACCTATCCACTCCACTCTCCCCACTGACCTATTGCAATAACCCCCCCACCTGCATTCCACCTATCACCTTTCCCCAGCTTTAGCCCTGCCTCCTATTTATCTCTCAGCCCTTGTCTCAGTTTACCTCTGCACCCCCCACCCCCACCCCCCCGCCTACATTCCTCATGAAGGGCTTGCCTGAAGCATTGACTCCTGCTCCTCGGATGCTGCCTGACCTGCTGTGCTTTTCCAGCACCACACTATTCTACACTGACCCTCCAGCATCTGCAGTCCTCACTTTGCAGTGTGTCCTGTGTCCTGGCCTATATTTATCCCTCAGGCAAAAAATATATTTTATTATAATTATCTGTATGACTTCATAGTTTGGAAGTATTGTCTATGTGTAAATTATGATGTTTTGTAATGTATGAATGATTGAGCTGATGTAAACCACTGTCCAAATGAGAGTTCCTCCTGTGTTGTTTTGGGTCAGGAGGTCTTTTATCTAATATCTCAGAGGTCCGTTCAAATTCTTGGGTAAAAACAGAAGACCTTGCACCAATCAAACAGTACTTAACACCTCCCATGCCCCTATATGATAAGACATGGGGGCAGAAGTAAGCCATTCAGCCCATCAAGTCTGCTCTGCCTTTCAATGATATCTTGGGTAATCTGAATCCTCATTTTACCTGTCTTTTCCCCGTTGCCCTTGATTCCATTGCTGATGAAAACCTATTTTGGCCTTTCAGAATACTTAACAGTTCATTCTGTATCATACTCAGCAAGTGATCCTCTCGATTGAATCCAGGTCTGGTCTATGTCACATGCTGTATTATCTGATACTGATTATCTTCCTGATAATACTGTGCTGCTCCCACACCAAGCTAATTCTTCCCAGAATAGCTCTCCAGAAGATCTGGCTGGAGCTTTTTATTTATTCACAAATTTTATCCCTTTATGTTCTGGCCTTTCAGACAAAGGCCAATGCTTCACTGGACTTTTAAAAATTATTTTGTTCTATTCACTAGTTATTAGAGGTTTTGTATTGAACCCTAGACTCTCAAATGGGATGAGAATAGTTGGGTGCTTGTTATTGACTGGTACAGATTCAATGGGCTGAAAGGCCTTTTTCTGTGCTATGACTATTCTCATTCACAGTTTGACTTCTTGCCATTTGAAAGATAATCATGTCTTTTTTTTTATTCAGTTCAACATAGACATTCATACATTGTCCCATGCTGATGTCATAGTTTCCCCCCAAAGCCCCACATTCACTCAATTTATCCATATCCCTTTGCAATGTTTGCTCCCTGCTGTCTTATTTACTGGCCCTCCTCAGCCAGTTTCATCACCAAGCTCGAATGTATGCTCTCTATTCTTTTATTTAAATCACGAACCAAACCGTAAAAAGCTCCCTGAACCTGGAGACTAATAGGCCCAGTAATTGCTACTTCCTTTCAGGATTCTTAAATATGAGGCATTGGCAATTTTTAGTTGACAATTCCTGAGAGATGATTTGAAGATCACTATTAAAATCTTTACAATTTATTTTCTCTTTAGTACTTTGAGGGTGGAATCCATCACATCATGGAATCATATAGTATGGAAAAGGCCCTTCAGCCCATCAAATCTATACTGCAACCTACAGTAATCCTCTTTCCTGCATTAGGACCATGGCCTTGAATGTTATGATGCTTATTTAATGGTTGAGCGGTTTTCCACTTTAATTATTTCTATAGACAGTGCATTCCAGACATCCATCACCCTCAAATGTTTCCTCAAATCCATTTTAAACCTCCTGCCTTTCACTTTAAAATTATATCTCCTTGTTAGTAAACCTTCTAAGGGGAACAACTGTTTTTTATTTACCTTGTCTGTGCCCCTTATAATTTCACACATCTTTATTAGATCCTCCCTCAACATTCTGTGCTTCAAAAAAAAACAAACCTAGTTTATCCACCCTCTCTTCATAGCTGAAATTCTCCATCCCAGGCAACATCCTGATAAACCTCCTTTACACCCCCTGCAATAATATCACATTCTTCCCATAGTGGAAATCAGAATTGCACACAGCACCCAAGCTGTGGCTTAACAAAAGTTCTATACAATTCCAATGTAACCTTCTTGCTCTATAACCTGTGTCACAACTGCAAGTGTTCCTAATACCTTCTTAAATCAGAGACCCAGATAATGTTCTGGAGACCTGGGTTCGAATCCCACCACAGTAGATGGTGGAGTTTGAATTCAATTTTTAAAAAATAAAGAAAATCTGGAATTAAGAGTCTAATGATGACATGAATCCACTGTCAATTGTCGGGGAAAACCCATCTGGTTCACTAATGTCGGTTGGGAAGGAAACTGCCATCCTTACCTGGTCTGGCCTACATGTAACTCCAGACCCACAACAATGTGGTTGACTCTTAATTGCCCTCTGGGGAGTAAGGGATAGGCAATAAATGCTGCCTAGCCAGTGACACCCTCATCCCATTCCTGAAGAAGGGTTCATGCCCGAAATGTCGATTCTCCTACTCCTTGGATGCTGCCTGACCTGCTGCGCTTTTCCAGCAACACATTTTCAGCTTTAAAAAAATACCCCAGTAACCTGTCCTGCTACTTCAGATATCTGTGGGCAAGCACCCCAACATCTCTCTTCTTCTAAACCACCTAGTATCTTGCCATTTATTATTTCCTTGTCTTGTTCCTTCTTCCAAGTTGTATTTCCTCATGTATCAGAGTTAAATTCCATCTGCAATTAATCTGCCCAGTTGATCAATCAATCCATTTATATCTTTTGTAATCTAACACCTTGCACCTGAATTGGAGGGGGATCAATATCTTGGGGGCCAGGTTTGCTAGTGTTACAAAGGAGGGTTGAAATAAGATTGGTGGCAGGGTAATCCTCAACAGCAGGGAGGCAGGTGTGAGGCTGGAAGGAGATAGAGTAATCAGAAATAATAAAGTGAAGAAACATATCAGGCTGGAACACAGTGGGGAGCGAGGAATGCCTGTTGGGTTAAATTGCATCTTTTTCAAAGTCCGGTAAGGCCAATGAACTCATCGCTTGGATAGGTACATGGGACTGGGTTATTATAGCCAATACAGAAATGTGGCCAAGGGAGAGACAGGAATGGCAGCTTAATATGCCAGGGCACAGATACTTTAGGTGTGACAGACGTGGTGGAAAGAAGGGACAGGGCGTTTCACTTTTGAATAAGGCAAGTCTAACAGCAGTAGTCAGAGATGAAATAACTGAAGGATCATCCAATGAGGCTTTGTGGGTGGAGCTAAGAAATAAGGAGGGAATGGAGATGTTATTGGGGTTGTACTATAGGTCCCCAAATAGTCAATGGGAATTAGAGGAACAAATATGCAAGTAGACATGGGATACCTGCAAGAGCAATAGGGCTGTCATAGGGGATTTTCCGAACATAAACTGGCACTGCCATTGCATTAAAGGCTTAAATGGCGTGGAATTTAAGTGTGTTCAGGAAAGTTTCCTCAAGTAGTATACAGGGGATTCTACTTGGGAAGGGGCAAAACTCGACCTGCTCTTGGGAAATAGGGCAGGACAGGTGACATTGGTGCAGCTCTTTGGGAACAGTGACCATAGTTCTATTAATTTTAAAATAGTTATGGACAGGGACAAAACTAGTTCACAGGTTCAAGTTCTAAATTGGGGCCAGGTGAATTTTCATGGAATGAGACAGGAGGATTAGAGTAGCTTTTTTGCAGTCAAAGGGACCTCCAACAAGTGGGAGGCATTTACAGAGAGACAGTTAGAGTTCAAGGTATGTAAGTTCCTGTGAGGGTGAAAGGCAAGGTTGGCAGGAATAGGGAACCCTGGATGACAAGAGATATTGAGGCTCTGACCAGAAAAAAGGAAGCATGGGTCAGGTACAGACAACTGGGATTTAGGGAATCCCTGAAGGTATGTAGCGGATACAGGAGTTTACTGAAGAAGGAAATCAGGAAGGCGTACAGGGTTCACAAGATAGCCTTGGCTGAGAAGATTAGAATGAATCCATAGAGGTTTTCTAAGTATATTAAAGGAAAGAAAATAACTAGGGAGACACAGTAGATCCCTCACGGACCAAAGTGGACGTGTATGTGTGAACCCGCAGGAGGTGGGTGAGTTCCTCAATGAATATTTATCATGGAGAGAGACATGAAGACTTGGGGAAGTTAGTGGTAATATCTTTCAAACAGTCCATATCATAGTAGAGGAGGTGTTGGACATACTAGAATGTATGAAGGTGGACAAATCTCCTGGTCCTGACCAGATATAGCCAAGAACCCTGGAAGAGGCGAGAGAAGAAATTGTGGAAGCCCTGGCTGATATTTTTGCATCATCATTAGCCACGGATAAGATCCCGGAAGACTGGAGGGTAGTGAATGTTGTGCTCTCATTCAAGAGCAGCTGCAAAGAAAAACCTGTGAATTATAAACCAGCAAGCTTAACATCTGCAGTAGATATGTTACTTGAGAAGATTCTGAGGGATAAGATGTACATGCATTTGGAAAGATAGGGTTTGATTAGGAGTAGAGCTGAAAGTGTGTTGCTGGAAAAGGGCAGCAGGTTAGGCAGCATCCAAGGAACAAGAAATTCGATGTTTCGGGCATAAGCCCTTCATCAGGATTGAGGAAAGTGCGTCCAGCAGGCTAAGATAAAAGATAGGGAGGAGGGACTTGGGGGAGGGGCGATGGAGATGTGATAGGTGGAAGGAGGTCAAGTTGAGGGTGATAGGCCGGAGTGGGGTGGGGGCGGAGAGGTCAGGAAGAAGATTGCAGGTTAGGAAGGTGGTGCTGAGGCTAACGATGCCCTCTACCGCGAGGAGGTCAGTGCTGGGCCCGTTGCTGTTTATTATATATATCAATGATTTTATGAGAATATACAAGGTATTGTTAGTAAGTTTGGTGATGACACTAAAATAGGCAGTACTGTGAACAGTGAAGAAGGTTACAGAAATTGCAGCAGGACCTTGATCACCTGGGGATGTGGCCTGAAAAAGGGCAAATATAATTTAATATGGATAAGTGTGAGGTCTTGCATTTTCGAAAGTCAAGTCAAGGTAGGAGTTTCATGGTGAATCGTAGGGCCTTAAGGAGTGTAGTGGAACAGAGGGACCTTGGAGTTCAGGAGCACGGTTCTCTGAAAGTGGAGTTACAGGTAGACAGGGCAGCGAAGAAGGCTTTTGACACACTGGCCTTCATCAGTCAGGATATTGAGTATAGAAGTTGGGAAGTTATGTTGCAGTTGTACAGGACATTGGTGAGGCCACACTTGGAGTATTGTGTGTGGTTTTGGTCACCTTGCTATAGGAAGGATGGTATTAAACTGGAAAGAGTGCAGAAGAAATTTACAAAGATGTTGCCGGGACTCAAGGGTCTGAGTTATATGGAGAGGTTGGACAAGCTAGGACTTTTTTGTTTAGTGCATATGAGATTGAGGGGTGGATCCTATAGAAGTGTATATGATCATGAAAGCCATGGATAGAATGAATGTACTGTCTTTTTCCCAGGATCAGGAATCAAGGTCTAGAGGGCATCAGTTTAAAATTAGAGAGGGAGAAAATAAGAGGGAACCTGAGGGGCAACTTCTTTTACACAGAGGGTGGTATGCATATGGAATGAGTTGCCTGCAGAAGTGGTTGAGGCTGGTACGTTAACATTTAAAAGGCATTTGGACAAATACATGGCCAATTGTAGGGAAATGGGGTTAGCGTTGATGGACATTTTGTTCGGCATGGACCAGTTTGGGCTGAAGGGCCTGTCCCCATGCTGTAGGACTCTATAACTATGACCTTCCACCTCATTGTCAACAACCCTGCCAGTCTGTATCATCCACAAACGTACTTCTCATTTTTCCACATTCTCATCATTTATGAATGTCAGAAACCATAAGGGACCCAGCACAGATCCTGGTATGTCACTGAAAACCAGACTCCAGTCACACAAACAGCCTTTTATCACCACCCTCTGCCTCCTACCACGAAGCCAACTTTGCCAAGTTCCATTTATTCCATTGGAGTTTTTACCTTCTCTCAGTTTTCCATGTGGCACCTTGTCAAATGCTTTGTTGAAATCCATATTAACTGTTTTAACTGCCCGACCATCATCCAAGCGCTTGATCAGCCCCACAAAAATTCCAACAGATTTGTTAGGCATGACGTCCTTCTGACAAAGCCATGCTGACTGTATCTGATTAAACCTTACCTCTCTAAATGGAGATTAATTCTCTCTGACTATTTTCTCCAAATGCTTCCCTATCGGACTACCTCTACCACCCTTCCTATAAAATGGAACCTCCAGTCCTCAGGCACCTCCCCTGTGACCAGACACAATTTAAAACTTTGGGACAGAGCCCTGTAATTTCTTCCTCATTCTTCTATAGCCGCCTAATTAAAACTCATCCAGATGTGGCAATTTATCCACTTTTAAATTCACCAGTGCGTCCAAACTCTCCATATTTCCCACATCATAGTCCAACCTAAAGTCGTACAGGTTAGAAACAGGCTCATCATGCCTTTGCCAACCAGCAAACACCAGACTGCACTAATTCACTTTACCTACATTTGGTATATAGCCTTGATGCCTTAGCATTTAAGTGCTTGTCCTCTTAAATGTTGCGAGACGACCTGCCTCCATCATTCCCTCAGACAGGATGTTCCATATTTCCACTACCCTCAGGATGAAAAATCTTTACCTTGGAGCTCCTCTTAGTTCACTTACTCCACACCTTAAGAGTATGCCCTCTTGGTCTTAGACATATCCACCATAGGGAAAAAATTCTGATCAACTGTGTTTACCTCTCATAGATTTGTATACCTCAATCAGATCACTCCCTCAGCCTTCACAGCTGCAAGGAAAGCACATCCAGGCTATCCAGTCTCTCCTCAAAACTGAGACTTTTCCTCCCCTGCAACATTCAGGTGAATCTTTTTGCAATCATGTCCTTCCAATAGTGGCCAGAACTTTATACAGTATCCCATCTGTGGCCTAACTGATTTATGATGTTGTAGCAAGACTTCCTTGCTCCTATTTTTTATACCCTGGCTAATGAAGGCAAGCATCCAGTTTGCTGTCTTCACTACCCTGTCTACACCATTAAGGATCTGTGGACTTGTATGTTAAGGTCCCTTTGTTCCTCAGTATTCCCTAGGGACCTATCATTCATTGTGTAAATCTTTCCTTTGTTAAACCTCCAATAGTGGAATGCTGACACCAATGTGTTGTTTATCAGGAGTAAATTTCATCTGCTGTTGCTCTGCCCAATTTATCAGCTGATCAATATCAGACTAGCCCGAGGCCACCTCTCTATCAATAGCACCACCAATTTTCATTCATTTACTAGCTTACTAATTATACCTTCTACACTCACATACAAGTAGTAAACATAGATAACAAACAGCAAAGGTCCAATATGGATCCCTGTGGTCACAGGCTTCTGATCACAAAACTTCCCTCTACAGCACCCTTTGCCTCCTAATTACAAGCCAGTTTTGGATCCAGTTTGGCATCTTGCCTTGGCTGCACTGGGCTCTTACTTTTGGACCAGCCTGCTATGTGGGACTTTGTCAAAGGTTTACTGAAGTCTGAAGTAAATCAACTGCAATACCCTCAACATATTCAGTCAGTTTTTCAAAAAATCGCAGTTGACTAATTCAGACAAGATCTCTCTCTGACAAAACAGTGCTGACTTTCCTTGACCAATGCCCTGCCTTTTCAAAGTATTGATTAATCCTATCCCTTTGAATTTTTTTCCAATAATTTCCCTATCGCTGAATAATTATCTAGTACATTCCTTGTTGCCTTATTGATCAAAGGAACCATGTCAGCTATCCTCCAGTAATTTCAACTTCACCTGTGGCCAGTGAAGTATCTCCACCAGGCCCCAACAATCTCCTCTTTTGTCTCTTATAGCACCCTGGCAGGCATCGCTGCAGGTCCTGGAGATTTATGTACCTTTAGGCCAAATAAAATCCTAACACCTCTTGCTTATTAATCTTTGTTCTAGAACCTCACCATTCCAACTGAAATTGCGAGCTACAATGTCTTTTTCCTTTGTGAATACAAATGAGAAATTCTCATTTAATTCCACACCCACTTCCTTTTGCTCCACGCGCAGGTTGCTCCTTTGGTCTCTAATAGGTCCCCTTGTTACTCCTAATATATTTATAAAGAGCCTTGGGACTTTCCTTAATCCTATCTGCCAGTAACATATCATGGTACATCTTTGCCCTCCTTGTTTAAGCAACACCCCATGCACTCCATACCTTTGAAGGGTGTTTGCTGTTTCTAATGCTCTGTACTTAACATATGCCTCCTTTTTCTTCATCATACTCTTGATATCTTCTCAAATTCTGTATTTGCAGAATTACGTCCTGGGGATTTAGCTATCATTAGTCTCTTTAATATTAGAATTCTTCATATCTTTGACATTTTGTTCTATTACTTTGAAGTTAGCTGGCATGAGAGATATTTGACAACACACCACATAAAATGGGTAATCAATAAAGCAAGTTGTTGTACTTGTGTATTGCTCGAGCACAAGTATTGCTTTGGTTTCTACATCTAAAGAAAATTTGCCTTTAGGGGTTTGCCATGTTGATTGCCTGCAATAGGCTTTCCTTCAAAGGAGCTTGTATCGAATGAGTCTGGAATTTTGAAGAATAAAATGATCATATTGGTAGAGGTTGGTGAGCTTTGGATCGTTGTCACAGAATCCTACAGAACAGAAACAGATCCTTCAGTCTAACTCGTCCATGCCAACGATGCTAAACTAGTCCCATTTGCTTGTGATTGGCCCATATCCATCCAGACATTTCATATTCATGTACATGTCCAAATGTCTTTCAAATGTTGTAACTGTACCTGCATCTACCACTTCCTCAGGCAGTTCATTTCACACAGGAGCAACCGTCTGTGAGAAAAGTTTCCCCTCAGGTCCCTTTTTAAATCCTTCTCCTTTCACCTTAACCTATGCTGTTTAGTTTTGAGCTCCCATATCCTAGAGAAAAGACTTTATCTATGTCTCTCATGATTTTATAATCGTCTTTAAGGTCACTCCTCAACCTCCTGCACGCCAATTTTAAAAGTCTGAGTCTATCAAGCCTCTCCCTATACCTCAAACCCTCCAACCAGTTCCAGGATAAATCCCTGAATCTTCAGTCAGCACTTAAGTGGCAAATATTGTGAACTGATCCAGCCAGACCAGGAATGAAATACTACAGGTCGTTCTGCTATGACATGCATTTTGTCAGTGCAAATTGTCTATAATGCAATTGATGAATTGTGAGTGTTGTTTGGATAATGCAAACTTTCCACTGAACAGGTATAGTGATTTTCTATTAGTGATCTTCTACAGCACAATTTTTTCAGCAGTTTTCCATAGTGTGAGGTTGTAGACCAACACAATTGTTGCATTATAGCAGAAGGACCTGTAACTGCAAGATGCCAAAGTTCTCCATTATTGGAGTTTCTTCACCTGGAGTTGAGATAGACTAAAAGATCAAGATTAATTTCTGACATGAGACAACAACTCCCATTATGGTAGCATGCAGTGAAGAAAGCAAACAAAGTGGATTTGGGCTATTTTTCATCCAGAAATCTTTCTGTTCCTAGTTTCCGTAATGTTCAAATTCCAGTCATCTAGGGTTGAGCATTTTCTGCTCAAACTTTAATGGCATCACTGTAAAAATAAGAAACTCACAGCTTTTCAAATAATGCATTTAATAAAAGCAATTGTGTTGCATTAGGCTCATGCCTCCATTAAGCAACGTAGAAATTAGTATATTTTTACTGTAAAAATGTCTTGTTCTTCATTTTCTCTACAATTAGGTTGGAAATGTAATTTTCTTTGTCTCTTTTCTCTGTGATAATATTATTACTAATTGAAAGCTCTGATGTTCATTTTCTGACAGTGGTTAGAAACCAGACCGAATCGACAGGTTTGCCCTGTTTGCAAAGCAGGAATTAGTCGAGACAAAGTAATTCCCCTTTATGGAAGAGGAAGCACAGGCCAGCAGGATCCAAGGTGAGTTCCAAAGCAGCAAAATGAAACCTGGGCAGACTTGTCACAATTTGTTATGTAAATCCTTCCCTTGGTTGCATCTTGATGCCATTCACTAAATTCTCAGAGGTCGATTACAAACTCCATAGGATGCTTCTTCCAGATGTGAAAACTATGCATGTTAACTGTGTTACTTTGTTTTGTTAGTGGGAATGAAAGCAATAAGGTGGATGAGAATGCAAAGTGATAGATTGTTCGTGGCCTTCCAAAGAATTTCTGTCCTTTGCAGAATTGGCTCACCAGGCTAAAACAAATTGAAGACACTCTGACCAGTCCTGACTCCCTCAGACTGCTTTGATTGTTTTGACAGCCACATTGAAACAATAACGTGAAAGAACCCTGCACATAAATAAAAATTTGTTTGGAAGTTCAAAACATATGATAAACTTCTGGGACTGTGGTAATCGTCATCATTGTTCCTGGTACAGTGTTGATTAGAAGTTTGACATAAAGACAGTGCTGTGGACACATAAGACATTGCATTAAGATTTCTAAAAGATGCTGAATGTGAACTGAGTAACAAGTTAGCAACAGGCTTTAAACAGTCTCAGTGTTCATTTTATGGCTAGCAGGAGGGCAATGGCGCTATAGGCTGCCAGGCTATTGTCAAAAATGATATCGATGCCATTACAAAAGGTGTTCAGCACACCCTTCAGGTCTGACCTACAGATGGCCACAGTAAATGTGGCCTTGTGAATGTCATTTTTCATTTGAACAATTTTACTCTCATTGCCTGCAAAACTGCCTCAAGGGCTCTTCAGAATTCACCTGGTTCCCCTTGCTGCTTGAGATGTGCAGGATCATAATTGACAGCCGCATTCTTGACATTTCATGTCCTCTCTGTCTCCTCTCAGTTTGCTTTTGAATGATCAGTTCATGAAATTTATGGAATGTTATAATTTTCTTGGTTTGAACATTCAAATTTCATCAGAATCAATTTGATTCATTCTTGCACATCATTGCCAACATTATATCTTGTCTACTATTGTTCAATTTCAGAGAGAAAACTCCTCCGAGACCGCAAGGCCAGAGACCTGAGCCAGAGAGTAGAGGGGTGAGTGCACTTTCATTTCTGGACACAAGATGCAGAGACAAAATGGGAGGAGGGACACAGAAGTGAGGGGATAAGGTGAATTGTTTGTGGTGGCTGGGATAATGGACCTGTTTTGTGTTTGTTCTACGCTTCTGACACAACTCTGGATTGGGAGTGGACCATTCAGCCCTTCAAAGTAAACCATCCAGTCCACTGAATCTGCACCTGTTTCTTCAATTCATTAATCCCATTCCCACCCTCTTCTCTCAGAACCCTGCATTTTTCTCTAGTTATTTATCCAACGCTTTTGAAGCAATATCTACCACCACATCGGGCATATTGCCATTTTTTAAAATCCTTCTCCTCAGGTTCTTCAGAATTTAAATAGATTTTTAATTCTCATTTTAATCAGATCAGTTTCTCTTTAAAATCATAAAGGCATAAATACTGCAAAAAAAATCCGTTATCACATCTTTCTGCTGAGACCAAGCATAGAGTCTCAATGGATCCATAGTTCATTCAAATAATCTGCCAGTCAATTACATCAAACTTGGTTTGTATTTCAACTTCATCTATCCACATTGATTCCCTACCCTGACCCAACCAAAGAGGTGAGGAGAATGCTATCTGTCTGCTTAGAGTTTTCCCAAGAGGTTGGTTTCTGGGAAGAGGAACTCCAATTATGTGGATAAATTGGAGATGCTGAAGCTGTTCTCCTTAAAGAGAAGAGAAAGCTGAGTGAAAACTAATGAAGGGTTTGGACGGAGTAGATGAGGGGAAAGGTTGTTCCATTGGCAAAAGAGAACTAGAGACCAGTTTAAGTTGGTGGACGAAAGCACCAAAAGCTAAACTTGTTACCATCGAAATGGTTGAAGTGAATAGCTTAGGTATTTTCAAAAGGAAACTAGATCAATACTTGAGAAAGAAAGGAATATGGAAAAGACAGGCGGGATAATATAGAACAAAGGATAGTACAGCACAGTACAGGCCCTTCGGCCCACAATGTTGTGCCGAGCATTTAGCTTAATCTAAGATCAACCGAACCTACACATCCCTCAATTTACTGCCATCCATGTGCTTGTCCAGCAGTCACTTAAATGTCCCTAATGTCTCTGACGCTACTACCACCACTGGCTGTGCATTCCACATACCCACCACACTCTGCATAAAGAACCTATCTCCCCTATACCTTCCTTCAGTCACCTTACAATTATTACCCATCATGACAGCCATTTCTGCCCTGGGGTAAAGTCGCTGGCTATCCACTCTACCTATGCCTCTCTTTATCTTGTACACCTATATCAAGTCACCTCTCTTTCTTCTCTCCAGTGTGAAAAGCCGTAGCTCACTCAACCTTTCTTCATAAGACATGCCCTCCAATCCAGGCAGCATCCTGGGAAATCTCCTCTACAGCCTTTCTAAAGCATCTACATCCTTCCAATAATGAGGCAACCAGAACTGGACACAATATTCCAAACGTGGTCTAACCAGGGTTTTATAGAGTTACAGCAAAACCTCGCGGCTCTCAAACTCAATCCCCTTCCTAATGAAAGCCAAAACACCATACACCTTCTTTTTATTTTTTATTTTTTTTTTGTGGGTGGGTGTGCGTGAGTGCATGTGTGTGTGGGTGTGTGTCTGTGCACGTGTGTTGAGTGATTGTGTGTTTCTGTGTGAGTGCATGTGTGTCAGTCCCATACACCTTCTTAACAATCCTATTAACTTGGGTGGCAACTTTGAGGGATCTATGTACGTGAACCCCGTGATCCCACTATTCCCTCACACTGCCAAGAATCCTGACTTTAACCTTATATTCAGCATTCAAATTCAACCTTCCAAAACAAATCACTTCACATTTATCCAGGTTGAACGCCATCTGCCACTTCTCAGCCCAGCTTTGTATCCTGTCAACGTCTTGTTGTAGCTTGCAACAGCCCTCAACACCATCGATGACACCACCGACCTTTGTGTCATTGGCAAACGTACTAGCCCACCCTTCTACTTCCTCATCCAAGTTATTTTTAAAAATTGCAAAGAGCAGAGGTCCAAGAACAGATCCCTGCGGGACACCACTGGTCACCCACCTCCAGGCGGAATATTTCCTATCCATTACCACTCGCTGTCTTTTTGCCAATCAACTCTGTATCCCGACAGCCAAATGTCCCTGTATCCCATACCTCCTCACTCTCTGAATGAGTCTACCATGGGGAACTCTATCAAATGCCTTACTGAAATCCAAATACACCACACCCACTGCTCGACCTTCGTCAGCTTGTCTCGTCACATCCTCAAAGACCTCAATAAGGCTTGTGAGGCATGACCTGCCCCTCTCAAAACCATGCTGACTATCTCTAATCAAATTATGTTTTTCCAAATAGTCATAAATCCTATCTCTCAGAATCCGTTCCAATACCTTGCTTACCACAGACGTAAGACTGACTGTTCTGTAATTCCCAGGGATTTCCCTATTCCCTTTCTTGAACAGAGGAACAACATTCACCTTCCCCCAATCATCCAGTACTACTCACGTGGAGAGTGAGGATGCAAAGATCATCATCAGAGGTGCAGCAATCTCATTCCTCGCTTCACGTAGTAACCTTGGATACATCTGGTCCAGACCTGGGGACTTATCTATCTTGATGCTTCCCAGAATTTCCAGCACATCCAGTTTCTCAATATCCATCTGTTCAAGCCTATTAACCTGGTCCACGGTATTCTCTCTATCAACAAGGTCCCTCTCTCTAGTGAATACTAAAGCAAAAAAACTCATTTAGGGCCTCCCCATTTCTTCAGACTCCACTATCCCTGATCGGCCTAACCCTCTCCCTGATCATTCTCTTATTCCTCACGTAAGTGTAGAACACTTTTCTCTAATCCTTTCAACCATGGCTTTTTCATGCAATCTTCTAGCTCTCCTCAGCCCATTTTGAGTTATTTCCTAGCTACCCTGTAATTCTCTATAGCTGTACCAGATCCTTCCTTCCTCAACTATAAGTAAGCTTCCTTCTTCCTCTTAATGAGAAGCATTGAGTAGCAAGTCGGGAGGTCATGTTATAGCTGTACAGGACATTGGTTAGGCCACTTTTGGAATATTGTATGCAATTCTATCGGAAGGATGTTGTGAAACTTGAAAGGGTTCAGAAAAGATTTACAAGGATGTTGCCAGGGTTGGAGGATTTGAGTTATAGGGAAAGGCTGAATAAGCTGGGGTTGTTTTCCCTGGAGGGTCAGAGGCTGAGGAGTGACCTTATCAATGTTTATGAAATCATGAGGGGCTTCGATAGGAGAAATAGACAAAGTCTTTCCCTGGGGTGGGGGAGTCCAGATATAGAGGGCAAAGGTTTAGGGTGAGAGGGAAAAGATATAAAAGGGACCTAAGGGGCAATGTTTTCATGCAGAGGGTGGTGCGTGTATGGAATGAGCTGCAAGAGAAAGTGGTGGGGGCTGGTACAATTACAGCAGTTAAAAGGCATCTGGATGGGTATGTGAATAGGAAGAGTTTAGAGGGATATTGGCCAAGTGCTGGGAAATGGAACTACATTGGGTTAGAATAACTGGTCAACCTGGACAAGTTGGACTGCAGGGTCTGTTTCCATGCTGTACATCTCTATGACTCCTGTCATCATCCAAGGCTCCTTCACCTTACCACTCCTTGCCTGTCTCATTGGGACAAATTTATCCAACGCTCACAAGTGCTCCTTAAATATCGTCCACATTTCTGTTGTGCATTTCCCGTAGAGCAACTGTTCCCAATTTATACTCGACAGCTCCTATCTAATAGCAGTATAATTTGCCCTCCCCCCAATTAAATTCTCCCATCTGTCTCACCATGGCTATGGTCAAGGTGAGGTAGTTGTGGTCACTGTCACCGAAATGCTGTCCCACTGAGAGATGTGACACCTGGCCTGGCTCGTTGCCTACCACCAAATCCAATATGGCCTCCCCCTAGTCGGCCCATCTACATATTGAGTCAGGAATCTTTCTTGGAAACACCTGACAAAATCGTCTCCATCCAGACCCTCTAAGGAGGTTCCAATCAATATTGGGGAAGTTGAAGTCACCCATTCTGTAACAACAATTATGTTACATCTGCACCTTTGAGATTTGTTATCCAATCTGTTCTTCTGTCTCTCTGCTGCTATTGAGGGGGTCTGTGGAAAATTCCCAATAAAGTGACTGCTCCTTTTCTGTTACTGACGTCCACCCATCCTGACTCAGTAGACAAACCCTCCTCAACAACCCCCTTTTCTGCAGCTGTGATGCACTGTCTAATTAACAATGCTACTCCCTCTCCTCTTTTATCAATTCCACCTCCCTTGTTCTTTTTAAGATCTAAACCCTGGAACCTCCAGCAACCATTCCTGCCCCAATGAAATCCATGTCTCCATTATGGCCGCAACATCTTAGTTCCAAGTACTGATCCATGCTGTACATTCATCACGCTTATTCCTGACACTCCTGCATTGAAATGAACACACTTTCACCCATCCCTTTGCCTTATCAATTGTGTATCCTTCCTAACAAACTCCCTGCATTCTATTTCTACCCATTTAACAATGATCCCATCCTCGGATTTGTAGCTCAGGTTCCCATCCTGCTGCCAAATTAGTTTAAACTCTCCCAAAGTGCTCGAGCAAATCTCCCCCCAGGACATTAGTGCCCCTCCAGTTTAAATGCAACCCGTCCTTCATGTACAGGTCCCACCTGCCCCAGAAGGTGCCCAAATGATCTACGTAGCTGAAGCCCTCCCTCCTGCTCCAGACCTGTAACCACGTGTTTAGCTGCACTCGCTCTCTGTTCCTCCCTCACTAGCACTAGAATAAGGACAATCTGTTTGACCCAGTTGGTTGTTGCATATTCTATGTGGGGGGTGGATGTCTACAAAGTCAGCCACAGTTCCTAACTAAGGTTAAACTGTGGCTTCATGTGTACATAAAAGATCCAGTAGCACTTGTCCTAAGCAATATTTATTTTTGAAGAAAAGTGTTTGACATTTGTAATAATTCGGATTTGGGTTGTACTTTCTTGAGGATGGTGGAGGCAGGTTGAATTCAAGCTCCCACTGAATAAAGCAAATAAATCAGGGCTCTCGGGGGGGGACACAAAACAACAGAGTGGCGCTAACTTGTCGAGACTTCATATACATTTGGCAAGTTATTTGGCCTCAGGTGTGTTGTAACCATTCGATGTTGTCCTGACTCTGACCTAGGAAGTGGACAGAAGGTTTTTCTGGTTTAATTTTTCCCTCTGCCATGAATACTGAACATCAATGTGGGTCATGATTATCCAGAAAGCTCTGCCACACCTTTATATGAGTTTTGATTCTCCATGGGAGTTGGCAATCTGTTCAAACATGGGGAAACAAAGCTCCTCACAATCACACACTATTTTTGAGAATGACAGAATTGTAATTAGAAACTGTGGCTGCATTTGAGCCAAGATCATAGAAGAGTTCACACAGAAACAAGTTCCAAAAAGACTGTTCCCATTCTACATGCCTTTCCTCAGCTTTTCCATTTCTGTCCAGTATTCATCTAGTTTGTTACTTGCTTCAATCAATTCATGTGGAAATAAGGGAGAAACAGTTGTGTGTCATAGGGCACTGGCACCAATACTGGGGGGATGAGAGAGATATTCCAATGGGACAGACTTTATTTTAACCATGGAGGCGAATCATATAACTAGGATTGTGGGTAGGGATTCAAGGGAGAGGAGAGGAGAGGAGGGAAAATTCAATTGAGGGGAGTTCCTAAAATATCAAAAAGAAAGAGAGCGCAAAAATAGAAGGTAGTAAAGAAGCAAATAATAATCAAAATGTGATGAGCAGGGGCAGAAGATATAAGCAGAGTGCAGCAGAAATTAGAAATGGCGTAAATAATATGGTGAAACCAAATTGGGTACAGGATGACTAGGATTTGGAACACAATTTCAAGGATATTCGATGGTTCAGAAAATAGGCAGAAAGAAAAAGGTGATGCAGTAGTATTAGTAAAGGAAGGTATCAGTGCAGTCATTAGTAACGATATATGTGCAATAAGACTATGATGTGGAATCAGTTTTGATGGAAATAGGGCAGAACAAGGGAATAAAGTCACTGGTGGGAGTTGTCCGTAGGACCCCATAGAGTTGCCCCACTAGCATGAAATTTAAATCGGCAAGTAATGAAGGTATGTAAGAAATGCACTCCAATTGTCTTGGATGATTTTAATCTACATATTGACTGAACAAATCAAATGAGCATAAGTAAAATGCAAAACAAATTTATAGGGTGCATTAGGGATTGTTTTTAGAACAGCACATTCACAATGTATCAGGAACGGGTTACTTCAGATCTGGGATTAGGGAATGAGGTAGGATTAACAGGAGATCTCGTGGTTAGGGATCCTTTAAGTAACTCCAGCCTCAATCCAGTATCCTCAACTTAAATGAGACAATTACAGAGCTATGATGAAAGAGTTGTCTAAAGCAGACTGGGAAAACAGTAGTGAGGAGTGGCAGGCATTAAAGTAGTAATTTCATAATGTATAGCAAAGGTTTAGTCTGGTAAAAAAGAATGGACTCAGAGAGAAGGATGAACCACTCATGGTTGACAATGGCAGTCAGAAAGCTTATTCAATCAAAACTGAGACAATCAAAAGTGGCAAAACTAACTGTAAGCTGGAGAATTTGAGATATAGGTGGAGACATAGACTAATCATTCCCTCAAGCCAGCCGTTCAACTGGATCATGGCTGATCCGTCCCCTCTTCAAATAACTGTGGAAACTCTGACTATCCATTTTTACATTGCTAACTACCTTCCTCTCACCACCTTAATATCTTCCCTGGTCAATCTTTTTGTCATTCTGTGCTTTTCTTTATATTCTGATCACTTAACTCACCTAACACTCATCGCTGCCAGTCTTCGACTTTTTCTAAAGTTTGATGTTTTCCCTCATTTACTGAGTTATCCACAGATGATCGACCTTATCTTTACATTTTTTTCTTTATTGTAAGAATATAATTACTCTGAGTGCTTTGAAATATCCTCTTAAATGTCTGCCTGTGTTTTTAATAGAAGTAACCCCGAGTGTAGAAGCCAGTTAACTTCAGCCGGCTCAGCCTTTGTGTCCATATAGTTGCCCTTATTTTGATTTAAAACTTAAACTCAATCATCTCTCTTTTAAACTATAAGTAATCTAGACATTCCTTTAACAAAATCAGAAATTGCTGGAAAATCTCAGCAGGACTGGTAACATCTATGGAGAGAAAGTAGAGTTAACGTTTCAGATCCAGTGACTGTTCTTGATTGTAACTTGGAAAAGCTTAGCATATGATGGGGGAGTGGAGGAGGAAAGAGTAAGCAGTAGGTTTACTCAGTGGTCCCAGTTATGATCTCCACAGTAATATTGCTATTTTATGTTTCTTTAGAAATCTGGAAGTCCAGTTATTTACTTAAAGAATAAACCCATGAGGTTCACTGTTATAAAACAAACAAAAATTACTACACAAAACTCAAATAATATATGGGAAAGAGCTAATAAAGACACTCTATCTTGTCAGTAACATTAAAGGTATCAAAGCTACAGTGAACACAATTGCTTGTGCTCTAAACTGAACTGAACTTCATTATCATTTCCATCCATTTAACTTACACAAAAACGCATCTCACATACCTAACAGAAGTTGAAAGGTTAACCACTTGGTCCAAATACTATTTCAAAGGTTCATATAAATGGTTAAGCTTTCTTGAGCATCTGCTTACTTCTTGCACTATTGTCCCTTCAAATTTGCTCCAACCATTCAAGGGTCGCAGACTCCCAGTTCAACAAAGAATCTTAAATGTGACTATATCTGGACAAAATCACTCCTGGTTCTAATATTCTTAACTCGGGACACACACACTCTTTCTCTCTCTTGGTCACTTTCACTCTATTCCTCCCCCTCCTCTTGCACACCAAAAGGTCCAACTCACTATTCGAATCCTTCAGTTAGCAAAGGTGTTACTAGTTTACAATCAAATAGAATTTCAACTCAATCCTGATTGAAAGAAACGTTCATGAAGGTAACTTGCACGAAACTATATTGCCTGAAAATAGAAACATGTTCAGGAATCTACTCCTTGCATACTGAGCTGTTTATTGACATTTTACTTGTGTTTTATTTTCAGAAAGGCAGGTCACATGGTCAATTACGATAAGCAAGTACATTTTTACAATCAATCACCTTTCAGGGAAAATTAACTCATTAAGGAACCATTCCCCCAACATTACAATATGGAGTTTCTTTAAGCATTGTACCCTTTACAACTTGTTCAGTGTATGCTGCGCAACCTAACAATGTTGTCAGCAAACTTGGATAAACTATAAAATTGATTAATATCACAAAAGCAAAGGCCCCACTATAGAATCTGGAAAGACCTACAGGAATCATGTCCAATTAGATTGTTTACCATTATCCTTATTCTGTCTCCTAATTCCCTACTTCTGTCAATATGATGCCTCCAGTTCTGTTGCTGTCATTTATAATTTCATGAAATGGCATGTTTTATTACATCATAGTCGTGGTTAAACTGTTTGTGATCGTGAATATGCTGTTCTTGTTCTTGATAATCTGTTTCATGTTCAATTACTGCCAAAATCATTTTATTTCCCAGGGTTTCCAAGGTTTTGGATTTGGAGATGGAGGATTCCAGATGTCATTTGGGATTGGTGCATTTCCATTTGGGATTTTTGCGACAGCATTTAACATCAATGATGGCCGCCCACCTCCAGGTAAATAATTAAAATCATTATATTTTCCCATCCTACCCAGATAACATCCAGTGCCGCATGGGACAGGTACAAAGCCAGCTTTCCATATGTGCCACAGTCTCTCTTTTATCCACCGTCGATGCTATATCTTTTAAAAAAAAGTTGCTTTCCAGTTTTAAAATTGGTGAATATTGCAGAAGCAACCTAAACAAATTGTGCTGTTTAGTGAGTCAGGAAGATCGAATAAGCTTGCTTATTTCTTAAATTGCTAAAGCAAAATTCAGAGCAAAATCATATGATGGGGAATGGCCTAATTCAGCATTCCAGCTTTGATATAAGAGAGTGGCATTCAGTTCCAGCACTATAAACCTGTTCATGGATCTTGTACAAATCATATTGAAGACCTGATATTGAAAAAGTGGTTGGCCAGTAACCCATTCAACCCAATGAGAGGATTCTGATTACTGGATGTTGATCTAGCCTCTTAGCTGGTGTACAATTCATAGCATAGAGATGTATAGCCCAGAAACAGACCCTTTGGTCTAATTTGTCCATGCTGATCAGATATCCTAACCTAACCTATCCAATCGCCAGCACTTGACCCACCTCCCTCCAATGCTTCCTATTCTTATACCCATCCAGATGCGTTTTAAATGTTGTAGTTGTACCAGCCTCCACCACTTCCTCTGGCAGCTCATTCCATACACGTACCTTTGATTATCTTTGCCCTCTCACATGAAACCTATGTCCTCTAGTTCTGGACTCCCCCACCACAGGGAAAAGACTTTGTCTATTTATCCTATCCATACCTCTAATGATTTTATAATTTGGATAGGATAGGATTGGATAGGCATATGCAGGATAGTGGGCTAGTGTAGGTTAGGTGGGCTTGGATCGGCGCAACATCGAGGGCCGAAGGGCCTGTACTGCGCTGTACTTTTCTATGTTCTATAAACCTCTGTAAGGTCACCACTCAGTCTCTGAGGTTCCAGGGAAAATAGCCCAGCCTATTCAGCCTCTCCTATAGCTGAAACCCTCCAGCACACAGAACATGAGATGGATTGAACCAGCCTGCCTGTATGTATCTGTTGTAGTGAAGTCCATGTAGTGAGGATAGGAGCAGGTTCTCTATCATACTGCCCAGTGTTTGAAAGCCTGTGTAGTTTCACGGTCTTACTTCCAGCAGTTTAGATCTTCTTTAGACCATATTTCACGGAGTACTGTAAGGTCCTTATTATGTAAAAGAAATAGTGCTTAATCTTTCAAGTTTTGATTTTCCTTTTAAATCTATATCCAGATCTCTTTAAACAAGCATGAAAACTAGGAATCAATGATTCTGTTTAATGATTTGTATTCATAATACATTACCCATTGAGAACCCTCAAGAAAAGTTGCAAACATATAGTTCTGTATATGCTGGCCAAAATTAAAGTTTTAAACTCTTCAGTTGCACCAAGATTACATACATGGGATGTACAGCACAGAAACAGGTCACTCAGCCCAATAAACAGGATCTACTCAAGTCTTCCTATCTTCCCTCATCAATATCTATTTTCATTACCCGTCTCACCAGTCTCCTTTAAATGCATTTCTTCCATTTGCCTCCAACTCTCCTGGTGTTGCAGTTGATTAGGACTTTAGTGTGGCCACATTTGGAATACTGCGTATAGTTCTGGTCGCCACATTTCCAAAAGGATGTGGATGCATTGGAGAGGGTGCAGAGGCGGTTCACCAGGATGTTGCCTGGTATGGAGGGTGCTAGCTCTGTAGAGAGGTTTAGTAGATTAGGCTTATTTTCATTAGAAAGACTGAGGTTGAGGGGGGAACCTTATTGAGATCTACAAAATCATGAGAGGTATAGATAGGATGGATCACAAGAAGCTTTTTCCCCAGAGTTGGAGATTCAATTACTAGGGGTCATGAGTTCAAAGTGAGAGGGGAAATGTTTAGGGGAGATAATGTGTGGAAAGCTCTTTATGCAGAGGGTGGTGGGAGCCTGGAACATGTTGCCAGCAGAGGTGGGAGAGGTGGGCATGATAGCATCATTTAAGATGTTTCTAAACAGATACATGAATGGGCAGGGAACAGATCTTTAGAGTATAGGCGGCAGGTTTCGTTAGAGGATATAGATCGGAGCAGGCTTAGAGGGCTGAAGGGCCTGTTCCTGTACTGTAAGCTTCTTTGTTCTTTGGTGGTGGCAATGCTACATTCTTGCCATTCTTCAGGTAAAGAAGTTCCTTCTGAATTCTCTGTTGGACCTCTTGTTGAAGACCAAGTTATAATCTTATTTACAAAAGGGAACATCTTTCTGTATCCATTTATACTCAGCATGGAAACAGATCTTTTCGTCCGACCAGTCCATGCCAAACTAAACTAGTCCCACTTGCCTGCTCCTGGCTCATATCCCGCTAAACCTTTCCTAATTATTATTTACCTAAGTTTCTTTTAAACATTGTAATCGTGGCCATATTCACCATTTCGTCAGGAAGTTCATTCTACATGCAAACCACCCTATGTTTAAAAAACGTTTGCTCCTCACGTTATTTTAGAAATCTCCCTCCTGTCACCTTAAAAATGCGCCATCCTGGGGGGAAGAAAAAGGAAAGAATTAAGAACCACTATCCCCATCTTTGCCCTTTATTATTTTATAAACCTCTATAAGGTCACCTCTCAACCTCCTACACCCTGGTGAAAGAAGTCCCAGCCTTTTCTAAGTCAAACCTTCCATACCCAGCAACATCCTGGTCGATCTCTTCTGAACCCTCTCTAGTTTAATAATATCCTTCCTATATCTGGGTGACCAGAACTGGACACAGTACTTCAGAAGAGGCCTCACCATGACTTGCCAACTCCTATCCTGATCATTTAAAATAACTTGGTTAGGTTTCTCTCAGCCCTCGTTTTTGAGAGAGAGCCCCAGCTTGTCAATCCTTTCCTGATTTTTAAATCATTCATTTATAAATCTCTCTACACTCTCCAGTGCCTCTTGTGAGGTGACCAGAACAGAAATCTAACTGCCTTTTTTCTCAATTCTTGCCCTCAATGAAATTCTTTGTTAGCTTTTAGCATGTAGCCAAATCACAACCTTTAATGATTGTAATGATTCTATTCTGAAATCCCATTTCCATTTGACCCCAACTTGCAGGGTCAGTTACTAGGTGGCTTTCAGTATTGATCTTAATTGTCCAGTTATTTGCCTATTCTGCGTGTCTTTTAAAATTCTTATATAGAATGCATAACACCCACACTCTGTTTGCCTTTGAACTGACTTCTTCAGTGATTTCACGCAGCAATTAAGAATCAACATTACTGTAGATTGAGTCACCTGTAAATCAGACCAGATTACAGATGTGATCCCCTGACATTAGTGAGCGAGATGATGTTTTGCAACAATGATTAGAGTCACCATTAGATAATTTGATTTTGCAACATATTTGATTATAGAATATATTCAAATCCATGAGCATCATTTGTGGGCTTTGGATTACTCACCATACCACTCCATCTCTGCATTCCACATCTATTCAAGTGCACCTGCAATTTGGTCCAGTCTAGCAATCCCTTCTGCCACTTGTCCCTGTCCCCAACATTCCCTCTAACTCTTTTCGCTGCTGCACAGGTGTGTGCATGGCTGGAACTTCTGGAGCTGAAGCCGTTGATCGGCATAGCAACCACTTTTCAGCAGACTGAACAAGAACATTGCTTTTGATCTTAATCATTAGTCTATTATCGTACAGTTATTTGAAGGCCTATCAATGAATAATGAGTTGAGATTGTGATAATAATGTTTTATACTTTCCATTAAAGCACACCACGTTAACCCATTAGGTCATCTTGTAAATTTCTGTTTAGTGTATTTGCTTTTTTTTCCAGTTTGTACCTTTGTTATCACAGCTTTTTATAATGGTCTTAGTATTCAGTTCATTTCCTGCCTGTTTGGCTCTACATATGAAACATAATGTGTGTCATTTCTCAAGTTCTAATCTTTTCCTATTCGTGATCTTTAATAAACTGCTGACATTGTAGATTCTTTGTTCTTTGACATTTTTTTCTGCCTGGCTCACCCCATCTCTATGGCTCACTTGAATCCCAGAAATGTTTTTCAGTAGTTTTGAAGCTGACCCATTGGTTAGTACAAGTATTTCCATTCTGTTTTCATAATGATCATCAAATGATGTTGAAGAGCATTCAGTATTGTCATAATTGTAGTAATTTTGAATCAAACCATTTCAAGAAGTCTGTGTCTAAAGCTTATGTCTAAAGTTGATTTCCAGATCCGTCCAATCCATTGGAAGTCACTCTCCTGCGTTTTTCTCGAGTTTCCTGATCTAGTTTTATTTGCCTGCACTTTTGCTTCATCCCTGCTCTCTAGATGCACACTTCATCTGGCCATTGACAGCAGCCAGCATAAAATACAAAGAAGCAAACAAAATGATGGCTTAAAAACCTTCAGTGCGAAGTACTTCAAATCAGTTTGTTTTCTTTTTATTTATTCATGGGGTCACTAACTCGGCCAGAATATATTGCAGATCCCTAACTGCCCAGAGTTCAGTTAAGAGTGAAACACATTGCTGTGGGTCAAGAGTCAGAATCTAAAGGTGGCAGATTTCCTTCCCTAAAGGATATAAGTGAACCTTGGTGGGGTTTTCCTGATAGTTAACAAAGGATTCATGGTCATCATTAGACTCTTATTTCCAGATTATTATTGAATTCAATTTTTTTTTGTTCATTCATGGCATGAGGACGTCTCTGGTGAGGCCAGTATTTATTGCTCATCCCTAATTGCCCAGAGGACAGTTAAGAGTCACCTTATATTGGTTGTGGTTCTGGAGTCATGTGTTGGCCAGACCAGATAAGGATGATACTTGCTCTCCGTCAGGACATTATGGAATCAAATAGGTTCCACCATCTGCCATGGTGGGATTTGAACCTGGGCCACTACCCCATCATTATTAGTTAATTCATTATTTAAATTTGGCTCTGAATTGGAAGGCAGGAACTGGAAGAGTCCAGTACACCTAGAGATAAGAGCTCACAAAGGGAGACAAGGGAAGAAAGGGTGGGAGTGTTTCTCATTTACAACTGTCTCCAGATGCTGGAATCTGACTTTGTTTGTGCCATTTCACCTGCAGCAGTCCCTGGAACGCCACAGTACGTGGATGAACAGTTTCTGTCTCGCCTTTTCCTCTTTGTGGCTCTTGTGATTATGTTCTGGCTCCTCATTGCTTAAGGACAAACGGAAGCGATTACTTTTCTGGATCATTGTGTGATCTGATGAGCCAGATGAACACTTCTGGGAAACTATATCTTTCACCAAGGTTTTCTACCTTTCAAACATACATTATTTACAGAAATCATATCTAATTGGGGCTGAAACCATTGTTTGAATTGACCAATTGAAGATGATGAAAACAGCATGTATATGGATCTAGTTAGAGAGGACTCGTTTGTTCAAAAGATTCCCATTCCTGGGTTGTAATTTTATGGAAATACCTGTGTTCTGTGCTTGTATGTGAAATATTCAGGTCTGCATGCTGATTTCAAGCTGAGTTTCTGATTATCTATCCTTACTCAAATCACTGCATTGTCACTTTGGGAATGGAAAGAAAATGTGTTTCTTGGCTGGTATAATAGTCCTTGAAGTGAAGATTTAAGCTGTGCTTGTCAGGTTTGTTAAGTAGATTTGTCTCCAAGTCAGAAGATTTAAAGTACAAGTTCAACACAACTTGACTGTACAGTCTCAGCTATTTGGCAAGACAGATGTCTAATTTTACGTTCAGATGAATATAAAAGGTCCTATAGTCCTATTTAAAGACTAGCAAGAGTTGCATTTCCTGGTCAACCAAGTTGTCAAACTTAGATTAAACGGTAATGTATTTCATTGCAATTTATGGAATATTGCTGTGCTTGAATTACATTTTCCTACATAACAATTGCTTTAACTGTGATTAATGTTTAGCTGTGAAGAACACTGACATGAACTGAGGTTGTAGACAACTGCAAGTCTCCACTCTTAATTTTGCTAAAAGTAAAACAAATTAGTCACCTTTACCTGCTCGTCAGACTTCATTTGTAGCCACTGATAATATCAATCAACTGTTAAGATCATTTTCTCACTCTGCCTGTACCTATTCAGATCAGAATATTGGAGTAGATCTTTTCAGTGGTACTCTTCCCTTTAATTGAGATGCTCAGTTTTAAACAGTTAGTCAATAAATCTGCATGAAATATTGATCAGATTCTCAACTTATTGCATCACCTCACGGAGTGGGATGGGTGTGCTGGAATCTGGTCCCCCTCTAATCCTGAGCATTTCGATCGCCATGTTCTGGATTCACCTTAACAATCCTTATTCATCTATTTTGTAAGTTCACCTATCAGAGGCCTCTATTCATAGAGTTAGCAAGCTTCTGCACATTTGCCACATCTACCTTTAGGAAAGAAGTAACAGCCCAAAGAGATCTGCAGAATTTGCAGTGTGTTTAAAGTACTCTGTATTTAAATAGATATTAAGGCTGGGGAGACACATTGAACGGCCAGTGAGCCAAGCCTGTTACTTTCACTACAGTCAAAAATTTGCTGGGACCACCTGGGAGGAAGTGGTAATGGAGAAATGTTTGTCAGTCAGGAGATGAAAATTGAAAAGCCTGGATGAGATGGGTTGAGGAACAGATGATGGCATATAGAATGGATGAGATGGAGGAAGATCAGTTCTAAAAGGCTGGATAAGACAGGCTGCACCTGTCATTCAGCTCACCTGATTAGTGGAATTCCAGAAAATTCCTGCGTCTGATAATATAGGGTTCATTCTCGAACCAGGCGAAACCCAGTATGGAGGTGGAGAACATCAGATGCATATGGGGTGATAGCCTTCTATTAGAAACATCCAAATGTATTTTAAATTTAATATCCTGTTTCCTACTTTGTATCAAGTGTAAAATAAAACTTGTGCATCAATCAAATTGATCCTTCATGATTGTTTCTTTGGCCTAAATGATGCTGTATTCTCCTGGATTTTTAAAACAAATCAAGACAGATGGCAACCAATAACCAGTGAAGGCTACAATTATTGACAGTATATACAGAAGTAAATAGGCTGCAGCCAGATTTGCCAATGACAATCACATACCTTACTGTGGACTAGGGAATTGGGCAGAAACTTGGCAGGCGTATAATGGGGAAAATTAAGAGGTCATGGACTTTGGTAGGAAGAATTGAGGAACTGAATATTATATAAAGGGAGACATTGCAGAAAATGGCAATATTGAGGGATTTGGGAGTCCTCGTTTTTCACAAAATCCAAGTTAACAGGGAAATCAAATTTAGATTAGATTTCCTACAGTATGGAAACAGGCCCTTTGGACCAGTCCACGTCAACCCTCCGAAGACTAACCCACCCAGACCCATTCCTCTACCCTATATTTACCCCTGACTAATGCACGTAACAGTATGGGCAATTTACCTGACCTGCACATCTTTGGACTGTGGGAGGAAACCCACACAAACACGGGGAGAATGTGCAAACTCCATACAGACAGCCATCCGAGGCTGGAATTGAACCTGGGTCCCTGGCGCCATGAGGTAGCAGTGCTAGCCACTGAGCCACCCCGGTGTTTCAAAAGGAATGGAGTATGAAAATAGGGACCCAAAGTCTTGCTAAATTTACTCAAGGCACTACTTAGGAAACACCTAGAATACAGTGAAATGTTCTTTTTCCATTCATGTAACAAATCTTATATTTTTACTAAGGAAAGTTATACTGGCTTGATCTGAGGTATAAGGCGAAAGTGAACACTGCAGATGATGGAGATCAGAGTCAAGAGTGTGGTGCTAGAAAAGCATAGCAGGTCAGGCAGCATCCAAGGAGCAGGTAAATAGACGTTTCAGGCAAAAGCCCTTTATCAGGGTGATGATGATGATGAAGGGCTTTTGCCCAAAACATTTATTTCCTGCTTCTCCGATGCTGCCCGACCTGCTATGCTTTTCCAGCACCATACTCTTAGAGTCATAGAGATGTACAGAATGGAAACAGACCCTTCAGTCCAACACATCCATGCCAACCAGATATCCCAACCCAATCTAGTCCCACCTGCCAGCACACGACCCATATCCCTCCAAACCCTTCCTATTCATATACCCATCCAGATGCCTTTTAAATGTTGCAATTGTACTAGCTTTCATCACTTCCTTTCATTCCAACTCATTCACCACTTCCAGCTCATTCCATACACGTACCACCCTGTGTGTGAAAAAGTTGCCTTTTTGGTCTCTTCTATATCTTTCCCCCCCTCACCCTAAACCTATGCCCTCTAGTTCTGGACTCCCCCCATCCCAGGGAAAAGACTTTGTCTATTTATCCTATTCATGCCTCATAACTTTATAAACCTCTTTAAGGTCACCCCTCAGCCTCCAATGCTCCAGGGAAAACAGCCCCAGCCTGTTCAGCCTCTCCCTATAGCTCAAATCCTCCAACCCTGGCAACCTCCTTGTAAATTTTTTCTGAACCCTTTCAAATTTCACATCATCTCTCTTGATCTGAGGTATGCAAAGACTGTCTTATGAGGAGAAGTTGAGTAGATTCCTCACAGTCATAAAGGCTGTATATTATTAAGTATATTCAAGACAGATTTTTAATCAGTCAGTGAATTAATGAGTTTTGGGGAGTTAAGAATTCAGCCGTGATCTCTCTGAATGGAATATATTTGCTCCTATATCTTATGATGTATAATACCTTTGAGAAACCGAAGATGCCCATGATCTACTACCTCTTTTCTCTCAGGTGCATCTAGAATTAGGATTCATAGACTTAGACGAAGTGTCAGAAATTGAGGACTGAGATGAGAAAGTAGTCTTCACACACAGCTGTACATCTTTGGATTTCTGTACCCCAGTGGGTTATACAGGCAGAGCATGGAAACAAACGCTACAGGCCAATTCATCTATGCTAATCAAACATCCTAAATTAATCTAATCCCATTTGCCAGTATTTGGCCCATATTCCTCTAAACAATCCATATTCATATGCCCATCCAGATGCCTTTTAAATGCTGTAATTGGGTAAGACCAATGTCTGCAGATGCTGGAAACCAGACTTTGGATTAGTGGTGCTGGAAGAGCACAGCAGTTCAGACAGCATCCGAGGAGCAATAAAATCGACGTTTCGGGCAAAATAGTCCAGGAACTCCCCACATACGTTCGAGATACCACCCACACCCTCCACCTCCTCCAAGACTTCCGTTTCCCTGGCCCCTAACGCCTCATCTTCACCATGGATATCCAATCCCTCTATACCTCCATCCGCCATGACTAAGGCCTCCATGCCATCCGTTTCTTCCTCTCCAGACGTCCCCAACAGTACCCTTCCACCGACACTCTCATTCGTTTGGCCGAACTGGTCCTCACCCTTAACAATTTCTCCTTCGAATCCTCCCACTTCCTCCAGACCAAAGGGGTAGCCATGGGCACACGTATGGGCCCAGCTATGCCTGTCTCTTTGTTGGCTACATAGAACAGTCGATCTTCTGTAATTACACCGGCACCACTCCCCACCTCTTCCTCCGCTACATTGATGACTGCATTGGCGCCAATTCGTTCTCCCGCGAGGAGGTTGAGCAATTCATCAACTTCACCAAGACATTCCACCCTGACCTTAAATTTACCTGGATCATCTCTGATACCTCCCTCCCCTTCCTGGACCTTTCCAACTCCATTAATGACGACCGACTTGATACTGACATTTTTTACAAACCCACCGACTCCCAGAGCTACCTGGATTACACCTCTTCCCACCCTACTTCCTGCAAAAATGTCATCCCGTATTCCCAATTCCTCCGCCTCTGCTGTATCTGTTCCCAGGAGGACCAGTTCCACCACAAAACACACCAAATGGCCTCCTTCTTTAGAGATCGCAATTTCCCTTCCCAAGTGGTTAAAGATGCCCTCCAACGCATCTCGTCCACATCCCGCATCTCCGCCCTCAGACCCCACCTCTCCAACCGTAACAAGAACAGAACGCCCCTGCTGCTCACCTTCCACCCCACCAACCTTCGCATAAACCAAATCATCCGCCGACATTTCCTCCACCTTCAAACAGACCCCACCACCAGGGATATATTTCCCTCCCCACCCCTTTCCACCTTCCGCAAAGACCGTTCCCTTCGTGCCTACCTGGTTAGGTCCACGCCCCCCTTCAATCCACCCTCTCATCCTGGCACCTTCCCCTGCCCCCGCAGGAATTGCAAAACCTGTGCCCACACCACCTCCCTCACCTCCATCCAAGGCCCTAAAGGAGCCTTCCACATCCATCAGTGTTTTACCTGCACATCCACCAATATAATTTATTGAATCCGTTGCTCCCAATGCAGTCTCCTGTACACTGGGGAGACTGGATGTCTTCTAGCAGACCGCTTTAGGGAACATCTCCGGGACACCTGCACCAATCAACCACACCGCCCTGTGGCCCAACATTTCAACTCCTCCTCCCACTCTGCCGAGGACATGGAGGTCCTGGGCCTCCTTCACCGCCACTCCCTCACCACCAGACGCCTGGAGGAAGAACATCTCATCTTCCGCCTCGGAACACTTCAACCCCAGTGCATCAATGTGGACATCAACAGTTTCCTCATTTCCCCTTCCCCCCCCACCTCGCCCTAGTTCCAAACTTCCACTGTCCCCATAACTTGTCCTACCTGCCTATTTTCTTTTCCACCTATCCACTCCACCCTCCCCTATCACCTTCATCCCCTCCCCATCTCACCTATTGTGCTCTATGCTACTTTCTCCCCACCCCTACCCTCCTCTCACTTATCTCTCCACCCTTCAGGCTCTCTGCCTGTATTCCTGATGAAGGGCTTTTGCCCGAAATGTCGATTTTATTGCTCCTTGGATGCTGCCTGAACTGCTGTGCTCTTCCAGCACCAATAATCCACAAATGCTGTAATTGTACTAGCCTCCACCACTTCCTCTGGCAGCTCTTTCCATACACACACCAGTCTCTGCATAAAAAAGTTGTCCCTTTTAAATCTTTCCCCTCTCACCTTGAAACTATGCCCTCTAGTTTTGGACTCCCCACCCCAGGGAAAAGACCTTGGCATTCTATGCATTCAGCTGCTAGTTCTGTCCATCTCTTCAGCCACATCTCTGTAATTGCTATGATATCCCAGTCCCACATTCCCAACCATGCTCTGAGTTCATATGCCTTACCTGTTAAGGCTTCTTGCATTGAAATTAATGCAGTTTAATCTGTCAGACATACCTCATTCTCTGCTTTGTTTCTGCCTGTCCTAACTGTTTGACTCCTTTTCCCAACTGCATCGATTTCAGACTGATCTCTTTTCTCCCTGTATCCTACCCGCCCACACAAGTTTAGATCCTCCTGAGCAAATCTTTCCTTCTAATTCAGGTGGATTCCACCCTTCGTATATGCATCGCTTCTACCCCAGTAGGGATTCCAATGATGCAACAATGACAATGCTTTTCTCCTCCCCAGCTCCTCAGCCACATATTCATCTGCTCTAACTTCCCCTTCCTACCCTCAGTTGCTCCAGGCACCAGGAGTAATTCCGATATTATTACCAAAGCAACTACCTTTTAAACTTCCTGCCTAATGTCCCATTTCTCTCTTCAGAATCTCGTTCTTTTCCCTTCCTATTGGTTCCAATATGTACAACAATCACCTACTGGCCCTCCTCCCCTTTGAGAATATTCATGGCACAGTGGCTCAGTGGTTAACACTGCTGCCTCACAGCAGCAGGATCCCAGGTTCAATTCCAGCCTCAGGGGACGCTCTGTGTGGAGTTTGCGCATTCTCCCCTCCCCGTACTCCGGTTTCCTCCCACACTCCAAAGATGTGCAGGTCAGGGGAATTGCCTATGCTAAACTGCCCATAGTGTTAGGTGCATTAGAGGGAGATGGGTCTGGGTGGGTTACTCTTTGAAGGGTTGGTGTGGACCTGTTGGGCCGAAGGGCCTGTTTCCACACTGTAGGGAATTTTAAAAAAAGTCTTGATGTGCAAAGTTCAGCCATGACCTTACTGAATGCACATGACCTATCACCCGCCAAGACTACATTTTTATGCAATACTGACTTCTTCAAATAAACAATAAAAACCATCAACATTTTCTGAAAAATCTTTATGTTCAAATGAAACATGGTTGACTGATGAAGGGCTTTTGCTCGAAACGTCGATTTCGCTGCTCCTTGGATGCTGCCTGAACTGCTGTTCTCTTCCAGCATCACTAATCCAGAATAGTATATATAATTCTAAAGCAGGCTGTTTACACATTTCGACATCATTCTCGAATATATTGGCACGTGCTAGAAGTGGATATTGAAGAAAAGACCCCACTGAGCATGTTTGCAAAGCAATATCACTGCTCTTCAAATACAAACATCTTTCACCTGATTTACCACCTCACTGAAATAAATGCTGAATTCATATTTGAGTACTGATGGCCAACATCTTGATGTGGCCTGGTGCACACCACAGGTGATGTAGACGCTGTATCATCCCTGGCAGTTCTCACAGAGAGTACTCGGTCCAGAGGGATTTGATTAATGGCATTGGATTGAGTCTGGATTCAACTCCCCACTTTCCATTTACAGTTCACTTGCTGAACAGAAGCCTGAAAGGCACATCCAGTGAGCCTTCTCAGTTGGATTGCATCCAACCTCAAGCCCCAGGAGTGCCGGCTGGTCCGACGAGGGGGCTGGTTCTGTCTTCATCTTGGCCTTCATCAGTTTCTGTCTGAGGGCTCTCAACTACCAGAGCTATTTCATCGATAAGATCACAATTGGGGTTGGAGAAGGCTGACAGTGGCAACATAATGCGATTCATTTCTCGCTCAGTGGCTCTCTGCTCCTGCTCTTTCTTCAAGTCTCGTCCCCTGGAATAAAATTGTGTAACAGTCAATTAATTAAAGGCACTTCAAAAAGTTTTCCAAAGCATATTTAACAATAAAATGCCCTGTAAAGCACTCTCAATCAAAACATGACAATAGGACGGTAAGGGATAAAACTCAGACTCCTGACCACAAACTTGAACAGACAGATAGATTTTCGCAACATTTTAAGCAAGCGAGAGTGTGTTCAGGAATGCAGTTCCAGAGTTTGACAGCTGAAGAGATGGCATCATTGGTGTGAGATAGTGTGTTATAGATTATCTTTATTAACTCACTCACCAGCTCGCAATCTTCATTAATTGTTTGTTTATTCATTCGTAACCCTTTTACTAACCCGTTATTTACTAAAACAGTTTCCTTCATAATATTGCAATTCTGTGGTATATTTTACTATTGCAAGAGAGATTAAAATTAAAGCAACACTTCTAAACTCATTCACCTTAAACCTTTATTTTTACATCAAAAGTTACCTCTGAATAGATGTTAATATTGTAAACAATATCATTCCCATCAAGTCTCCATGAAACATTATAATATTAAGCAGTCCTTACCAACCATCTCTTGGACCTGAATAGATTCTTCAATTAGTAAGTATCTGTTAAAAATTTGGGCCATTATCCCTTTAAGAAACTAACTGACAAAATTACGCTTCCATGAAATTGCATGAATGAATGAAACTCACACTGGCAAATAGTAAACACATCTCACAACCAGGCTGTGGTAATCACTTGAGAATCCTTTACTCTTTTATTAAGTACAGGTACAATTTCTAACTTACTTACAGCATATAGGACTGGTATTTTTACTAACATTTACTAACTTAAAAGACAAAAGGACTAACACTTAATTATGTAAGGAGACCAGATATACATTCCTAATCCCATCAGAAGTAGCAGCCAGCAATTAGCACATTTTAACCAATCTCCTGTCTCTCAGGACAGAAGCCCTTCAAACCTTTGTGTACTACAGATTAAAAAAATGTAACACCATAGTATTTAAAGGGGCTCTTTGTGGGCGGCACAGTGGCACAGTGGTCAGCACTGCTGCCTCACAGCGCCAGAGACCCGGGTTCAATTCCCGCCTCAGGCAACTGTCTCTGTGGAGTTTGCACATTCTCCCCGTGTCTGCGTGGGTTTCCACCGGGTGCTCTGGTTTCCCCCCACAATCCAAAAATGTGCAGGTTAGGTGAATTGGCCATGCTAAATTGCCCGTAATGTTAGGTGAAGGGGTAAATGTAGGAGTACGGGTCTGGGTGGTATACACTTCAGCGGGTCGGTGTGGACTTGTTGGGCCGAAGGGCCTGTTTCCACACTGTAAGTAATCTAATCTAATCTAATCTAATCTTGTAAGAACTGCATTTCGGGATTGTATTGCCAAACATGTGCTGTGATTGCTGAATAAAAGAGGCTATTTTCACCACTCACCAATCTCTGTCATTATTTGAACACCATCCCACTGTGTGAAGTAAAGGAAGTGAAAAAAAAATAAAGGAGTGCTGATAACTTATTACTGATGAGGATTGTTGTGCTAGAGATAGGGACCAACCTTAATAAGATTTAAATACAAAGTGAGGAATAGTCAAGACTGGAGGGAAGATGATAAAATGACGAAGGAGGTTGGAAGAACACAGCAAGCCAGGCAGCATCAGGAGGTGGAGAAGACAATATTTTAGGTATAACCCTTCTTGAGGACTAGATGTAGGGGTAAGGGAAGCTACAGATAAAGCGAAGTGGGATGTGGGGTGAGGAAAGGTAGCAGAATGGTGAGGTAGTGATAGATGAACACAGGTAGTGGATACAACTGGTTGGTTGATGGGAGGGATGAATCCAGTTGTTTAGCTGGATGGAAGGGTCAGTAGGTTGAATGAGAGGGAGGGGCAGGAAAGTTAGTTGAAATTGGAGAACTCAATCTGGAGTCCTTCGGGCTGTAGGTTGCCCAGGCGGAAGATGAGGTGTTGTTCCTCCAATTTGCAGTCTGACTCACTGCAGCAATGGAGGAGACGAAGGCTGGAATTGAAATGGGCGGTGACCAGGAGGTCAGGGTGGTCATTTCAGGCACAGCAAAAATGTTCTGCGCAACAGACACCTAGTCTGCATTGGGTCTCACTGATGTAAAGAAGACCATTTCGGAAGCACTGGATACAGTTGAACGAGGTTGGAGAAGATGCAGGTGAACTGCTGTCTCACTCGGAAGGACTGTTTGGGGCCCTGGATGGAGATGTGTGAAGTGGAATACAGGCCATCTTTTTTGCTTACAGGGTAAGGTACCAGGGAGGGTTGGAGAGGTTGGTGGGGAATGTGGTGCGAACCAAGGAGTGGCAAAGGGAACAGTCCTTGCAAAAGGCAGAGAAGGGTGGGGAGGGGAAAATGTTTTCAATTTCACTGCAATGCTTCATCTCATCACCAGCAAGCTCCCTGCCGGACTGGAGCTCCAGCAGGAAGTTATTAGATTAGATTAATTACAGTGTGGAAACAGGCCCTTCGGCCCAACAAGTCCACACCGACCCGCCGAAGCGCAACCCACCCACACGCCTACATTTACCCCTTACCTAACACTACGGGCAATTTAGCATGGCCAATTCACCTGACCCGCACATCTTTGTGACTGTGGGAGGAAACCGGAGCACCCGGAGGAAACCCACGCAGACACGGGGAGAACGTGCAAACTCCACACAGTCAGTCGCCTGAGTCGGGAATTGAACCCGAGTCTCAGGCGCTGTGAGGCAGCAGTGCTAACCACTGTGCCACCGTGCCGCCCACATTCAACCTTCGCTGCCTCCAAGACAAAATCAAAGTCATGTCAACCAGTACACAGACAATGATTGCATACATCTAAACACAGACGATCATCATCAGCACCTTTACTGAGCCATATAAGAGCATGGGTCTCACCCTGACCATTTACAATAGGAATGGTCCTCCACCAACCTGGCCTGGCATTGCATAGAGAACAACCGATCTTCAAGGTTCATAGGGAGGTCTTCGAGGCCATTTCCAGTATAGAACATAGAACATTACAGTGCAGTACAGGCCCTTCGGCCCTACATGTTGTGCCGACGTGTGAAACCAATCTGAAGCCCATCTAAACTACACTATTCCATTCTCGTCCATATGCCTATCCAACAAAAATATCTCAGGAGTGTCCTGTTGACCAAAGCATATATTGAAGAAGAGATCCAGCACAGCCTCCAATGTGCTTGTGCAGCCTTCAGCTATCTGAGAATAACATCAGATATGACGCCAAGCTGATTGTATATTAGAATGTGGTAGTTCCTGCCTTCTATATGGTTCAGATATGGCAAATCTACTGGGAAGACAGATGCACCAACAGGCCTCAACCAGGCCAACAAGCTTCGAGGCACTGCCCATCCTTGATTGGCTGTGATGGACTGGACACATTGTCCACATGACTAACATAAGAAATCCCAAGCAGGTTCTCTATTCCCAACTCTGAAATGGCAGGTAAGCCCCAGGTGGACAGAGGAAAGACTTCAAGGATACCCTGAAGGCCTCACTGGCAAAGTGTGACGTTCTCACCGATGCCTGGGAATCACTGTCCCAAGTGGAGGATCAGCAGCTGGGAAGGCATCGAGCACCTCGAGAATGCCATTGGAAAATAATGGAAGTCAGGCGAAAACAGCGTAAGGAGTGCACTGCCGCACTAATATCACACCCCAAGTGCAGCAGAGTCTGTGGAAGCCGCATTGGGTTGTACAGCCACCTACCATCTGACCCCCTAGAGTCAAGCCCGTCTGCAAGGGACTACCAATGATGAGGAGTGGTGGGTAAAATTTTAGAGACAATTGAGTAAAACATAACATGTATTTGGAGAGGTTTGGGTTAGCGAAGGAGAACCTACAGGGATTTATAAAGGCAGAGGCTGCTTTATGAATCTAATTGAAATGTTTGCTGAAGTAGCAGAGAAAATCGATGAAGGGAATGAGGAGAATGCTGTCTATCTAGATTTTAAGAAATCCTTTAACAATTACTACAAAACAAAAGTCTGATTCAGAGCTATGTTGTATAGGAGGCAGAAGAAAACAGAGAATTGTGAATTTTGTAATGTGTTATCCAGAAATGTGGTTGCTAAAGTGGTTGAGAAAATTCAAGTCAGACATTGACCGATATCTGAACTCAGGTCAAAGAGTCATAGAAACGTACAGCGTGGAAACAGACCCTTTGGTCCAACTCATCCACGCTGACCAGATATCCTAAATTAATCTTGCCCCATTTGCCTGCACTTGACCCATCCCTCTAAACCCTGCATATGGGATATACCCTTCCAGTTGCCTTTTAAATGTTGCAATTGTACCAGCCTCCACCATTTCCTCTGGCAGCTCATTCCATACACGTACCATCCTCTGCCTGAAAAAGTTTCCCCTTTTTAAATCTTTCCCCACTCACCCTGAACTTATGCCCTCTAGTTCTGGATTCCCCCATCCCAGGGAAAAGACCTTGGGTATGTTCCCCATCCAGCCCCTCATGATTTTATAAACCTCTATAAGGTCACCCCACAGCCTCCAACACTGCAGGGAAAATAGCCCCAGCTTATTGAGCCTCTCCCTATAGCTCAAACCCTCCAACCCTGGGAACATCCTTGTAAATCTTTTTCAAACTTTTTCACAACATCCTTCTTATAGTAGGGAGACCAGAATTGCATACAATATTCCAAAAATGTCCTAACCAATGTCCTATACAGCCGCTACATGACCTCCTAACTCCTATACTCAATGTTCTGACCAATAAAGGAAAGCAAACCAAACACCTTTTTCACTATCCTATTTACCTCTTTCAAGGAATTATGAACCTGCTTTCCAAGGTGTTTATGTTCAGCAACACTCTCCAGGAGCTTACCATTAGGTGTTTCAAGCCATGCTCTGATTTGTCTTTCTAAAATGCAGTATCTCACATTTATCTAAATTAAAATCCGCTGCCACTACCCGGCCTATTGGCCCATCTGATCAAGATCCCGTTGAACCCCGAGGTAACCTTCTTCGCTGTCCAATGTTGGTGTCTTCTACAAACTTACTAACTAAACCTCCTATATTCACATCCAAATCATTAAATGCCAAAAAGAAGTGGGTCTGAACATGTTTAGATGATTAGCTGGGTCCTCTACTTTTTGTTATTTACATAAATGATTTGGATGCGAGCATAACAGGTACAGTTAGTAAGTTTGCAGATGTCTCCATAATTGGAGGTGTAGTGGACAGCGAAGAGGGTTAACTTCAGATTACAACAGGATCTGGACTAGATAGGCCAATGGGCTGAGAAGTGTCAGATGGAGTTTCATTCAGATAAATGTGAGGTGCTGCATTTTGGGAAAGCAAATCTTAGCAGGACTTATACACTAAATGGTAAGGTCCTAGGGAGTGTTGCTGAACAAAGAGACCTTGGAGTGCAGGTTCATAGCTCCTTGAAAGTGGAGTCGCAGGTAGATAGGATAGTGAAGGAGGTGTTTGGTATGCTTTCCTTTATTGGTCAGAGTATTGAGTACAGGAGTTGGGAGGTCATGTTGTGGCTGTACAGGACATCGGTTAGGCCACTGTTGGAATACTGCGTGCAATTCTGGTCCCCTTCTTATCGGAAAGATGTTGCGAAACTTGAAAGGATTCAGAAAGGATTTACAAGGATGTTGCCAGGGTTGGAGGATCTGAGGTACAGGGAGAGGCTGAACAGGCTGGGGCTGTTTTCCCTGGAGCGTCGGAGGCTGAGGAATGACCTTATAGAGGTTTACAAAATTATGAGGGGCATGGATAGGGTAAATAGGCAAAGTCTTTTCCCTGGGGTCGGGGAGTCCAGAAATAGAGGGCATAGGTTTAGGGTGAGAGGGGAAAGATATAAAAGAGACCTAAGGGGCAACGCTTTCACGCAGAGGGTGGTATGTGTATGGAATGACTTGCCAGAGGATGTGGTGGAGGCTGGTACAATTGCAACATTTAAGAGGCATTTGGATGGGTCTATGAATAGGAAGGGTTTGGAGGGATATGGGCCGGGTGCTGGCAGGTGGGACTGCCTTGGTATTCTTTATCTATGATAGTGCAACTAACAGCAGCAAGCAGGGGAGAGAAACAGCTTGTGCTTAGAGCAGCAGCTTCACAGATATTGACAGTTCTATTATGCGAGTGACTTTTCTCCCATTGGCCATCCCATGACAATATTTTTCTGGGTACTTTTGTGGATTTGGGGTGAATTTGAGCACGGGGAACTTAGGAGGAACACAAGCAGAAACAGGAGATGGAGACGTTGCAGTCTGGGACCCAGTTTAGACCAACTGGGAAGCTTTGCTATCTCATTGCTTTATGATATCTCTCACTTATTCAAGAAGCTAATAGAAACTAAAACCAAAGCTGGGACAATCGACAAAAGTCAGCAAATGGTTAATACATCACAGTCAGATCAGCCTAGAATAGCATCTGGAGTCCAGCTCCACTCCAGTGTATTCCAGCGAATCATTCTTATAATTCCTGCATTGAATCTGGTGCCGAACCCATCCTTACCTTTTGTAGATGTAGCCCAAAGTGATGCTAACACCCAACACTATTATAATCGCCATCATTCCAATCGCCAAAGCCTGACCTAGAGATAGAAGCATACTGATGTTACATTGCAGAAGAGAGATAGCAAAGAACACAAATATCAAATCAAAGCCATTGTAACTTTCAGTCCTTTCCAGGCAGTGTTTGATCTAATCCCAGATGTTTGTCCCTGGATTAGCGTTAGGTGTTTATTTGGCGTAAAGGTTGACCGTCTGCAGAAACGTGCAGAATCAGGATCGTAATAAAGGAATAGGTGGCATCATAACGTAATACCACAATCATGTAGCCCTTTAATTTAGCTACTAGTTTCTGTTCTGCTGAAAGAAGCCAAAGGTTAAATATGGTTTGATTTTCATAGAGTCAGAGATCTATAACACAGAAAAAGGCCCTGCGGCCCATCATATCCTGTCAAAAACAACCACCTAACGATTCTAATCCTGTTTTCAAGCTACATAACTAAATACTATTGAAATACTAGAACACAGAACATTCCAGCGCAATACAGGCCCTTTGGCCCTCGATGTTGCGTCGATCTGTGGAACCAATCTGAAGCCTATCTAACCTACACTATTCCAATATCATCCATCTGTTTATCCAATGACCATTTAAATGCCCTTAAAGTCGGCAAGTCTACTACTGTTGTAGTGTGTTCCATGTCTTTACAACTCTGAGTAAAGAAACTACCTCTGATATCTGTCCTATATCTATCACCTCAAAATTTAAAGCTATGTTCCCTCGTGCTAGCCATCACCATCCGAGGAAAATGGCTCTCCCTGTCCACCCTATCTAATCCTCTGATCATCTTGTATGCCTCTATTAAGTAACCTCTTAACCTTCTTCTCTCCAATGAAAACAGCCTCAAGTCCCACAGCCTTTCCTCACAAGACCTTCTCCCCATACCAGGTAACATCCTGGTGAATCTCCTCTGCACCCTTTCCAATGCTTCCAAGTCCTTCATATAATGCCAGAACTGTACACAATACTCCAAATGCAGCCACACCAGAGTTTTGTACAGCTGCAACATGACCTTGTGGCTCCGAAACTCAATCCCTCTACCAATAAAAGCTAACACATAGTATGCCTTCTTAACAATCCTATCAACCTGGGTGGCAACTTTCAGGGATCTACGCACATGGACACCGAGATCTCTCTGCTCATCCACACTACCAAGAATTTTACCATTAGCCCAGTAATCTGTATTCCTGTTAATCTTTCCAAAGTGAATCACCTCACACTTTTCCACATTAAACTCCATTTGCCACCTCTCAGCTCAGATCTGCATCTTATCTATGCCCCTCTGTAACCTGCAAAATCCTTCCGCACTGTCCACAATTCCACTGACTGTTCCCAATGGATTATCAGCGTTTGTGCCTCTACAGGCAATAGGTCCCAGATTCCTACTACCCTCTCAGTGGAAAAAAAAGTTTTGCTTCACATCTCCTCTAAAACTTTGGCCTCTTGGTGCCGTCTGGTTACCAATCTCTCCAAATGGAAACGTTACTTCCCATCTACCTTTTCTGTGCCCCTCATAATTTTATATATGTCAGTCGTATTCAAGGAAAACTACCCCAGCCTGCCCAATTTCTTTTCATAACTGAAACTCTCCAGCATGCTGGTAAATCTCCTCTGCATCTTCTCCAGAGCTATGACATCCCTCCTAAAACCGTACACAATAGTCTAGTTATGGCCGAACCACTGTTTAATACAGTGCCAGCATGCCGCCTTGCTCTAAAACCCTATGCCTCAATTTATAAAGGTAACAAATGGATAATGCTTCAAATGAAACATAAAGGTGAATATTACACATTGATTAATAAGGAACCAAAGTTACAGTAACTAAGGTGGTTATGGGGACATTGGAGAAGATGAAAATCAAGGAACTAGTATGGTTGGCAGTAATTAGTATGGATAAGTCACCCAAGCCAAACGGGATTAAATCTGGTTGCTCGGATTCGAAATTGCAAACTCTTGTGGTCACAATTTTCTAATCCTTATTTAGAAGTGCAGGACTAAGGACTGCAGAATTGCAAATGTTGTACATATACAAAAATAAATGGAGAAAGAATCAGTTTGTCAATAGCAGCCCAGTCAGTTTTAAATCAATGATGAGGAAGGACCAAAAACCTGACAGAAAACAGCCACTTGCCCAAGTATGGACTATTAACTATATGGATTGAAGAGCCAATTATATTTGACTAACTAAAGTTTCTGATGACAAAGCAGAGTGGGCAGATGCAGGCAATGCTAACACAGAGAAATCTGATAAAGTAGAACATGACTAGACTTGAAACCCACAGAATAAAAGGGGCTGCAGGAGCTCTTGTGCAGTGGCAGTGTCCCTGCCTCTGATTTAGGACAACCAGGATCAAAACACCTACTCCAGTGGTTTCGTAATAACATTGAGCAGAAAATATTCACACCATACGAAGAGGTCTTCTGGCACTGTGGCAGTGTCCCTACCTCTGAGCCAGCAGTTGGGGTTTAAGTCCCGAGTGCATCATAACATCTCTGAGAAGGTTGTTTAGAAACTATAAAAGGGGCTGAGAGCTGCAAACCATTTTTTTACCTTCTAAAGAAAGAAATTCCCTTCAATATCCCTTTACTTCTTCCGCCGGTTAATTTAAACATATGTCATAATTATTGATGTAGAGTCGTAGAGATGTACAGCATGGAAACGACCCTTCGGTCCATGCTAACCAGATATCCTAAATTAATCTAGTTCTGTTTGCCAGCACTTGGCCCATATCCCTCTAAACCCTTCCTATTTATTCATTTACATATTCAGATGCCTTTTAAATGTCATAATTGCAGCAGCCTCCACCACTTTCTCTGGCAGCTTATTCCACACACGCACCACCCTCTGTGTAAAAAAGTTGCCCTTTAAGTACCTTGTAAATCTTTCTTCTCTTACTTTAAACCTCTGCCCTCTAGTGCTTGACCCCTGGGAAAATAGACCCCTTGTCTATTTATCCTATCCACATCCCTCATGATTTTATAAACCTCTATAAGGTCACCCCTCCACATCTGACACTCCAGAGAAAACAGCCCCAGCTTATTCAACCTCTTCCCTTTAGCTTAAATCCTCCAACCCTGCTTAAAGCTTAAATCTTTTCCAAACTCTTTCTGGTTTCACAACATGCTTCCAATAGGAGGGAGACTAGAATTGCACATAATATTCCAAAAGTGGCCTAAACACTGTCCTGTACAGCTGCAACACAACCTTCCAGCTCCTACACTCAATGCTCTGATCAATAAAGGAAAGCCTTCTTCACTGTTATATCTACCCATGATTCTACTTTCAAGGAACTATGAACCTGCACTCCAAGCTCTCTTTGTTCAGCAACACTTCCCAAGACCTTACCATTAAGTGTATAAATCCTGCTCTGATTTGCTTTTTCAAAATGCAGAATCTCATATTTATCTAAATTAAACTCCATCTGCCGCTCCTCAGTCCGATTACATGATCCCATTGTAATCTGAGGTAAATTTCTTTGCTGTCCACTACATCTCCAATTTTGGTGTCATCTGCAAACTTATTAACTATATCTATGTTCACACCCAAATCATTTATATAAATGACAAAACGTAGAGGACCCAGCACTGATCCTTATGGCACTCCACTAGTCACAGGTCTCCAGTGTGAAAAACAACCCTCCACAACCACCTATGTCTTCTACCTTTGAGCCAGTTCTGTATCCAAATGGCTAGTTCTCCCTGTATTCTGTGTGATCTAACCTTGCTAACAGCACTTTTTTTTAATCCAAAATTACAAATATTTCAATTCACAAAAAACCATTACCCTAAGCACCTTCCACAGACACGTAAAGATTACAGATGTGTTTGTCACATATGTTTTAACCACACAGTTACTACAATCTTTTACTGTATCTTAGATCTTATTTTAAGACCCTAACATGAAATCCAATAGGACACCATTATCTAACTTGCAGCTCCAACAATTTACTCCGTATTACTTCGCTGGTATTTCTAACTTCCTCGAATTCCTCCTGCACTTTCAATTCCTGATCTACAGCTATTTCTGGAATGCTACTTGTATCCGACACAAAATATCTCCACAGAAGACTTGTGCTCCAACACCTAGCCAAGCTTTTCCAGAACAGCCTGAACACTGGCATCTGCTTGATGATATGGTAATTGTCCAGGTAGGCCTTGTACTCCATGGTGGGCTGGAGGGCCTGTTTTTATGCTGTATGACTGTGAATCTATGAACAGGAGAAATTCAACCCAGCCAATTATCTTCCCGTCAGTCTGCTTTCAACTTCTCTGACTCTATGCACTCTGGCCACAGTTTGAGACGGAGCACACATTGCTCTCTGACGCTGGACCCAAATGTTGTGCAGATTGCACCCCGGTCATTGATTATCTCCCTGTTCAGAGTTCAGAAATTATACCCAAAACTCCAAGATCCTTCTTCTGTTTAGCAGTCTGCCTCACAGGTGGCCTCTGGATGACTGGTTGCTTCACATTACGGCCACTTTTGGAGGAAACCGAGATAACTTGATCATCAATCTGACTGGCACTTGATCCAACATTCACTGTTTCCACCTCTGCTGTTGTGGCATTAACATCTCCATGCAGAGAAGTACCTAATGAATAAAGAGAGAGAGGAAATCCAATCATCAAACAACAGGGAGCCAACTGTCATCTATACAATGGGAAAATACCTTAAAGTTACAAATATCAACGCTGCATGTGAGGAAAATGACCATGAAAGGATTGCTGACTGAACCCGATTAATCCCGCCACATTCTGGGCCTGCTAATTTAATCTGGAGCATTGAGCCATTGTGGCTAGTCTTCATGTTTCCATTTAAACCTCGAGTGCTGACAGGATTATTGGGTTAGGGTTGTATCACAGACTCTTTTGTCCCCATACCACGGCCAAGCAAGGGTCATTAAATGGAAACTAGGAAGAGAACTAATTAGCATTTCTGCCTCACAGTACCAGGTTCAATTCCATCCTCGGATGACTGTCTTGTGGAGTTTGCACATTCTCTCCATGTCTGCATGGGCTTCCTCCGGATGCTAGATTTCCTCCCTTAGTCTAAAGATGTGAAAATTAGGTGGACTGGCAATGCTAAATTGCCTATAGTGTCCAGGGACGTGCAGGCTAGGTGTATTAGCTAAGGGAATTGCAGAGTTACAGGGATAGAGTAGTGGGGGTGGGTCTGGGTGGGATGTTCTTTAGAGGGTCAGTGTGGATGTGATGGGCCAAATGGCCTTTTTCCACAATGTAAGGATATGACCCTTTCTGTATATAATACATAAGGAAATATTATATGCTCCTTATGTAATAAGGAAACAGGAGTGTCTCAGGTCTGTTCCACCATTCAATTCAATCATGGTTGATCTGTATTCACAAGTCTATCCACCCATCTTCGTTCCACAGTCCTCATGTCCAGGCCTAACAAAAACCAATCATCACGGCTTTGCACATGTTAGGACAATTTGCAAGGTTACCATTTCAGAGGGAGAATCACTACTTATAAGTTTAAATGAGACAGAGAATCAGTTTTAAAGTTTTCAATTGGCCTCTAACTTCAACAGGTTTTTAGTTGAGTTTGAAATGCTCACTGTATGCTCTGTGTAAAGAAGCATATCTCACGTTATCAAGGGAATTCAACCACAGTCTAAGCAATCTATCTTTATAACCCTTGTATCATTCTGGTGAATCTGATGACATTTACTTTAAGCACAATATATCCTTCCTGAGGACCAGGGTTGCAGTTGATGTTGGAAAATAAAGTGGAAACGAGATCAGAACATTTTACAAATGAAGCATCATCCCATTCAGCACTTTACATTGCAATCCTCTTGAAATAAAAGCCATCATCCCCTATTCATGATTTCTCACAGCTGTCCACTAACTTTTCTGATTTCTGAACATGGGCCTCTAAATCTTTATGTTGTATCTTCTCACCATTTAAAAATATCCATTGAAGTCATTCTAGGTCAATTGTGAATGATCTTGCACTTCATTCATAATGAACATCAACTGCCATTCTCTTCCTCTCTCCCCCACACCTAACCTCACACCAAACCTGGCAAATCCTCAACAAATTTGGACACAGGACTCTCATTTCACTTGAAGGAATAAAAGAGGTCAAAAAGAATGTATGAAAATAGACTAATAGCTACCAAAGAAAATCTAAAGTTTGTTGTGGCTAGTAAACAATAGATAAGTAGTAAGGAGAGTGATGTAGCAAATTAGGGACCAGTGGAAATGGCTGAGACTATGAATCCTCACTTAAAGTTGTGGTTACATTCCTGAACATGATAACTTTTAAGTGCAACCACTTGAGTGGATCAAAGGTTTGAACAGAAATCAATATTAAAACTGGAGTTAGGTTTTTTCAGGTATTTCTTGTTCGGAAAAAACATAATAAGTAGAAACGTTGATATACAGTACACTGTACATCTAGAAATAACTTGCAAAACAAAATCACTAAATATAAAAAGTGTTCAGTTAATTACTTTGGGGACTTTTCTCAGCAGAGAACAATTTTAAACCATTAAATTGAAATAGTTTACCTTCCTAAAAGCTAACACTCACAAATAAAATATATAATATATTGAAGACATTGAAGAATTACAGTATACCTGTAATTGCAATTACTATTGGCATTTTCTAATCAACTGGTTCAGAAATGTTCTTGCAAACTTTTGCAGCAGGTGGGACTTAAACTGGGACCTCCTAGCACAGAGGTTAAGGACACACCACTGCCACAACAGGCCAAGTGCAATTATTATAAATATATGTCAATGTTTTACTCACAAGGGTGGCACGGTGGCACAGTGGTTAGCACTGCTGCCTCACAGCGCCTGTAGACCCAGGTTCAATTCTCGACTCAGGTGACTGACTGTGTGGAGTTTGCACGTTCTCCCTGTGTCTGCGTGGGTTTCCTCCGGGTGCTCCGGTTTCCTCCCACAGTCACAAAGATGTGCGGGTCAGGTGAATTGTCCAAGCTAAATTGCCCATAGTGTTAGGTAAGGGGTAAATGTAGGGGTATGGGTGGGTTGCGCTTCGGCGGGTCGGTGTGGACTTGTTGGGCCGAAGGGCCTGTTTCCACACTGTAAATCTAATCTAATCTAATCTAATCACCTTAATTAACAATACTCCATCTAGTGGCAGAGGTTGGTCAGAACAGGCAGAATTCCCTGCAGCAACCAATTTCTAAAGCTAGGTAGATCCCAGAACTCCCAACACAAGTCCAGAATAGAAGACAATGAGAGACGTTGACACCAGAGACTTCAAGGATAATATCAGAAGGAACAGGAGCTCGGGGGCTGGATACAGATAGCAGGGGCCAGGGAATTTAAACACTGAAATTGGGTGATAAATACATGGATAAATCACAATGATTTATCTTCACAGAGACGTTTACAAAATTATGAGGGGCATGGATAGGGTAAATAGGCAAAGTCTTTTCCCTGGGGTCAGGGAGTCCAGAAATAGAGGGCATGGGTTTAGGGTGAGCGGGGAAAGATATAAAAGAGACTTAAGGGGCATCTGTTTCACACAGAGGGTGGTACGTGTATGGAATGAACTGCCAGAGGAAGTGGGGGAGACTGGTACAATTGCAACATTTAAAAGGCATCTGGATGAGCATATGAATAGGAAGGGTTTGGAGGGATATGGGCTGGATGCTGGCAGGTGGGACTAGATTGGATTGGGGTATCTAGTCGGCATGGATGGTTTGGACTGAAGGGTCTGTTTCCATCCTGTACATCTCTATGACTCTATGCTGCCAGACTGACAGTAAATGCTGGCCAACCAATGACCCCTATGTTCTGCAAATGAGTAACTGAAAATAAATAGGGTTGGAAAGAATGGGAATAAACCTCAGGATTCGGAAAGTATTTGAAGCCAGCAAAGTGCAACTAAAATGATGATTAAGAGGAAAATGAAGAACGAGAGTAAGGTAGCCAGGATTATAAAAATGGATTGAAGAAAGTGGTTATTGTAAATTTGGTCTCTTAATAACAGAGACAGTAAAAACACCACTGGGAATCATCAAGGATATGGAAGTAGTATTAGTACAAAATGCAAATTGCATAATTGAAAAAGAGAAGCTTGAAGGGACAAAAAATCATTAGTAATTAATACTAGTCGGAACATAATACCAACAGATAAAATAACATTGGAGGAACTTAGAGAATCTGTCAGCTTTTAGTCCCTTATACCCAGCGGCCGGCATGCTTAACGTATGAGAAGTGTTTGAGGACACTGGATCTATACTCGATGGAGTTTAGAAGGATGAGGGGAGATCTAATTGAAAGATACAGAATATTGAATGGCCTGGACAAGTGGACATTGGGAAGATGTTTCCGTTGGTAGGAGAGACCAGGACCCGACAGTACAGCCTTAGAGTAAAGGGAAGACCTTTTACAACAGAGATGAGGAGAAACTTCTTTAGCCAGAGAGTGGTGAATCTATGGAATTCATTGTCACAGAAGGCCGTGGAGGTCAGGTCATTGAGTATATTTAAGATAGAAATAGGTTCTTGATTGTTAAAGGGATCAAAGATGACTGGGAGAAAGCGGGAGAATGGGTTTGAGAAACTTATCAGCTATGATTAAATGGTAGAACAAACTCAATGGACCGAATGGCTTAATTTGTGGTCCTCTGTCTTATGGTTGTAAAAGAGATACCTGCAGAGAGGTTGAATCCCACCCTTATCAATATCTTGGAGGTTAACATTAACCAGAACTGGACCAGCCATGTAACTATTGTCACTATAAGAGGAGGCCAGAGGATGTGAATTTTGCAGTAAGCAACGCACTTCCTGTCTCTCAACATCTACTGGGCCATGCCTATCTGTACACATTTTTACAAAAGATTGAAAGATTATGATCATTCAACTGGCAGTTGGTGACTTACAACTTTACACTTAGCCATCCTTTCTATTACTATCTCTTTGTCAAAAATCACACAACACCAGGTTATAGTCCAACAGGTTTAATTGGAAGCACACTAGGTTTCAGAGCGTCGCTCCTTCATCAGGTGGTAGTGGAGGGCTCAATCCTAACACACAAAATTTATAGCAAAAATTTACAGTGTGATGTAACTGAAATTAGACATTGAAAAATTGATAGTTAAGTCTTTCATCTGTTTGAATACCATGATTGTTTCACTTCTTTCATGTTCAACATATTGTCTAGCTAACCTGAGAATGCAACTTTTAAAAAAAAAGGTTTTGTGATTTACACATGAAAGAAGTGAAACAATCATGGTATTCAAGCAGATGCAAAACTTAACTATCAATTTTTCAATGTCTAATTTCAGTTATATCACATTGTAAATTTTTGCTATAAATTCTGTGTGTTGGATTGAGCCCTCCACTACCACCTGATGAAGGAGCGACGCTCTGAAAACTAGTGTGCTTCCAATTAAACCTGTTGGACTATAACCTGGTGTTGTGTGATTTTTAACTTTGTACACCCCAGTCCAACACCAGCATCTCCAAATCATATCTCTTTGTCCTTAGGGCAGCCAGCAATTCAAGTATTTCTTTTATTGTCATCTCCTTTTATCGTAAAGACAGACAGTAAATCACCACTCAATGTGTTTTTCTCTTTAAAGTTGTTAGTAAAATAGTGACAATATATCCAGTTAATGTTGAGAGCTTCAGTTCAACATTGTTTGACACAGACTTCTGTAGCTTGCCTCCTCTAAGGCAAGTGATCCTTCCTCAGAACTGAAAACATTAACTCTGATTTCTCTTCACAGATGCTGCCAGACCTGCTGAGCTTTTCCAGTAACTTCTGGTTTTGTTTCTGATTTACACATCCTCAGTTCTATAGGTTTTGACGGTCAGTCCCTAGTTTAATCAATCCCTACAGTGTGGAAACAGGCCATTTGGCCTATCAAGTTCACACTAACCCTCTGAAGAACACCCCATCAAACCCACACCCCTACCCTCTACATGTGACACTTCATATTTGCAGTGGTTGATGTGCTGTCTTCTTGAAACACTACAGTCTGTGTGCATATAGACCCATATCCTTAAATAAAAACTGAAAGAAGAGTGGATGCTGTAAATCCGTAACAAAAACATAAATTGCCTGAAAAGCTCAGCAGGTCTCACAGCATCTGTGGAGAAAAACCAGAGTTAAAATTTCAGGTCCTGTGATCCTTCCTCAGAACTCACGGTAAATAGGAAAATCATAGAATCAGAGAATCCCAACAGTGAGGAAACAGGCCATTCAACCCAACTAGTCCACACCAATCTTCCGAAGAGCATCCTCCCCTGGCCCATCCCCCACCCTACATTTCCCAAGGCTAACCCACCTAGCCTGCACATCGCTGAACATTATTTGCAATTTAGCATACCCAATCCACCAAACCTTTATATCATTGGAAACCAAAGCACCTGACGGAAAGCTACACAGACACTGGGAGAATGTGCAAATTCCACACAGGCAGTCACCCAATGGTGGAATCGTACCCAGCTCCCTGGCACTATGAGGCAGCTGTACTAACCACTGAGCCACCATGTCAGTTTATATGCAAAAGAACAGCTGGGGACACTGGGTACCAAGTATGTTACAGATGAAGATAGAGCCCAAAGAGAAAAGAACAGTTGAACAGATAAAGAAGTGGATATCATCCGGCTGGGAGGGTGAATAGCTATTAATGGGAATTGCTGGAAAAGCTCAGTAGGTCTGGCAGCAGGTGCACTTCTTTTGGTTTTTAGCTTTTAATGGGAACTGTTAGTGGCTAACAATGAGTTGTGTGTAATAGCAGATGATGTGATAACAAGGCCTGGTGTATGGAGGTTCGGTAAGTACATGGGAGAGCACAAGCCTTAGTTATTGAACTCGATGTAGAGTCCAGAAGGTGCAGGGTTCCCAAGCAGAAAATGAAGTGCTTGCACTGAGACAGCAAGCCTGGCACAGAGATGTTGGTCAGAGAACAGGATGGTGTGTTGAACTGGCAGGCAACTGAAAGTTCAGGATCATTTTTGCAGACAGAATACAAGTGTTCTGCGATGCGGTCTCCCAGCCTATGCTTTGGTTCCATGATGTAAAGGACATTGTAGGCAGCAAGTGCAGTAGACTAGACAGTGAAGTGCAGGTCCTGGAAGGTGCATTTGGACTCTTAGATACTGAGGAGCAAGGGAGTAAATGGACAGGTGTTAGACCTTCAGTGTTGTTGGGAGTGAAGGAAGAATGAACCAGGATGGCCCAGGAGCTGTCCCTGCGAAAGGCTGACAAGGATTGGGAGGGGAATGTATGTCTGGGTAATGGCCCTCTGGATATGGACGCTGGTGGGGTGGTAGGTAAGGACAAGGGTCCCTATCGCAGTTGCTGGAGGGAGTGAGGGCCTAAGTGCGGAGTGTGGGTCGGACCCGGCTGAGGGCCCTGTCAACAAAGGTGCTGGGGAATTCACAGCTGAGGAAGAAGGTGGACATTTCGGAGGCTCTCTTGTCAAAGTTGGGATCATTGGAACAAATACAACAGAGATGGAGGACCTGGGAGAGTGGAATAAAGACTTTGCAGGAAGCAGAGGGCTAGGATGTATAGTCCAGGTTACTGTGCGAGTTGGTGGATTTATTGTGGATATTGTGGCCAGATATCCCCAGAGATGGAAACAGTGGAAGGGAAGGGAGGAATCAGAGATGGAAGAGGTGAAGCTGAGAGTGGAGTGAAAGTTGGAAGCCGAATGAATAAACTTTTCCAATTCTGCACAGGAGAGGGAGGGAGCTACATCATGGATATAACGGAGAAAGAGATGTGGGTGGGGGTCTGCATAGGACTGGAGAAAGGAAGTTCCGTGTACCCCACAAGGAGAGAGAGGCTTAACTGGGGCTAATGCGGGTACCCATGGCCAGCCCTCTGACCTGAAGAAAATTGTTCACGGTGAGGACATTGCTGGTGTTAGGTCCAGGAAGAAGCAGAGATCCCTGAGATCATCCTGGTGGGGGATGTACGCATAAAGGGACTGAACATCCATGGCAAAGAGGTGGCAGCGGGAGCCAGCTAACTGCAAGTTCTAAAACTGCTATATAGCGGAGAGGAATTGTGGAATGTAAGTGTGCAGGAACTGGACCAGGCCAATACTTGTCCCCAGAGCCTCACGGCACCTTCTGCTGTAATCACAAAAGTGTAAGACTTGTCCATTTACTTTCTCAATCCTCAGTATCCAAGGGCCCAAACACACCTTTCAGATGAAGCAGCGCTTTATCTTCACTTCACACACACACAATCTCCCCGACTACTGCATTCACTGCTCACAATGTGGTCTCCTCTACAATGCAGAAATAAAGCATAGCCGAGGTGACCATTTCGCTGAACACTTGCATTCAGTCTGCAAAACAGGCCCTGAGCTTCCAGTTGCCTACTACTTCAACACCCCACCCTGTTCCCTGGCCAACAATCTCTGTCAAAGCCTTGCTGCAGTACTCAGCAAAGTTCAGCACAAGCTGGAAGAACAGCTTGTTTTCCACTTGGGTCTTCTAGACTCAACATCAAGTTCAATGACTTTAGGGTTTGAGTTCTCCCATACCCCTCACGATTTTATAAACCTCTTTAAAGTCACTCCTCAGCCTCCAACACTCCAGAGAACACAGCCCCAGCCTATTCAGTCTCTCCCTTTGGCTCAAGACCTAACCCTGGCAACATCCTTGTAAATCTTTTCTGAACCCTTTCAAGTTTCACAACATCCTTCCGATAGGAAGATCAAAATTGCATGCAAATTCCAAAAGTGGCCTAACCAAAGTCCTGTACAACCACAACATGACCTCCCAACTTCTATACACAATGCTCTGATCAATAAAGGAAAGCATATCAAATGGCTTCTTCACTATTGTACCTACCTGCGACTCCACTATCAAGGAGTTATGAACCTGCACTCCAAGGTCTCTTTGTTAACAACATTCCCCAGCACCTTACCATTGAGTGTGTAAGTCCTGCTAAGATTTGCTTTTCCAAAATGCAGCACTTCACATTTATCTAAATGAAACTCCAAGTGTCACTCCTCAGCCCATTAGCCCATCGATCAAGATCCCATTGTAATCAGAGATAACCTTCGTCGCTGTCCATTACACCCCCAATTTTGGTGTCATCTGCAAACTTACTAACTATACCTCTTATGTTCACATCCAAAATAGACAAGATCTTTTCCCCGGGGTGGGGGAGTCCCGAATTAGAGGGCATAGGGAAAGACAGAAAAGGAGCCTAAGAGGTAAATTTTTCACGCAGAGGGTTGTGCGTGTATGGAATGAGCTGCCAGAGGAAGTGGTAGAGGCTGGTACAATTACAGCATTTAAAAAGGATCTGGATGGGTATGTGAATAGGAAGGGTTTGGAGGGATACGGGCTAAGTGCTGGCAAATAAGACTAGATTAGGCTGGGATATCTGGTTGGCAAGGACGAGTCGGACCGAAGGGTCTGTTTCCATGCTGTACATCTCGATGATTCTATGACTCTAAGTGATAATGAACCATTATAAAATAGTTAGCCTGCCACAACTGGATCCAGCTCAGAGCACTGGATTTTAGGAAGGATGTAAAGGCCTTGCAGAGGGTGGAGATAACATTTAATAGGATAGTTCAAAATGGGAGGGCTTTAACTACGTAGATAGATTTGAGAAGCTAAAGTTGCTTTCAGAAAGTCAAAAAAAGATCAAGGAGAAATTTGATAAGGTATTCAAAGCAATGAGAGCTCCAGGCCAATGGTTTGTAAACTTGTTTTGGTTGAAGGACCCTTTAAAAGAGTTAATACCTATTAAAATAAAAACAAACTGCTGGAGAAACACCAGCATCTGTGGAGACAGAAACAGAGTTAACGGCTCGAGTCTGCTAGAAGCCTTTGTTAGACCCCATTGACATTTGCTTAAAATGGCAAAACCATCAAATACTCAAAATTAAAAAATGCTGTATATAACATTTACTTTATATAAAAGTACAAATACATGATACATATATGCAGATAAGGCAAGAACGTGAAGTTGGGAATTGAATGACAGAGCAAGTACGATGGGCTGAATGATCTCATTCCCTTCCGTACCTCGGTGAACCGGACTTCTCTACTTTTGCAGCAGAGTTTGTGTTCCTTTGCCACGATGTTTGACAACATCACACAAACCCCTTTATCTCATCTTTTTTGCGTTAGAGAAAGGGACACTTTTGATGAACTTGCATCTACAACAGGCTACTTGCCTGTGGTTTGTGCTCCTGTGTAGCACTTAGAAAATTAAAATACAAATATTTTTTGCCTGAATAAGGTTAACTCACCAAATTGCTCTATTCTAACCATCACCATCAACCTTACCACTGCTAGTCTACCTGCTAATCTTTGTGCTTACCTCCATGTGAAACAGCCAGCCCACTCTTTGATGTACACATGGCAGCTGCACCTCACTCCCACCCTCACAGCTTGGGCCCAACTCTCAATTTACTTTTGACCACAGCGGCCTGGACAGCTACCCAGATACAAAGCCAGCCCTTTTTAGACAGATCAAGAGGGGACTGATTTAGGCTAAACGGTAAAAGACTCAAAGGCAGCATGAAGATAAACAGCATAGGCAATGATTTGTAATGGAGAAAGTGAGGACTGCAGATGCTGGAGATCAGAGCTGAAAATGTGTTGCTGGAAAAGCACAGCAGGTCAGGCAGCATCCAAGGAGCAGAAGAATCGACATTTCGGGCATGAGCCTGAAGAAGGGGTCATGCCCGAAATGTCGATTCTCCTGCTCCTTGAATGCTGCCTGACCTGCTGCGCTTTTCCAGCAACACACTCCCAGCAATGATTTGTAATGATCTGTAATACATTGCCTGAAAATGTGTTGACAGCCAATTCAGCCATGGCTTTCAAAAACAGATTATGCATTTGAAAGGCTACAGGGAAAGAAAGCGATAATTTGATCTTGCAGGTTTTACCAACTGAGATCATATCCATTAACCCTCCTAACTAACTCCATGTCCATCTCAATTGGTTCTAATTTCATGCACACTCAGTTTTGTTACGCCTTCCCGTGGAACATTTGTGATGCTATCCCAAAGTGGGCAGAATTTGTGACATTAAAACTTGACTTACTGTTACAGCTTCCAATGCTACAAGATTGTCGCAGTGGTCTTTCTTCATTTGGAGCCTTCACATAGCACCAGGGCCCATCTACACCATCTGGATTTCGACAGAACTGATGGTCTCCTACCCCTGTTGTTTATCACAACATGTTAGCAATATCAGATCAAACAGCCATATTTATTCTTATTAACAGAGAAATGATTGATGTTATTCTCAATACCTGTGTCGCTGTCTGGATACAGAGTCAAGTTATAATCACGCTCACTGTGCATCCAGTTCACACATTTGATTCCTTGTGATGTCATTTGCTGCTCTCCTCTGTAATTCACCCCATTGGAAAGAATACAGTCTGGAACAAATTCATAAAATCTGATTAACTCAGTCATCATTAGTCACAGTGTCAGATTTTGAACCTCCAGAAATGTTCCCTATCAACCAGTGCTACCCCAACCCCAAACCAAACAGACTCACTGATATCCCTGAGTCCCCTTCCACCGCACATGCTAACTCCCTCCTTCAGATCCTGAAGTCATTCTATACATGCATTAAGCAAGAGGATAACTAGGACATGCGTAGGACCACTCAAGAATAAAGAAGGGAACTTGTAGTTGGAGGCAGAGGATGTGGGTGAGATCCTAAATGAATACTTTGTGTCAGTATTCACCCAGGAGGAGGATATGGAGGATTGAGATTTGTGTGGAGTATCACAAAGTTGGTCCTTTTTTCTAAAAGCTGTTCCTTTTCTCAAGGATACTGTGTACTTGGTTTTTCTCAGAGGGGTCATAAACAGGCCAGGTTCCAAAACGGCTGGGTTTGGTAGAGAGATGAAAGGACTTTTTGATTATATGTAAGCAGATTAGTGTTTAGGCCAAAGCTTTTATGTTTTCAGAAGTAACCTGTATAAGTCAAGGGGTATCTCTAATTGAGCAGTTCAGTCCGGAACTGGGAGGAGTTCAGCTGTGGAGCTATGTGGATACAGGCTCTCTCTCCTTCTACACTTCTAACTTTGACCTGTAAGCCTTTGCTTCATTTTTACTAAGTTTAAGGGGATTGTTTATTGGGACGTAGTGTATATTTGGATCAGCATAATTAAGTCTAGTTTGGACAGACTGAGTTCTGTAAGGATTCTTTATTCTGTTCTTTGCGTTTCATTGTGTAATTTTACTTTGTTTTAAAACCTGGTTGCCAACCGAGCTAACTTACTCTGGGTAATTTCATTGTACACTTAGAGTCATAGAGATGTACTGCACGGAAACAGACCCTTCAGTCCAACTTGTCCATGCCGAACAGATATCTCAATCCAATCTAGTCCCACCTGCCAGCACCCGGCCCATATCTCTCCAAACCCATCCTATTCTCATACCTATCCAGATGCCTTTTAAATGTTGTAGTTGTACCAGCCTCCACCACATCCTCTGGCAGCTCAATCCATACATGCACCACCCTCTGCGTGAAAAAATTACCCCATAGGTCTCTTTTATATCTTTTCCTTCTCATCCTAACTCTATGCCCTCTACTCCCCCCATTCCAGGGGAAAAACCTTGTCTATTTATCCTATTCATGCCTCTCATGGTTTTATAAACCTATAAGGTCACCCCTCAGCCTCCAATGCTCCAGGGAAAACAGCCCCAGCCTATTCAACCTCTCCATATAGCTCAAATCCTCCAACCCTGGCAACATCCTTGTAAATCTTTTCTGAACCCTTTCAAATTTCACAAATTGGGCTGTCTGCTTAAGAATGTTTAGAGTTGTCTGGCCTAGTCCACAACAAGCCATTTTGAGATCCAGAAAGAAGTGACGTAGGGTCTCTTGAAGAGCATTGCGGTGATAGGTTCCCTGGGCCTGATGGTATCTCCACCAGGTTATTGAGACAGGCAAGACAGGAGATTGCTGGGGTCTCGACCCAGATCTTTGTATCCTCGTTAGCCACCAGAGAGGTCCCACAGAATTGGCGAATAGATAAAGTTGTTCCTCTATTTAAGAGGGGAAATAGGGATAATCTAGGAAACTACAGGCCAGTGACTCTCCCATCAGTGATTAGATTAGATTTCCTACAGTGTGGAATCAAACCCTTCAGCCCAACCAGTCCACACTGACTCTCCGAAGAGTAACCCACCCAGACCCATTTCCCTCTGACTAATGCACCTAACACTGTGGGCAATTTAGAATGGCCAATTCACCTGACCTGCACATCTTTGGACTATGGGAGGAAACTGGAGCATCCGGAGGAAACCCATGCAGACATGAGGAGAATGTGCAGGGTTTGGGAAGTTATTGGAGAGAATTCTTAGGGATAGGATTTACAGGATTTGAAAAAAGCATGGCCTAATTAGGGACAGTCAGTATGGATTTGTGCAGGGCAGATCATGTCTTATTAACTTGATGAATTTTTCGAGGAGGTGACAATCGTGATCGATGAGGGTAGAGCAGTAGATATTGTGCAAATGGATTTTAGTGAGGCTTTTGACAAGGTCCCTCATGGTAGGCTCATCCAGAAGATTAAGATGCATAGGATGCACGGTGACATGGCCACCTGGATTCAGAATTGTCCATAGAACGTAGAGGGTAGTGCTGGAAGGGTGTTTTTCCAGCTGGAAGTCTGTGACTTTGTGGTGTTCCGCAGGGATCCATACTGGAACTTCTGCTGTTTGTGATATATATAGATGACTTGAATGAAAATGTAGATCGGGTAGTAAGTAAGTTTGCAAATGATACAAAGATCAGAGTTGTGGATAGTGTAGAATGCTGTCAAAGGATACAGTGAGATATGGGCAAAGCAATGGTAGATAGAGTTTATTCCAGCTGAATTGAGGTGCTGCACTTTAGAAGATCAAATGTTAAGGGAAGAAGTTTACAGTTAATAGCAGGATCCCGAACAGCTCCGACTTACAGGGGGATCTTGGGGTTCAAGTCCATAGCTCCCTGAATGTACATAAGGTGGTAACAAAGACATATGGCATGCTTGCCTTCATTGGTCAAGAAACTGAGTACAAGAGTGAGGATGTTATGTTGCAGCTTTATAAGCCTTTGTTATGTCACACCTGGAGTATTGTGTTCAATTCTGGTCGCCATATTACAGAAAGGAATGTGGAGGCTTTGGAGAGGGTGCAGAAGAGGTTTACTAGGACACTGCCTGGAGTAGAAAGTGTGAGCTATAAGGAGAGTCACAGAGTCCTACAGCACGGAGACAGGTCCTTTGGCCCAAACTGGTCCATGCCGACCAAACTGTTCAATAACACAAACCCCATTTCCCTGCACTTGGTCTATATCCTTTTAAATCTTTCCTATCCATGTATTTGTCCAAATTCCTTTTAAATGTTATTAATGTACATGCATCAACCACTTCCGCTGATAGCTCATTCCATATGCGTACCACCCTCAGCGTAAAAAAGATGCCCCTCAGGTTCCCTTTTATTCTTTCCCCTTAAACTGATGCCCTACAGTCCTTGATTGACGCCTTCTAGTTCTTAATTCCTCAACCCTTGGAAAAAGACTGAGTGCATGCACCCTATCCATGCTTCTCATGATCTTATATACTTCTATAAGACCCCCCCCCCACCCCCCATGTCCTATGCACGAAAGAAATAAGTCCTAGCTTGTCCAACCTCTCCTGTATCTTAAGCCGATGAGAGGTTAAAAAAACTTGAGTTATTTTCTCTGGAGCTGTGGAGGCTGAAGGGAGACTTGTTAGGAAGCTATAAAATTATGAGATGCAATCGGATTGACAGTCAGAATCTTTTTCCCAGAATTCAAATGGCTAATACTAGGGGCATGCATTTAAGGTGAGAGAAGGAAAATTCAAAGGAGATGTGAGGGGCAATTGTTTTTGTACACAGACAATAGGAGAATGTGTAGCCAGGTGTAGTGGTGGAAGCAGATACAATAGGGGCGTTTAAGGGACTTTCAGTTAAGCACATGAATATGCAAAGAATGCAGCAATATAGATCAAGTGCAGGCAGAAAGGATTAGTTTAATTTGGCATCATGTCCGGCACAACATTGGGCCGAAGAACCCATTCCAGTGCTGTATAGTTCTATGGCTTTGTCTGTGGGAAATCATGTCTCATGAACTTGATTCAGTTTTTTGAAGAAGTAACAAAGAGAACGGATGAAGGTAAAGTGGTGGCTGTGATCTATATGTACTTTAGTAAGGCATTCGACAAGGTTCCTCATGGCAGACTGGTTAGCAAGGTTAGATCTCATGGAACCTTACAATTGTTTAAAAAAGTACTTGGATAAGCACTTGAAATGCCATAACATTTGTGGGTCAGATGCAGAAAGGTGAACAACTGACTATTTAGAATAGTTTTTGTTGGCACAGACTCAATGGGCCAAAGAGCCCTTTCTTTACTGTGTGTTTCTCTTCTAGGATTCTACAATTCTAAAGAATAACGGGATATTCTAAAGAATAATCCTATATCTCTGGGCCAAAAGATACTAACTTGACAGCAAATGCTTTTCAAGTCTTATCTTGAAAGAAATATGACATCAGCTGCAGTAGAATATTGGCCAGGAAGATTTACATGAGCATAACTAAAAATAACATATCTCATGTTCTCTGGGTAACCCAAGGTTTGGAACTTGTGAACATACTTATCCCCATCTAGTGTATCTTTTTTTTTAAATGTTCTAGTTGCTCTTTAAAACACTGACTTTAGGTTGTTTCATCATAATGCTTAATTCCAGTACATCAAAATCAACATTGGATCTAGTCCAAGCCAACAGTTAAACCAGTTCACCCTGACCAACCAAGCTTCACAATTACTTTCTGATAAAATTTTAGTGCAAACTGACCAAGATGGGAATATTACTTCCTAAAAAAGGTTTGCGGATGTAAAGCTATTCCAAACCACCTCTGTAAAACAACTAAACAATATATTTAAAAGATCAGATTCTCAATTTTAAATTCCGTTGTAATTTAATTTATATATCTGGAATTACCACCCTACTGGAAATCATCAACAGACATCATGAAGATACCTGAACCTTTACCTTCAGGATATCAACAAAACATTACAGGATCTGGTTTCAGCTGAACATAAGGCCCAATTTTCACAAAATAGAAATTCCTCACACTGGAACTCACTAGCATTTGTTATCACTCAGTCTCTATTCAAAACCCCTTGTAACTCATTTCACTTTAGCCTTATAGATTCCATCTGCAAAGAGTAAGAGGAACATTGAGACCGACAGCAGGATAACTCGGGGGTTCAGGATCAACTGACCACCCTCAAACACATAGGATACAGAGATTGGTGACATGTCTTTTTGCTGCACAACTAAATCATTAAAATCAGAGCATGTATAACCATGAGAGTTAACAAAGATATCAGCACTGAGCAGGCCTACAGGCATTAATTAAAATGAATAGTTTGAACAAGTACTAACAAGATTATTAAAGAGGGAAGAGAGGGTTTCTTCAGGATCATAGGTGGCCAAACTTTTCACTTGGAATTTCTGCACCATGTAGCATCTCAAAGACATTTCGCACATCTTGAGGAACAAAAAAAGGTAATTGTGTCCAGCTGCACGACACAAACTCAGAATTCCAGGGAGGCTGAGTTCCTGGATCCAAAGTTCCCAAAGATTCTTCCACCCCTCCAGGCAGCGAAAATTCAGGACAGCAAATGAATAGCTATCAGGAAGAGCAGAAATGCTCAATTGAGATTGCTGGAATTATACAGCCAAACATATCACTTATTCTTCCACTCAACTGAGGCCAGAGGTGGCTGTACAGACCCATGTATAGATCTATACACTGTGTTACACTTGGGGCAAAAGGTAGTCACAGGAAGGGGTTTGGGGGCGCTGGGGCAGAAATGTGCTCCTATATCCCAATATGCGCATGGCTTCTGTTTTTTTTTCCCTGATGGCAAGTCTCAAGATGGTCAACGCCATCCTGGATGCACTTCCTCCACTTTGGACTGTCTTGGGTCAGTGATTGCCAAGTGTATGGGAATGCTGCACTTCCCCAGTGAGGCCTTGAGGGTGTCACTAAAACACTTCCTCCTCCCACCTGAGCCTTGCCTGCCATTTCAAAGCTGAGAGTAGAGCACCTGCTTTTTTTTTAAGGGGGGGGGGGGCCTTGTATCAGTCATGTGATATGCAGTAGCCGATCAAGGGTGCCCTATGCCTCGATGCTGAGGAGTGGTTCTGGTCTTTCTTCCCAGATTTGCAGGATATTGCGTAGGTAGCATGGTGGTACAGCTCCAGGGTCTTGAGATGTCTGCTGTAGACAGTCCATGTCTTAGAAGAAAAAACAACAGTACAGACCAGGCCCAGGCCCTTTAGCCCACAATGTTGTGCCGAACCTGATGTCAAATTTTACTAATCCTGTTTGCTTCCCCTTGATCCACATCCCTCCAATTCTTGTACCTTCATGTGCTTATTTAAAAGTCCCTTAAACACCCCTATCGCATCTACCTCCACCACCACCACCACTGACAGCACGTTCTAGACACCTACAACTCCAAATTCACAATCTTGAACTTTCTCCCTCTCACCTTAAACGTATTAGAAATTTTGACTCTGGGAAAAGATTCTGACTCAACCCCTGTATGCATCGCATAATCTTATAGATTTCTTTCAAGTCTCCACTCAGCCTCTGCAGTTCCCGAGAAAACCACCCAAGTTTTTCCAGTCTCTCCTTGTAGCTCGTACCCTCTAATCCAGGCAGCAGCCAGGTAGACCTCTTCTGCACCCTCTCCAAAGCCTCCATATCCTTCCTGTAATGTGGCAACCAGAACTGAACGCAATACTCAAAGTGTGACCTAACCAAAGTCTCTTAAAGGTGCAACATGACATCCTGACTCTTGTACTTAATTCCCCAACCCATAAAAGTGAGCATGCCATATGTTTTGTTACCACCTGATCTACTTGCATGGACACTTTATGGAGAAAGTGAGGCCTGCAGATGCTGGAGATCAGAGTCGAAGAGTGTGGTGCTGGAAAAGCATAGCCGGTCAGGCAGCATACAAGGAGCGGTAGAGTTGACACTTTGAGCATTAGTTCTTCATCAGGAATTGGGGTGTGTGTGTGCGTGGCCCAAGAGGGATGAGAGAGAAATGGGAGGAGGTGGAGCTGAGGAGAAGGTAGATGGAAATGCAATAGGTAGATGAAGGTGGGATGAAGGTGATAGGTCAGAGAGGAGGGTGGAGTGAATAGGTGCTCTAACTCCCCCTCCCACTCTGCTGAGGACGTGCAAGTCCTGGACCTGATCCACAGCCAAACTCTAGCCACCCGATGCCTGGAGGAAGAATGCCTCATCTTCCACCTTGGGACTGTCCATCCACATGATTTCACCAGTTCCATTTCCACACCCCACCCCCACCTTATCTCAGATCCAACCTACCAACTCAGCACCGCCCTCTTGAACTATCCTACCTGTCCATCTTTCTTCCCACTTATCCACTCCACACTCCTCTCCGACCTATCACCTTCATCTACCTATCACATTCTCAGCTATCCAAACACCACGTCCTCCTCCACCCCTGCCCCATTCCTGATGAAGACCTTGTGCTTGAAATGTCAACTCTCCTGCTCCTCGGATGCTGCCTGACTGGCTGTTCTCTTCCAGCACCACAATCTTCAACTGTGACCACACTATGGAGTAATGGGCTTGAGATCCAAGATTTCTCTGTAAATCAATGATGTTCAGGATCCTACCATTAATTGTATATATTTTCCTTTAGATTTCATTACTGAAAGTGTAGCACCTGACATGTACATGGGTTAGCCTCCATCTGCCATTTCTCCACCATATTTGCATCTAATCAGTATCCAGCTAGATCTTTTAACAACCTTTCTACACTATCCACAATTCCACTGAGGTTTGTATTGTCTGCAAACGTACTCACCCACCCATCCCATTTTCATCCATGTAGTAGAGTAAGAGTCAGTCATACAGTATGAAACAGGTCTTTTAGCCCAACCCATCCATGCCGAACAGATTTCCTAGCTAAACTAGTCGCATTTGCCAATGTTCGGACCATATGTGTCTAAACTTTTCCTATCCATGGCCCCAAGCACAGGCTCCTGAGGAACTCCACGATAAACCTTTCTCCAGACTGAAAACATTCATTAACCAGTTTTCTGCCAATCAATTTTGCACTCTTTAAATTGCATCTGTCCTTTTCATTCCACGAGTTATAGCTTAGTTCAGTCTGTCGAGGCATGTTTTGATAAAATATTCTTGTTAACATTATTACACTCATTAAAACTCCATCTGGATAAACAATGTGTCCTGAACAAACCCATATTGGGCTTTCTCAATTAAGCTAAATTCACCCAAGTGACTAATGATTTGTCCAAATTAGTGTTTCTAGAAGCTTCCCCACCATTGACCAATCTGTATAAAAGCAAATTACTGCAGATCTGAAACCAAAAGAGAAAATGCTGGAAAATCTCAGCAGGTCTGGCAGCATCTGCAAGGAGAGAAAAGAGCTGACACTTCGAGTCTAACTGACCACTTTGACCAACCGGTAGTTGCTGAGCTCAACTTTGTACCTTTTAATCAGCAGTGGACCAATACTTACAATTCTCCAAGTCCTCCAGCTTCACCCAGAGTCTCAAGCAGACTGGACAACTATAGCCAATGCCTCCACAATTTCTAGTCACTTCCCTCAACATCCTTGGATACATGTGATTTGGTCCTCACCCATTTTAAGTACAGATAGCATATCCAATATTGTACCAATTTTAAACTCTTATTTCTGGACTGTCTCCTCACACTATGGCGGCATTTCCTACCTTGCTAAAGGCAGACACAAAATATTCAGTACATCAGCCATGCACATTTTTGCTGCCTATATTGGTCCTACATCTGCTTTTAGCGCCTACCAGTCAGTCATTTATACCACAAACAGAAAAGATCCCAGTACAGATCGCTGCAGAATACTATTAGGTCATGGACTTCCAGCCGGAAAAACAATTCAAGTGTTACGTAAATCTTGCTGCAGCTACAGCAGGAGCTCCGGCTTACTGGCGGGTGGGTATTTGTAGGCTGTACAGCCACTTACCGGCGGGTGGGTATTTGTAGGCTGTACAGCCACTTACCGGCGGGTGGGTATTTGTAGGCTGTACAGCCACTTACCGGCGGGTGGGTATTTGTAGGCTGTGCAGCCACTTACTGGCGGGTGGGTATTTGTAGGCTGTACAGCCACTTACCGGCGGGTGGGCATTTGTAAGCTGCGCAGCCACTTACCGGCAGGTGGGTATTTGTAGGCTGTACAGCCACTTACCGACGGGTGGGTATTTGTAGGCTGTGCAGCCACTTACCGGCGGGTGGGTATTTGTAGGCTGTACAGCCACTTACCGGCGGGTGGGCATTTGTAAGCTGCGCAGCCACTTACCGGCGGGTGGGCATTTGTAAGCTGCGCAGCCACTTACCGGCAGGTGGGTATTTGTAGGCTGTACAGCCACTTACTGGCGGGTGGGTATTTGTAGACTGTACAGCCACTTACTGGCGGGTGGGTATTTGTAGGCTGTACAGCCACTTACTGGAGGGTGGGTATTTGTAGACTGTACAGCCACTTACCGGCGGGTGGGTATTTGTAGACTGTACAGCCACTTACCGGCGGGTGGGTATTTGTAGACTGTACAGCCACTTACCGGCGGGTGGGCATTTGTAGGCTGTACAGCCACTTACTGGCGGGTGGGCATTTGTAGGCTATACAGCCACTTACTGGCAGGTGGGCATTTGTAGGCTATACAGCCACTTACTGGCGGGTGGGCATTTGTAGGCTGTACAGCCACTTACTGGCGGGTGGGCATTTGTAGGCTGTACAGCCACTTACTGGCGGGTGGGCATTTGTAGGCTGTACAGCCACTTCCAAGTCCTGTTCCAATCACCAAAAGATCCAGTTCAGAGGCTGCCAGGAGATGGGAGGCACTAATGGATCAGGGATTACACAGAAAACGACAAATAAAGGATTCCCAAAGAGGAATCATTTTGGACTCAAAGCATTAACTCTATTTCTCTCTCCATAGACCCTGCCGGACCTGCTGAGTTTCTCTAGCACTTGCTGCTTTTATTTCGGATCTCTAACATCTGCAGTATTCTGCTTTTGTTAGGCAACAATAAAGAATCAGGTCGGCGAAAGTGAGGACTGCAGATGCTGGAAATTAGAGAAACGTCGATTTGCCTGCTCCTCGGATTCTGCCTGACCTGCTGTGCTTTTCCAGCACCACACTCTTAACAAGAAAGAATCGAAATGCAGTCTTTAAAAGACTCTCCATAGTCAGAGAGACAGCATAACCATCGTTATGAGTGTTACACGGTTTGTTGCCTCACACATGCCAGGGCAAGGAACATCAGGACAGGGCACAGAGTATTTTGCACAGGGAAAGGAATGAGCCAAAAGGTGTAGTAGACATTGATACAAATCAGAGAGTTGAGGGCAGGTTTTAGGTCCAATGGTCAGAATTTCAGAAGCTGGGGAGAAAATTTAATAACTGCAACTCCATAAGAAGTAATCTGAGAACTATTCCCAATACTATTCATTTGTGAAAATAGAAAAGGTAGGAAGGATCAGTGCATGGCCTGAGGCACTGAAATCAATTCTGGGGCAGGAAGCACTTATTCAAAGGTTGCACCTCAACAGCGGATGCAATGTTTTTGTAGGTAGTTTTGCAAGTGAGATCAGGTTAACACAAACTTATCAATGTCACACCAGGACTGGTAAATTAAACATCGTTTCTGTTTTTAAGCATGCATTACAGGATTGCTCAAATCCATTAGAAGGGTTCAGCAATTATAGTTAGAAGAAAACTAAACCACAACACCCTCATATCAGTTATAACTGTGCAGAGACTACTTAACCCACTGTGCCCGTGCCATCTCTCTGAAAAGCAGTCCAGTCTGTCCCACTCTATCCCCATAGCCCTGCAAATTTATTTTGTTCAAGATGTTGGACAAGGTTCTCCATGGGAGACTGGTTAGCAAGGTTAGATCTCATGGAATACAGAGAGAACTAGCCATTTGGATACAGAACTGGCTCAAAGGTAGAAGTCAGAGGGTGGTGGTGGAGGGTTGTTTTTCAGACTGGAGGCCTGTGACCAGTGGAGTGCCACAAGGATCAGTGCTGGGTCCACTACATTTTGTCATTTACATAAATGATTTGGATGTGAGCATAAGAGGTACAGTTAGTAACTTTGCTTATGACACCAAAATTGGAGGTGTAGTGAACAGTGAAGAAGGTTACCTCTGATTACAACGGGATCTTGATAAGATGGCCCAATGGGCTGAGAAGTGGGAGATGGAGTTTAATTTAGATAAATGTGAGGTGCTGCATTTTGGGAAAGCAAATCTTAGCAGGACATATACACTTAATGGTAAGGTCCTAGGGAGTGTTGCTGAACAAAGAGACCTTGGAGTGCAGGTTCATAGCTCCTTGAAAGTGGAGTCGCAGGTAGATAGGATAGTGAAGGCGGCATTTGGTATGCTTTATTGGTCAGAGTATTGAGTACAGGAGTTGGGAGGTCATGTTACGGCAGTACAGGACATTGGTTAGGCCACTGTTGGAATATTGCATGCAATTCTGGTCACCTTCCTATTGGAAGGACGTTGTGAAATTTGAAAGGGTTCAGAAAAGATTTACAAGGATGTTGCCAGAGTTGGAGGGTTTGAACAATAGGGAGAGGTCGAATAGGCTAGGAATATTTTCCCTGGAGCATCGGAGGCTGATGGGTGACCTTATAAAGGTTTATAAAATTAGTGGGGCGTGGATAGGAAAAATAGACAGTCTTTTCCCTGGTGTCGTGGAGTCCAGAACTAGAGGGCATAGGTTTAGGGCGAGAGGGGAAAGATATAAAAGAGACCCAAGGGGCAATGTTTTCACGCAGAGGGTGGTACGTGTATGGAATGAGCTGCCAGAGGAAGTGGTGGAGGCTAGTACAATTGTAACATTTAAAAGGCATCTGGATGGGTATATGAATAGGAAGGGTTTGGAGGGATATAGGCCAGGCGCTGGCAGGTGGGACTAGATTGGGTTGGGATATCTGGTCAGCATGGATAAGTTGGACCGAAGGGTCTGTTTCCGTGCTGTACATCTCTATGACTCTATGTCACTTAATTTCCTTTTAAGATCATAGTCTCAACTTCTACAATCATTTTAAGCAGTCAGTTCCAGCTGATGGCTTCTGAGGCAGCACGGTAGCTCAGGTGCCAAGGAACTGGGTTCAATTCCAGCCTCAGGCGACTGTCTATGTGGAGTTTGCACATTCTGTCCGTGCCTGCATGGGTTTCCTCCCACAGATGTGCAGGTCAGGTGAATTGGCCATGCTAAATTGCCCAAAGTGTTCAGGGATATGAAGGTTAGGTACATTAGTTAGAGGAATGGGTCTAGATGGGTTATTCTTCGAAGGGTCACTCTTCGAAGGGTCAATGTGACTTGTTGGGTTGAAGGACATGCTTCCACACATAGGGATTCTATTATTATGCCATACTCTGGCAAGCTAGACTGAGAAATGACTATCATATTCCCAACTCAAAGAAATAAGGGGTGGCAATCAGCTGCTCTCTTTTCAACCACCTCTCAGTCAATTGTAACAAGTATTTTTATTTTTCTTTAGCACACAACTACTTGCATATCACGTCAATTAAGGATATAGTTACGAAATCAATATAAGGAGCCAAACAGAATACAGAACCAGAATGTCAGCTCTGAAGAGCAACTCTCTTCTCTCCACAGATGCTGGCAGATCTGCTGACTTTTGGCAGCATTCACTATATTTCACATTTCCAGCCCCAACAGTACTTTACCTTTATTGGGAACAAAGGTTGCACAGTTTAATGAAGCCTTACGGTCCTTTTGGTGGCAAATTTAGGTGATGTTTTTTGGAAGTCCGGGTGAAAGATTTTTTGCCATAATTTGCTTTTCCACCAGATCTCAAGATGCCAAGAGGTAATTCGGTGGGGCAGGAGTTTTCTCTCTGCTCTGCAGATCCAAAGCAGCTGTTGAATCTCCTGGACTTGCCTCAGTCTATGTGGTCAGGTGATCTGTGTGCAGTATGTACATTCTCACAGTGTCTGTGTGGGTTTCCTCCCACAGTCCAAAGATGTGCAGACAAAATGGATTGGCCATGCTAAATTGTCCATCGTGCCCAAGGACGTGCAGGTTAGATGGATTAACCATGGGAAATGCAGAGTTACAAAGATAGGGTGTGTCTGGGTGAGTTGTTCTTCGGAGGGTCGGTGTGGACTCTTTGGGCCACGTGGCCTGCTTCCACACTGTAGGGTTCTATTTTATTCTGTGATCACAACAGCCATTTTAGATGCATGCCTTTTTTTTATAAAAGATTTTAGTCCATAAAAGGTTTCAGATCGCAGATAACGGAACCATAGGTGGACTGGGTTCAACTCAATTAGGACAATTTGCACCAGTAGATAGAAGTAGAAAGTAGCAATACGTGACTGGGATAGTACCATATCAAATAAGACAGCAGGATTGAAAGGAACCCAGATACATTCTCAACTTGTCTTTATGTAAACAAAGTTACGTTTAGAAAGTTGAGACTGGTCTGAATTTTTTGACAGCAGGCAATGTCTTTAAAGAAAGCAAGACTGAATCTATGTGGTTAGCGAAAAGAGCCAAAAACAGTACGATCAAAATACTAGGATATTCTAGGGCATATAAACAGTGCGACTGAGATACAAATCCAAAAGTAGTTGTAAATAAGCAAGAACTGTGGTAATACGTTTATTACCCCAATGTCAGGATAAAGTTGTATAAAGAGCTCAGGAGGAAGGAATTGATTGATCAGTATTTCTTTGGTCCAATTAGGAAGGTGGTGTTGCTGGGTCCAATGCAAGGAATTAGGTAGGCCAGGTGATCCAAGGACCTGTGAGGTTGGGGTGGGCATTTCCACAAGTGACCGTTCTGAAAAAGGATCACTGGACATAAAATGGTAACTCTGCTTTGTCTACACAGATACTGCCAGACCTGCTGGAACTTTCCAAAAATTGATTTTTGTTTCTTTAAGAGTGATCATAGTATTATACACAGTTTAATAATGGAACAAAAACAAAATATGATATATAGGCTGGAAGAATAAAAAAGGATCTAGTCATGGCAAAATGTGACAGGAAGACAAAAATAATTTTTTAATAGATTTTTTTATTGAAAGAGAAGTTTTTTTATAAAATTACAAAAATAAACCAACAACAACAGTATGTGTATATATAAAAAAAGGGGACACAGTGGTTAGCACTGCTGCCTCACAGCGCCAGAGACCCGGGTTCAATTCCTGCCTCAGGAGACTGCCTGTGTGGAGTTTGCACAATCGCCCTGTGTCTGCGTGGGTTTTCTCCGGGTGCTCCAGTTTCCTCCCACTGTCCAAAATGTGCAGGTTAGGTGAATTGGCCATGCTAAATTGACTGTAGTGTTAGGTGAAGGGGTAAATGTAGGGGAATGGGTCTGGGTGGGTTGCGCTTCGGAGGGTGGGTGTGGACTTGTGGGGTGAAGGGCCTGTTTCCACACTGTAAGTAATCTAATCTAAAAAAAAGACAAAGCAACAACACAAACAGAACACAACTATACTCATGTACAAAATAAGCAAATCAATAAAAGAAATAAATGAATAAATAAAACAGTTCAGCACAACAAAACAATTAGCTCCTAACCTCCAAGAGCATTCAGTACTTTACACGAGTTTTCTCAAAATTCTTCCTTCAAGGACATCAAGTTCACTAAATCGGCCACACAAAAGCCCTAGTTAAGATAGCAAATAACTCTATATCTAAAAAGGGCTGCCATATCCTATAAAAAGTTTCTGTTTTCCGGTGTACCATATTCGTTAAAAAATCTAAAGTAATATGTTCGATGATTAGCCTATGCCAACCCAACAGACCCAGTGAGGCTTTCAGAGACCCAAAACATTAAAATATTTTTCCTTGCACAACAAGTGAGAATATTAATAAGTTATTTTTCCCATGGGCATCTAGAGAAGATGGGTAGGCTCAGAAGAGAGATAGGGTCCACCTTAACCTCGGTCTCTCTCAAAACTCCTGCTACAGCATTCCAATATGTACAAAACCAGCGGCAAGACCACAATGAGTGAGAGTACCAATACTTATTTTGTATTTAGGACATAATGAAGATATTCCCACCTTACATTTTGAGAGACAGTCTGGGACTAAATGGACCCTATGCAGATTCTTTAGCTGCATGGCATGGGTCCAATTCTAGATCGAAATCTTCCTCGCATTTTCGTAAACGTCCTCCCATGTTTCCATAGAGATCTCAATCCCTAGTTCTTTCTCCCAGACCCCACAAAGCTACTCAACATCTTCCGAAAGATCACTCCCAAACATATGATAAAAAGTACCAATAGAGAGAGTACTTTTAGCATGAAGCACCCTTTTTTCTGCAACAGATCTGTAGGGATTTGTCAAAAGCATGGTCTCTTTTTGAATATAATCCCTGATCTAACAAAATACGAAAAAGGTCTCTGCTAGCTAAACCATACTTAAGGGTTACTTGGTCAAAGGGCATCATTATTTCACCTTCAAATAAATCACCCAAACAGGAGATTCCTCTAGCTGCCCAAGCTTAAATCTGGGGTCCATTATCTCCAGCTGAAAGCCTAGCATGCTGGCTATGGAGGTAAGAAAGGACTTTTTGGATGTATTACCCTCACCTTACCACATTGCCCTCCACGCCTTAACAGTATTAATAATTATCGCAGTATGGCAATATTACTTAACGGTCTTCATTTTATCTACGAACAACAGGCTAATGAGGAGATATTTTGCCCATGCGGCCTCAATATCTAGCCATATTGACACCGGGTCCTCGTAAGGCCGGTCACTGTTAAGGGATAGAGGAAAACCTAAGTAATATCTTTCAATATCTGAAAGGTCCACTCCCCCTTACCCATGAGGCAACTGCAATTGAGCCAGCTTAATCCGAGGTCACTTATGGCACCAAATAAAGGAGCTAAACCACCCATTAAGTCTCTGGAATGTTTGCCTAGGAAAAATTAAGGGGAGCATTCATATAGAAATAGCAAACGGGAAAAGGACAATCATTTTGATAAGAACTACTCAGCCTAGCCAGGATATTGGAAGCACTTCCCATCGCTGAAGATCTTGCTTAATCCTCTCAAACAAATGGACAAAATTGGCCTTAAACAACTGATCAAAGATAGGAGTAACAAAGATGCCTATCCTGTGACCATTTAAAGGGGAATCATGATTATCCCTCCACATCAAATACTCTCCTAAGACCTTCCGAAATTTGAAAAATTGATCTTATAACTAGAGAAGGAGCTAAGTAAGTCGATACATTGTATCAAATGAGGTACCAAGACAAAAATCAAAAACATTATCCGCATATAATGTGATTTTATGCAATTTTGATCCTGCTTCCAAGGCAGCGAATATTAGCATCCCTGTCGATAGGCTCAGTCACCAATGTAAAAAGCAATGGTGAGACGGGACAGCTTTGCTGACTGCCTCTACGAATATTAAAATTACTAGAGCTCACACTATTGGTGAGAACCGCTGCCAGAAGATCACTAAAGAGGATCCTGATCCACCTAATAAAAACCTCCTCCAATATGAATCGGTCAAGGATATAAAAAAAATGGTCATTCGAGCCAATCAAATGCTTTTTCTGCATCCGAGACCACTAATCCCTGAACTGACTGTTTGCTGACATGTTTGAAATATTTTCAGCAGCTTCCTGACATTATTGGAGGATCGACAGCTCTTTCTAAAACCAGTCTGGTCGGCTTTAACAATGGAAGGCAGCACAGCTTCCAGTCTAAACACAAGAACCTTAGACAAAATTTTAAAACCAGAATTTAACAGTGAGATAGGCCTATAGAAGCACATTCTTCTGGGGTCTTCCCTTAAGAATGAGAGAAATATTAGCGTCTCTCAAGGATGGCGGGAGGCAACTGTAGCTGTACAAGTAACTATACATGTCTAACATCAGCTCCGACAATATATTTATAAATTCTTTGTAAAGCTCGCTAGGAAGACAGTCAGGGCAGGCATCTTACCACTCTGCATCTGTTTCACAGCCTCCTGTACGTCTGTTAAAGGAAAGACGCCCGTTCAGAACTAACACTTGGAAGATCCAGGTTCTTAAAAAAAATTCCATCTTGGCCCATCCACCCTCACAATGTTCAGAATGGTGTAGTCCCAAATAAAATTCCCAAAATGCAGCAATGATCTTTTTAGAATCACAAGTGACTATCCCAGTCCCATTCCTAATTGAGATAAGGATTGGGGGCATTCTTTCTCTTGACAAGATATGTCAGACACCTGCCCGGCTTTCCACAAAGGAAACTTCCTTCTTTGCTGTCTGCATAAGCAAGGAATTCAAAGTGGACTGAAGAGTTGTAACCACTTCAGCTTAGCCACCAATGGCTTATCAAAATATCATAATGGCTTATCCTTCTCAGCGGTCTTTAGCTACACCTCAAGGTGGTGTTGCTGCTCCTCCTTCTGCTGTTTCTGACTGGCAGAGTGAGAAATAATTATCTCCCTGGCATAAGTCTTAGCAGTCTCCCAAAGTACAGACTGGTTACTGGCCATGATCAAATTGGTGTCTAAAAATACCTTAAATTCACTGAAGAAATGTTTGATGAACTTACTTTAAGAACAAAATGGATCCATTCACCAGTGCCGAGACCTCTTAATCTCTAAATATACTGCAGCGTGGTCAGAAATAGTAATATTTCCAATGGTACAGGATATTACTGAACTCAAGGATAACACAGGAGTTAGGAAAAGATCAATCCTAGTATGACACTTGTGCGGATTACAAAAGAACGTGAAGTCCCTACCCCATGGGGTGCAGACACTTCCAGACATCCACCAATCCCAGTTCTACACAAGTCCACTAGTTGCTTACATTCTAAAGAAAGTGTTGAGGGACCTCTAGGCATTCTATCCACTGCACGGTCCACGAGACAATTAAAGTCTATCTCCATAATTATCTGCCGCAGCGCAAGAGCCATCAGTTCAGAGAATGCATTAATCAAAGATTTAAGGGGGTGCTCTGGGGGACAATAAAAATTCAAAATACAATATTCTCTCGCTATGTATTGAGGCTTTAAGAATGACAAACCGCTTATACTCATCTTTAATCTAACGTAGCAACTTAAATGAAAAATCCTTCCTAATAAGTACGGCCTCTCCCCTGCTCCTAGTATTAAAAGGAGAAGTATACCCGATCAAACCCAATCTGCTGCAATTTCAAATGCTCATCGAGATGAGTCTCCTGCAAAAGAGCAATGAACACCCTGCCCTTTCTAAGGCTACACAGCACCTTTTTCCTCTTAACTGTTGAATGGCTCTCTCTCTAATATTTAAGACACAATTAGCCATGACTCTCTATAATATCATTTGAACTCCAAAAAGGAAGAATTAGACTTACCAATTGTTGAGCATAAACAAAAAAAAACTCATAAAAAATACATAAACTAAAACTACTATAACTAACATTCTAGTAACTACTTATACAAAAAAATGACGAAACCAAATACTTAATGAGAGGCTGTACTCCCTGCCGACAGGGGACACTTACACCTCTCCCAAACACCTTCATAACTCGTTCCTGCTTGAGCTGCAGCCCAGGCTCAGGCCAAAAAAGGAAGGAGAAAGAAAAATAATATTAACAAGGAAATTAAAAGTAGACACTCTACCCATCCCCAAATATACATTAACTCCCATTAATATCAGAAAAACATTCAACAACACTTTCTTTAAGAAAAGAGAAAAGGAAAAAAGAAACACTATTGTCCAGATCCTTTAAGTTATCCAATCTATTTTAAAAGTGTCCAAAAATGTTTCACTTTTTCGGAAGGGTCAAATGAGCACACAGACCCATCGTAAGTGAAGCGCAGCACCACAGGATACCTCAGGGAACACTGGATACCAAGACCTTTCAAGTCCTCTCTTGGCTTCATCCTTTTACGAATAACAGCTGCAGAGAAGTTCTGAAAAAACCATTATTTTGGAACCTTTGTAAGTTAGAGCCTGTGGATGCTTTGCCCTTATTCTGGAGGCTTTCACAACTTTAACTTTTGTCGCTGTAACTGTGGAGTCGCACTAGGACTGCACAGGGGTGCTGCTCCAGGCCGGGCCTGCGCTCCAGTGTAGCCTCTGAACTTTCACCTGGCCCGACACAGCCTCCAACCAAGAAATTGCAGCAGCCGGCTTTCACAGAAGCTCGCTGGCTGGTCGCCTTCTACTCCCTCCTGCAACCCCACGATGTGGAGATTCTTTTGCCTACCAGTGTTCAAGGTCGCCAACATATTCCAGTAAGGTAAGGACCCGCTTCTCCACGACTCGAATCCTTTCCTTTGTACAATCGACTACAGTCTCCGAAGCTGCGGTCCTTCTTTCAACCTCCTCTGTTCGGTGTCCAAGGCCTTCCATCTGCTCCTCCTGTTTGTGCAGCATGGCCGCAATTGGGTCCAGCCTCCCATAGAACGTTTCCTCGATCATGATCATGAGACTTGATCATTTCTTGCAGTTTAACAAACTTCGTTGCCGGGGCCTGAGGGTGAGTGGCTCCGATAGACTAGTGGAGGGAGGGAGCTGCAGCTGCGGAACTGACAGATGTCTCCGGTGAGTGTCCCCTGTATTGGGACTTGTTGGCACTTTTGCCTTTTGCCATATTTATTTAATAGAACAGACTTTATAGGAAATTTGTATAAGTTCTATAACTCTTTAAATGCCAAATGTTCACATAAATACTTTGAGTGGAGAGGCGAGAGTGCTACTTTGTCTGAGTTGAGATGCAGAGTTTAGCAAAGCAGCCCTCTCAAATTTCTGCCATCTTGGATCCCCCCAAAAAAAAAAACTTTAAAAGGGGAGACGATTGAGATGCAGACGAGGTACATTCCAAACAGGTAGGGGAATCAAAACTGGGAATCAGAGACTGAAACAAAAACAGGATGTAAGAAAAAAAATAGAAAAAGGTTGCACAAAAGATAAACTCTTCAAGAACCAGGTCAAATATAAGTGCAAGAAAGTGAAGTGGAAAATAAGACAGGCAAAAAAAACAATGGGAATTTGACAGTAGAGAATCAAAAATCCTCTAACGCATATAGACCATAAGTCTGCACTAAAAGAAAGCCTGGGTTTCATTCACAACAAGTAGGATGGTCATCCCCTTAGGCAGTCTCTCAGGATCAAGGGTGCCTTCTTGTTCAAAGGGTTCTAAAAGTACCAGCCATCACTGGCAGGCTCGGACACTTGCCAGGCAGGTTGGGTAGATGAGTTGTTTACAGGTTTCTACATTCCTCCAACATCTCAATTTCACTTTTGCACGATCCAGACAAACTTTAGAGTGGAGCTGTTGCTTTGGGTGTTGGTGTTAGGCACATGAGCAATACGTCCTGCTCAGCGAAATTGATTTGAAGTGATTTGCACCTCAATGTTGAGGAAGTTGGCTTAGGAAAGGGCTGATGAAGGGCTTAAGCCCGAAACGTCAAATTTCCTGTTCCTTGGATGCTGCCTGACCTGCTGCGCTTTAACCAGCAACACGTTTTCAGCTCTGATCTCCAGCATCTGCAGACCTCACTTTCTCCTTAGGAAAGAAAGGTGCTGTTGGACTGCTTTTTTCTTGTTTTCTTGCTGTTCCAGATTTTTGAAAATACTTTTTTTCAAAAAAAAAAATTCCCTACAGTGTAGAAACAGGCCCTTCAGCCCAACCAGTCCACACCGACCCTCTGAGGAATAACCCACCTTGACCCATTTCCCCTCTGACTAATGCACCTAACACTACGGGCAATTTAGCATGGCCAATTCACCCTGACCCCCACATCTTTGGACTGTGGGAGGAAACCGGAGCACCCAGAGGAAACCCACACAGACACGGGGAGAATGTGTAAACTCTACACAGACAGTCGCCCGAGGCTGGAATCAAACCTGACAGCTTTCACATTAGCCAAGTATTAATTTGGTTAAAGGAAAATAATTTTTGAATAACCCGAATGAGGTCCCCTGCAGGTTTGATTTTAGGACCATTGATTGTGGTTTATAAATTACTGAATTGTTTAGGCAGTACAATTTCGAAGTTTATGGATTGTATAAAATTTGATAATGTCATAAAGTGTGAACAGAGTAACAGACTTCAAGCTGACTGAGAATGTTGAAATAGGCAGACACAATTTAGTGTAGTTAAATGTGCCTATCTCCATACTGATATCCACCTTGGTAAGTAAGGAATGAGAGAGGAAATGCACAGATACTTTCGTCTCTAGAGTTTCTCCATTCACAGGTAAAGCACACTTTTGGACCACTGCCTGCCCCTCTTTAACCTGATCCAACGGATTCAATCAGCTCCCCAGTCATGAGCATGCAAAGTGAAGTAGTAAACAACAGTGAAGAGGGGAGCGGTATGCTTTTTGTCAGTGGCCTTCCTATGGACATTAAACCACATGAGCTGGTGGATTCTGCACAGATCTTTACAAGAGATCTTAATTTTTCTAAAATATGATCCATTAGGAGGGAGAGCCAGCTAAGAAGCTGAGTAACGCCGAAAGCACTAAAGAAATGGTGAAAATAAAACGAAAATGAAGTTGCTGCTCCCTTCCAAACTTTTTATTCCTATCACACACGTTACAAAGTGTGCAGCATGCTTATGCTTTTAAGTTATATTATATTGCATTCTATTCAAAATTGTAAGGTGATACATATTACCTATGTATAGGCATGTGACATTTTCGTATTGCAATTGGTTCTCTTGTTTACTTTCCTTGATTGGACTTTCACCTGTATTTCCATTATTGAGATGAAAGCTAGTGAAGCATACAAGACCTTGGTAAGGCCAAATCTGGAATACTGCATATCATTCTGGTTGCCCTGCTCTAGGCACCACAGAGGGTGGTCTGAATAAAGAATGAGCTTGCCAGAGGAAGTGGTAGAGGCAGGGACAATGACAATATTTAAAAGACAATGAGACAAGATGAGTTGGGCTAAAAAGCCTTTTCTACAGCGTATGACTCCATAATTGACAAGTAACTTTTATTCCATACATTTACCATCTCGAATAAGGATTCGAATGATCTCTCCATGATATTGAATGGTATAATCGTTATTATGACAACTGACCAGAAACTGGACTGGATAACCATATAAAAAGTATTGGTTACAAGATCAGATCAGAGGGTGGTAAGTCTGTGCATAGCAACTCACCTCCTGATCACTATCTTCAAGACAAACGTCAACAGTGTAAGAGAACATTCCCCAATTTATTGATGACTGTTGCTCCAACCCTTGAAGTTCAACACCATCCAGGTCAAAACAGTCCACTTGACTGTCACCCCATCTCCCACCTTCAAGATTCACATTCTCCACCACTAACACACGGTGGCAGCAATGTGTACTATCGACAAGACGCACTGAAGTAACTCACCAAGACTCCTTCAACAGAACCTTCCAAACCCATAACCACTCTCACTTAGAAGGCCAAGAACTCCATGTACAAGGGAACATCACAACTTGAAATTTCTCCTCCAAGTCACACTCCATCCTAACTTGGAAATCTATCTGCCTTACTGCACTGTCAATGAGTCGAAGTCCTGGAACACCACTTCTAACAGGACTGTGGCTGCCCCTAGACCACATGGACTGCAGCAGTTCAAGGAGATGGCTCACCATCACCTTCTCAAGGCTCATTAAGAATGGGCAAGAACTGCTAGTCTTGCCAGTGACGTCCCTTTTTGTGAACAAATAATAAAAGAAAAATCAGTTGAACCTCTCCCCAAAATCACCTCCACACTGCATTGAACCTGGTGTGGGATCAACTGTTCCCCACCATCCCTGATCCACCGATCCCGACACAAGTGGCCAGGAACATCACCCTGATGTGAACTGGGATGGTGACTCCCCCGAGTCAGCTTTGTTACTCACAGAAATTTTCCAGGCTCTCTGAACCATACCCCACCCCAGCTTTGTGGAAAGCGTCAGTCAGAAAATAATTTAAAAGATCCACTCTGTAACTAATGGCAACTTTTCATTTCTGAAAGCCAGTTAACAATTTTGTTTGGTAGTAAAACTTACTCTAAAGGCAGAAAATGGTGTTTCATGGTTTTCAGATGGGAGGCAGGGCGACAGTATTTCCCAAAGATCAGATCTTGGAAAACTGGTTTTTGATACACATTGGAGTTTGCAATAGAAAATAAAATTTCTAAATTTGTTTATGATACCAAACCTGGAGGAGTGTGAACGAGATGCAAAATTATTGCTGTTGGACAGGGATGGGCAGTAGAATGGACAGACAAGCACCAGATGGAATTTAAATTTAGAAAAGTCTTGGAATAGTGAGAGAAAATAGAAATTTAACAACTGTTCAAAAATGGGCTGTAGGGTGCATAGCATTCATGTTTGAAGGTAGCAAGTCACTTTGATAGTAATTGTAAAAGAGAAGGGACTTTAAGCTTCCTAAATACAACAGCAGGGAAATTAGAAAACTCTGGTTAGGCCCCAATTGTGCCCAATTCTGCTTTACCACATTTTACCAAGAATGGGAGAGTCTTTGACAGGGAGCAAAGAAGATTTCCAGGGATGAGCAGTTTTGACCCCAATATTAAGTTAGAGATACTGGAGTTGTTCAACTTAGGGCAAAGAGGATTGTGGTAAAAATTAATAGAAATGCAAGATGTGCATTGGAAAGGCAGACAAAGAAACCTGTTCCTTTAAGCTATTGGTTGAACTAAAGGATACAGGTAGCTCTTCTATAACGCAATAGTTGCAATTCTTGTGCAACCCCACATTATTGAAAAATTGTGCTTTCGAAACAGTGCTTAAAGTATTGGTGATCTAACTGTAACGCAGCTAACACTCGTTTTAAAAGTTCACGTTTTAGAAACAGTGTCCCCAGTTTGTCAATTGCATTCTAGCACATTGACGTTAGTGTGTGTGAGCATGTGTGTGCATGGAGTGAGAAGTATTATACCATTCACTGTGCAAAAAGAAATTTCTTGGACCTCACTTCCCAGATGGAGGTGTCAGCAGAGGCCAGTGACTGCAGTGGCATAAATGGCTATGAGGAAGCTAGATGGATGCAGGAGAAAAAAATCAACTAAATTATAGAATATAGTGAGGGAGAGTTGGCAATGGATGTGATGGCAGAAGTGGGTACTGCAAATGCTGGAGATTAGAGTCAAGATTGGAGTGGTGCTGGAAAAGCACAGCAGGTCAGGCAGTATCAGAGGAGCTGAAAAATCGACATTTCAGATGAAAGTCCTTCATCAGGAATGGATGTGATGGACCAACTGGCCTTGTATTCTATGACTCTTGAACAATTTGCTTGCCATCTTTGGTCAGAATGATATTACCATCACAATCTATTACCGTGCCAGAGTCTGTCCATTCTCTTTAACATCCCTCTGTTAAAACCTATCAAATCTTAATTATACTCTATCTCAGATAGTCTGATAAATTATATTTTCAAAAGCCTTGCTTCCCTGCATTTAAATATTCCGATCAAACAATTGTTACACAGAAATGGCAGCAAATTGACATATCATCCAAGTGCTAATTGATAGTGTCTATGCCTACCAACTACCAATTATTTGCATGAACTGACTATACCAGTGCAATTATTAAATAGTCATCTTGTTGGTCTGCGAAGATGTTATGCAGCATTTTGCTGATCGCCATGATGCTCATCAGTTTGCATGTCTGAGCTCATCATTCGCAAAATTCAGTCATTTACAGCGCAGAAAGAGGCCATGAGGTCCACCCAGGCCATACTGCCCCTGCAGAACAATCCAAAGCCAAAGCCCTGCACGTTTATGTTCTTCAGGAAACCTTCCATTCTCTTTTTTTAAAAACCCTCTCTCCACTTTGACCAAGCCTGGTCATTTGTACGTCATCTTCCTTCTTCACTGGTCATGTGATTCAGATTCCAAGAATACATCAACAATTTACACTTGCATCCTGCCACAATCTATATTATGTCCCAGGAATTTAGCTTTAGGGCCGAATTTCTCAGGTTCTAACTTTCACCATGAATAATCCTTCCTTATTCCTCCTGTTATCATTCAGAAAGCCAAATGGTGAAACACAGAAGAGCTGCTATTTTCTCAGTCATATAGCAAATGTGGCTCAGCAGCTGCTGTGGAAACTGTCTCCCAGGGGCCCAAAGCTCACCCTCACTGGTGCTAATTACTCTAAGATTCCCTTCTGGAAACATACCAGGATTTGAGATCTTGGAGAAGATTCGTAGCTCAGATTATGGATCAGGTTGTCAGTTTGCTCATTGAGCTGGTGGGTTTACTTATCAGACATTTCATCACCCTGCTAGGTAACATCATCCGTGAGCCTCCAGTGATGTGCTGGGGTTCTGTCCCACTTGCTACTTACGTGTCAAACTCCTGGACCTGTGCCTCACAACCCACTTCACCTTTAACAACAAGATATGCAAACAAATCAACAGGACCCCGATGGGATCACCAATAATCAGGACTTCCAGCAGAAGCAGTTAGGCAGAGGTTAAAACAAACAGCCCTTCCCACCATCCAGTCCAAGCTTTGGGTCCACAATGTGGATTTGCCATCAAAAAATACAACAAAATAGAAGAAACCCACAAACACATAAACAACATGCTCAATGATATAAAGTTTTTTCGATTAGATTAAATTACCTACTGTGTGGAAACAGGCCCTTCGACATAAGTCCACATCCACCCTCCGAAGAGTAACCTGCTGACTAATGTACCTAACACTATGGGCAATTTAGCATGGCCAATTCACCTGACCTGCGCATCTTTGGACTGTGGGAGGAAACCCACGCAGACACAGGAAGAACGTGCAAACTCCACACAGACAGACAGTCGCCAGAGGCTGGAATTGAACCTGGAACTCTGGTGCTGTGAGGCAGCAGTGCTAACCACTGAGCCACCATGCTGCCCCAGGAGAGGAACAGAACAACAACCGACTCCTCTGCTTGCATGTCATGTTAGAACAAAATGCCAATGGACAACTGCTAGCAAGTCACACACACTGACCAGATTCTCAACTAGAGAAGCAACCATCCCAACATCCACAAACAGTGCAAAATCAGGACACTATTCAAACAGGCCACAACATGCTGCAGCACTCAGGAACTAAGAGAAGCTGAGAAACCGAGAAGAAACACCTGTACAACGTATTCAGGAACAACGGTTACCCAATAAGCCGATTCTTGTGCAATAAACCTAAACAGGAAGACACAACGTGGCCACATTCTAGTCACCCTACTATACATCAAAGACATTTCAGAGATGACTAACAGACTGCTCCAGCCCTATGCATCATAGCCCACAAACTAACCACCACACTAGAACAACTACTGATGAATTTAAAAGGACCCCATACCCATAACCAGCACAATAAATGTAATGGACATAATACCCTGCAAGGACTGCAACAAACATTACATTTGACAAATTGGCTGGAAACTAGCCACCAGGACACATGAGCACCAACTAGCTACCAAAAGACATGACCAAGTATCACTTGTATCCTGACACACAGACGAAGAGGGACACCATTTCGACTGGGACAATGAATCTATCCCAGGGACAAAGACACCCGCAGAAATTCCTAGAGGCTTGGCATTCAAACTGGAACTTCATTAACATATAGATTTTTACCCATTTAATAACTTCTTAGAAACAGAGCCGGAAATGATATCATCCACCACAATAGACCAAGACACACAAATAGCAAGTGAGACAGAACACCAGTGCTTCAGTGGAGGCTCACTGATGATGGTACCTAGCATGGTGACGAAACATCTGAAAACAAACCCACCTGCTCAGCAAGTAAACAACCACCTGATATACCAGGGTGGAGCAGATTTCTCCAACTCCTAGAGAAATCCCGGTGAGTCATACAGTCAGGAGAAAGTGAGGACTGCAGATGCTGGAGATCAGAGCTGAAATGTGTTGCTGGAAAAGCGCAGCAGGTCAGGCAGCATCCAAGGAGCAGGAGAGTCGACGTTTTGGGCTGAGTCCTTCTTCAGGAATGAGGAAAGTGTGTCCAGCAGGCTAAGGTAAAAGGTAGGGAGGAGGGACTTGGGGGAGGGGCGTTGGAAATGTGATAGATGGAAGGAGGTCAAGGTGAGGGTGATAGGCCAGAGTGGAGGTTGGGGCAGAGAGGTCAGGAAGAAGATTGCAGGTTAGGAAGGCGGTGCTGAGTTCGAGGGATTTGACTGAGACAAGGTGGGGGGAGGGGAAATGAGGAAACTGGAGAAATCTAGGTTCATCCCTTGTGTTTGGAGGGTTCCTAGGTGGAAGATGAGGCGCTCTTCCTCCAGCCGTCGTGTTGCTATGGTCTGGCGATAGAGGAGTCCAACGACCTGCATGTCCTTGGTGGAGTGGGAGGGGGAGTTAAAGTGTTGAGCCACGGGGTGGTTGGGTTGGTTGGTCCGGGTATCCCAGAGGTGTTCCCTGAAACATTTCGCAAGTAGGCGGCCTGTCTCCCCAATATAGAGGAGGCCACATCGGGTGCAGCAGATGCAGTAAATGATGTATGTGGAGGTGCAGGTGAATTTGTGGTAGATATGGATATGGTCCCTTGGGGGCCTTGGAGGGAAGTAAGGGGGGAGGTGTGGGCGCAAGTTTTGCATTTCTTGCGGTTGCAGGGGAAGGTGCCAGGAGTGGAGGTTGAGTTGGTGAGGGGTGTGGACCTGATGAGGGAGTCACGGAGAGAGTGGTCTTTCCGGAACGCTGATAGGGGAGGGGAGGGAAATATATCCCTGGTGGTGGGGTCCGTTTGTAGGTGGCGGAAATGACGGTGGATGATACGATGTATGTGGAGGTTGGTGGGGTGGTAGGTGAGAACCTGTGGGGTTCTGTCCTGGTGGTGATTGGAGGGGCGGGGCTCAAGAGCGGAGGAGCGGGAAGTGGAGGAGATGCGGTGGAGGGCATTGATGATCACATCTGGGGGGAAATTGCGGTCTTTGAAGAAGGAGACTATTTGGGTTGTACGATATTGGAACTGGTCCTCCTGGGAGCAGATGCGGCAGAGATGAAGGAATTGGGAGTATGGGATGGTGTTTTTACAGGGAGCAGGGTGGGAGGAAGTGTAGTCTAGGTAGCTGTGGGAGTCGGTCGGTTTGTAGTAAATGTCCGTGTTGATTCGGTCGCCCGAGATAGAAATGGAAAGGTCTAGGAAGGGGAGGGAGGAGTCTGAGAGGTCCAGGTAAATTTGAGGTCGGGGTGAAAGGTGTTGGTCAAGTGGATGAACTGTTCAACCTCCTCGTGGGAGCATGAGGCAGCACCGATACAGTCATCGATGTAGCAGAGGAAAAGGTGGGGGATGGTGCCAGTGTAGCTGCGGAAGATGGACTGTTCCACATATCCTACGAAGAGGCAGGCATAGCTGGGGCCCATGCGGGTGCCTATGGCCACTCCTTTAGTTTGGAGGAAGTGGGAGGATTGGAAAGAGAAGTTGTTCAGGGTGAGGACCAGTTCAGTCAGTCGAAGGAGGGTGTCAGTGGAAGGTACTGGTACAGCGGGAAAGGAAGAAGCGGAGGGCTTTGAGTCCTTTGTGATGGGGGATGGAGGTGTACAGGGACTGGGCGTCCATGGCGAAGATAAGGCGTTGGGGACCGGGGAAGCAAAAATCATGGAGGAGGTGGAGGGCATGGGTGGTATCCCGAACGTTGGTGGGACAGCGTCTCAGACTCCTCTCTCCCCTTCCTAGACCTTTCCATTTCTATCTCAGGCGACCGAATCAACACGGACATTTACTACAAACCGACCGACTCCCACAGCTACCTGGACTACACCTCCTCCCACCCTGCCCCTGTAAAAACACCATCCCATACTCCCAATTCCTTCGTCTCTGCCGCATCTGCTCCCAGGAGGGCCAGTTCCAATATCGTACAACCCAAATGGCCTCCTTCTTCAAAGACCGCAATTTCCCCCCAGACGTGATCGACGATGCCCTCCACTGCATCTCCTCCACTTCCCGCTCCTCCACCCTTGAGCCACGCCCCTCCAATCACCACCAGGACAGAACCCCACTGGTCCTCACCTACCACCCCACCAACCTCCACATATATCGTATCATGTCATCATTTCCGCCACCTCCAAACGGATCCCACCACCAGAGATATATTTCCCTCCCCTCCCTTATCAGTGTTCTGAAAAGACCACTCCCTCTGTGACTTCTTCGTCAGGTCCACACCCCCCACCAACCCAACCTCCACTCCCAGCACCTTCCCCTGAAACCGCAAGAAATGCAAAACTTGCGCCCACACCTCCCCCCTTACTTCCCTCCAAGGTCCCAAGGGATCCTTCCATGTCCGCAACAAATTCACCTGCACCTCCACACACATCATTTACTGCATCTGCTGCACCCGATGTGGCCTCCTCTATATTGGGGAGACAGGCTGCCTACTTGTGGAACGTTTCAGGGAACACCTCTGGGACACCCGGACCAACCAACCCAACCACCCTGTGGCTCAACACTTCAACTCCCCCTCCCACTCCAACAAGGACATGCAGGTCCTTGGATTCCTCCATCACCAGACCATAGCAACATGACGGCTGGAGGAAGAGCACCTCATTTTCCGCCTAGGAACCCTCCAACCACAAGGGATGAACCTAGATTTCTCCAATTTCATTTCCCCTCCTCCCACCTTGTCTCAGTCAAATCCCTTGAACTCAGCACCGCCTTCCTAACCTGCAATCTTCTTCCTGACCTCTCCACCCTCACCCCCATTCTGGTCTATCACCCTCACCTTTACCTCCTTCCACCTATCGCATTTCCAACACCCATCCCTCAAGTCCCTCCTCCCTAACTTTTATCTTAGCCTGCTGGACACACTTTCCTCATTCCTGAAGAAGGGCTGATGCCTGAAACGTTGACTCTCCTGCTCCTTGGATGCTGCCTGACCTGCTGCGCTTTTCCAGCAACACATTTTCAGAGTCATACAGTCAGTCTCACAGCACAAATACAGACCCTTCAGCCCAACCAGTCCATGCCAACCATAATCTCAAACTAAATTATTCCCACTGTGCTTGGCCCATATTCCTAGAAACATTTCTTACTCATGTACTTTCCAACTGTCTTTGGAACATTGTAACTGCATCTGCAATCCACAACCTCTGGAAGTTCATTCCACACACAAACCATTACATTAAAAAAAATTCCCTTCATGTATATTTTTAAAACTCTTTCCTCTCTTGTCTTAAAAATGTCCCCAAGTCTTGAAATCCCCCACTCTAGGGAAAAGACACCTGCCATTCACCTTATCTATAATCCTCATGATTTTATAAACCTCTAAGTTCACTCCTTAAACTCCTATGCTTCAGTGACACAAGTCTCAGCCTCCTCTTATAACTCAAACCTTCCATTCCCAACATCTTAATAAATGCCTTCTGAACCCTCTGCAGCTTAATATCATTCATATAACTGAGCAATCAGAACAGGACACAGTAGTCCAGAAAATCTCTCACCAATGTCCTGTACAACCTCAACATGACACCCAAACTTCTACAAATAAAAGAACTGAAAAAACTGGATGCTGTAAATCAGAAACAAAGACAGAAATTGCTGGAAAAGCTGAGCAAGTCTAGCAGCATTTGTGAATAGAAAGCAAATTTAACATTTCAGGTCCAGTGACTCTTCCTCAGTTCTCAAAGGTCTGAGCAATGAAGGCAATGGATGTTGAAAGTTTTAAGGATCTAGTGGCATCACTTAATAAGGCAGGGATTTACAAACACAGCTGGAAAGGGTGCCCTGAGTAACACATTGTGGCCACTGCAATAGCAACATGGTGAGCAAGGTCATTGACTGACAAAGCCTGATTGGATATAAAGTCTGAACTATGCCCTGAGTTGAACCAGCCTTCTATTACAAATGAATGAAGAACATTTCAAATTAACTAAAACCATTCCCAGTACTTCAAAAAAACAAGTAATTATTTGCAGTTAAAGATTGCTGATGGGCACTTGGTGACCCAACGCAAATATGTCTATCAACAGCAGCAAAGGTGGTATCATAGCTTTATAATTACACAGCTCAAACAAACCCCCCCACACTGACTCCCCACAATCCCCCCCCCCACACTGACTCCCCACAATCCCCCCCCACACTGACTCCCCACAAACCCCCCCTCACACTGACTCCCCACAAACCCCCCCTCACACTGACTCCCCACAAACCCCCCCTCACACTGACTCCCCACAAACCCCCCCTCACACTGACTCCCCACAAACCCCCCCTCACACTGACTCCCCACAAACCCCCCCTCACACTGACTCCCCACAACCCCCCCTCACACTGACTCCCCACAAACCCCCCCTCACACTGACTCCCCACAAACCCCCCCCTCACACTGACTCCCCACAAACCCCCCCCTCACACTGACTCCCCACAAACCCCCCCCACACTGACTCCCCACAATCCCCCCCCACACTGACTCCCCACAAACCCCCCCCTACACTGACTCCCCACAAACCCCCCCTACACTGACTCCCCACAAACCCCCCCTCACACTGACTCCCCACAAACCCCCCCTCACACTGACTCCCCACAATCCCCCCCCCACACTGACTCCCCACAATCCCCCCCCCACACTGACTCCCCACAATCCCCCCCCCACACTGACTCCCCACAAACCCCCCCCTACACTGACTCCCCACAAACCCCCCTCACACTGACTCCCCACAAACCCCCCCTCACACTGACTCCCCACAATCCCCCCCCCACACTGACTCCCCACAAACCCCCCCCCACACTGACTCCCCACAAACCCCCCCTCACACTGACTCCCCACAAACCCCCCCTCACACTGACTCCCCACAAACCCCCCCCTCACACTGACTCCCCACAAACCCCCCCCTCACACTGACTCCCCACAAACCCCCCCCTCACACTGACTCCCCACAATCCCCCCCCACACTGACTCCCCACAATCCCCCCCCACACTGACTCCCCACAAACCCCCCCCTACACTGACTCCCCACAAACCCCCCCTCACACTGACTCCCCACAATCCCCCCCCCACACTGACTCCCCACAATCCCCCCCCTCACACTGACTCCCCACAAACCCCCCCTCACACTGACTCCCCACAATCCCCCCCCACAACTCTGCAGTGCAAACACCCCCACCCACAGCAACATTACCCCAACACACACATTCCCCACATTTACATCCACTCTCCCCATAGACCCCCACCCCCTCACCCTCACCCCCACCCCCTCCCCCTCACCCCCACCCCCTCCCCCTCACCCCCACCCCCACCCTCTCCCTCTCCCTCCCCTCCCCCCTCCATAACAACCCCACCCCCAGGTATTTACCTGTCCTCTGGCCCGCTTCAGTCTCTGTCATCAGCTGCAGGAAAACCATCAAGAAAACCACCCTGAGAGACGACAGGAGCCTGGCCCCTTGGCCCGGGCCTGCAGCCGCGCTCCCACTTTCTCCCTGCTCCATGTTCCACTTTGGTAAACAACCTCACTCCCTGACAAACCCCGCCCCCCGGGGCCTAGCGCCCGCCCCCCACACCGTCACTCACCCACAAACCCCGCCCCCGGGGCCTAGCGCCCGCCCCCCACCCCGTCACTCACCCACAAACCCCGCCCCCCGGGCCTAGCGCCCGCCCCCACACAATCACTCACCCACAAACCCCGCCCCCACACCATCACTCTCCCACAAACCCCGCCCCCACACCATCACTCTCCCACAAACCCCGCCCCCCGGGGCCTAGCGCCCGCCCCCACACCGTCACTCAGCCACAAACCCCGCCCCCCGGGGCCTAGTGCCCGCCCCCACACCGTCTCTCACCCACAAACCCCGCCCCCCACACCATCACTCACCCACAAACCCCGCCCCCCGGGGCCTAGCGCCCGCCCCCCACACCGTCACTCACCCACAAACCCCGCCCCCCGGGGCCTAGCGCCCGCCCCCCACCCCGTCACTCACCCACAAACCCCGCCCCCACACCATCACTCTCCCACAAACCCCGCCCCCACACCATCACTCTCCCACAAACCCCGCCCCCCGGGGCCTAGCGCCCGCCCCCACACCGTCACTCAACCACAAACCCCGCCCCCCGGGGCCTAGTGCCCGCCCCCACACCGTCTCTCACCCACAAACCCCGCCCCCCACACCGTCACTCACCCACAAACCCCGCCCCCCGGGGCCTAGCGCCCGCCCCCCACACCGTCACTCACCCACAAACCCCGCCCCCCGGGGCTTAGTGCCCGCCCCCACACCGTCACTCACCCACAAACCACGCCCCCCACACCATCACTCACCCACAAACCCCGCCCCCCCACACCGTCAGTCACCCACAAACCCCGCCCCCACACCGTCACTCACCCACAAACCCCGCCCCCACACCGTCACTCACCCACAAACCCCGCCCCCCGGGGCCTAGCGCCCGCCTCTCAGCTGCACACTCACACCTGTCCCACCATCACCGCCCTCGGGTCCTAACGCCCGCCCTATCCCCGGGCAGGAGTTGGGTGACCCTTCAGCGGTCAAGGTCATCCAGCTTCCGACCTTCAGGTCAGCGTCCTCCGAGATACACAGCAGCAGGGGATTGGCCACCTTCCATCCCCCTGCAGACAGCCTCAGCCCGTGAGCCCTCCCCATGTCAGTCCAGGTGACACCTTCCCCACTGCCTTGTTGTGGCACCAACACCGTGACCAATCCTAATGCTCGCTCTACCTTCATTATTTTGTACAGTTTTGGATTTCAGGTATCCCCCACTTTTCAATCAGCTTTACGCAACTTCACTTTTCTGAAAGACCTGTTTTTGCTAATCCCTGAAGAGGATTTTCACTTTTACAAAAATATGCAATACCTTTTCCCATATAAATGGCTTTACGCCAATTCCGGCTCACAAAACCGCCTCCCAGGATTTGGATAGCAGGAGGCACCTGTACTTTGGTTAGACCCTTGGCGAGCAACACCTTATACCGATCATGTTATTCCAGTCAAATGTAAATGGAAACAATGGCTGGTGCTATAAATCAGAAGCAAGGATTTCAGTGAGACCTCGGCGAGTCTAGCAGCATCTGTGAAGAATGTCAAGAGTTTTGATTTAGGTCCAGTGACCATTCCTCTGGTTTTTCTTCACAGATGCTGCTGAACCTGCTGGGCTCTTCCAGCAGCTTCTGTTTTTGTTCCATGTTATCCCAGTCATGTGATCTGTCTTCAGCACCACCTATCTCTCTGCCTCATTTAATTGGATTATAGGTCATCCTTTAGTTTTTATTCAGCTCTTGACATCTTACACCATCTAACACCCTCAGTCACCTGCGGAGACTTATTATTTGATATTCCACTCAAACCATTTGTATGATCCTTTGATCACTCCATCCTTGATCACTCTGGCCATAAATTCTCTGTGTGCTTCCCTCTCACTTCACCTGACGAAGAAGCTCACTCTGAAAGCTTGTGATTTCAAATTAGCCTGTTGGACTATAACCTGGTGTCATGCGATTTCTGACTTTGTCCATCCCAAACCAACACCAGCACCTCCACATCAAAGGTAGTGTAATGTTTGGAATAAGGGTCAGGTCGGTCTCATTGAATATGAGATCCTTGATTGTGGTTATTAACCTGGACCAATCTGGATAAATGTGACAAACAGGGGCAATTAATGGGAGGGCCTTAGGGAGTCTTCCAGAACAGAGACACGTAGGGGTGCAGGCAGATAGTCCTTTGAAGTTTGCATCACATATAGACAATAGGATGATTTAAAAGGGCATTTGCATGCTTGCCTTTATAGCTTAGTCTTTTTTTAGATTACTTAGTGTGGAAACAGGCCCTTCGGCCCAACAAGTCCACACCGACCCGCCGAAGCGCAACCCACCCATACCCCTACATTTACCCCTTACCTAACACTACGGGCAATTTAGCATGGCCAATTTACCTGACCCGCACATCTTTGGACTGTGGGAGGAAACCGGAGCACCCGGAGGAAACCCACGCAGACACGGGGAGAACGTGCAAACTCCACACAGTCAGTCGCCTGAGTCGGGAATTGAACCCGGGTCTCAGGCGCTGTGAGGCAGTAGTGCTAACCACTGTGCCACCGTGCCGCCCACGAATAGTCCTTTGAATATAGGAGTCGGGAAGTCATGTTGAGGTTGTACAGGACATTGGCCTGTTCTGGAGTACTGTGTCCAGTTCTGTTCACCCAGTTATAGGAAGGATATCACTAAGCAGGAGAGGGTTCAGAAGAGATTTACCAGGATGTTGCTGGGTATGGAAGGATTGTGTTATAAAGAAAGGCTGGAGAGGCTGGGACTTCATTCACTGGAGTGTGGGAGTTTGAGAGGCGAGCTTGTAGAAGTTTGTAAAATAAAGAGAGGGATAGATAGAATTAATGACAGTTGTCTTTCCTTAGGATGGGTCATTTCAAGACCAGGGGACACGTGTTTAAGTTGAAAAGAGAGGAGGTTAGCTCATGTGTGGAAGTGATTGATGCAGGTACAATTACAAAGTTTAAAAGACATTTGAATAGATACATAAATAGGAAAGAATTAGAGGGATGTAGGCCAGGTGCAGGCAGGTAAGACCAGTTTAGTTTGGGATTATGTTCAGCATGGACTGGTTGGACTGAAGGTTCTGTTTCTGTGCTGTATGAATATAGTTAAAATACAAGCAAAAGAAAAAAGAACTTAGAATAACTTAACTATTGGAAAACCTAACCAAATAATAGATAATAGTGATTATTACTAATTAACTGTTCCAATATCGTAATCTCCCATAAACATATCTCCTGGCAAAAAGGAAAATTTGGAGAAATAGATTTGTATCCCAGGTAACCCAGCAGCAGAGAGAAACCCCAGCCTTGAGCTATAACTGAGAGTGGGAAAAGATAGTGTTTACCTCTTCAAGTCCACAACAGCAACTGTTTAAAACTAAACCTAAGAAAATAAGAGAAATTCTGGTCTGTGAGAGTGGGCCCCACCCACCCAGGCTGCCTCTATTGTTCCAACTTTTAAAAAATCCTAAGGCCTCACAAGCCATTTATGCTGGTGGGTTTTGGTAGACTGCTTGGTACCTCTGCCTTACAACCCCTCTTCAAAAGAAAGGACAAAATAACCTCTTAAAGCCACAGCATTGTCACATATCCTCCCTTTTAAAAAAAATCAATATATAAAGATGGCTTTATTTTTAAAGACCCTTAGTCTCACTCTCGTAGTACAATAGAATACATATACATTACATTGACTTGAAGCATGTAAATAATCACGACTGCCTTCTATTTCAATCAATTCCCGCCCCTGAACACCTCCTTCCTTCATCATTAAAGTCACGAAGCGCATTGGCAAGTATGTTCTCTCATCCTGCCACGTGTATAATTTTCAAATAGAATGGCTGCAATAATAAGCTCCATTTAAACAGTCTGGAATTTTTGTCCTTAAATTTTTCCAAAACTTTAGTGGGTTATGATCAGTATGTATAATTGTCTCAGACATATTACTGACAATATAAGTGTTGAATTGTTATAATGCCAATACCAACCTCCAGGTTTCTTTCTCAATTGTGGAATATTTCCACTGATAATTATTCCATTTTCTGGAAAAACATCTATTGGTCTTTCTATTTCCTTGTTGTTTTCTTGTAAGAGTGAAACACCAACACTCACATCACTCAGATTGATAGCCACCTTGAATGGCTTTGCATAATTTGGTGTGGCTAACACTGAGGCAGTGGTTAGCACAACTTTTGGGGTTGCATTTTCACTGTACTGCTGACCAGAGAATGGTCAATGTTTACACTGTGGCAAGTATGAGTGTGCAAGTAATCAAGTCAGAATGGTTCTGATAGTCATGTCTTGGATGATACCTGTATCCCTTGTACATTTGTTTGTTTCATCAGAGGCAAGACTCCCTCAGCCAATCCAAGATGCCCTTGATAGCGTGTTCAGGGCAACCACCACCCGCCGGGCACATCTTTAAACTGTTCCCCTCTCACCTTAAACCTATGCCCACTCATATTTTGTGTCTTATTCTACTACTAATTCCACTAATTCTATGTCTTATGATCTTGCTCCATAGCAACCAGATGAAGGAGCAGTGCTCCAAAAGCTAGTGCTTCCAAATAAACCCATTGGACTATAACCTGGTGTTGTGTGATTTCTAACTGTGTCCACCCCAGTCCAACACCAGCTCCTCCAATCATCACTAATATTTGCCATTTTCACTCTGGTGAGAAAAGCATACGCCTTCTTCTATCTCAACCTTATGTTGGCACTTATGGGGAACTATGGACTTGGGTCTCAAGATATCTCAAAACTGTATATCTATGGTGCTACGAGTCCTGCCATTTGCTGTATATTTTCATCGTGCATTTAACCTCCTAAAATGTATCATCTGCCATTTCTTTGATCAACTTTTCATTTGATCTATATCCCTCCTCACTATCCACAACTCCACCAATTTTCATGTCATCTGCAAACTTACTAATCAGATCACATATTTTCATCCAAAACATTCATACAGATGTTATACAAGTAATGCTGCCCATTTAAGAGAACTGGTGGGATGACCCACAAGGGCTGAGCCTGGTGCTCAGTTTAGTACCCACTGTGCAAGTATGAGCATCTAAAATTAAGTGTTCCTGTTCAGAGGAGACCTGTGTCTCCCTTGTGTACAATTCCTGTTCCCTGTGAATTACAAACTTAACAACTGGTGAAAACTGGATTTGACCAACACACTGTGTGCAAGCAACCTTTTTCTGTGTGGAGGAGACATTACCTGGACCTCAGAAACTTTGGTGTGGAATTAAGGAGGAAACCTCAAGAGAAGCAGTTGTGAGAACTCAGATTGTGGGCGATACCAGGGAAGAACAATATACTACTTCAACCAGTGAGGGAGCAGCTGATATGGAGACTGTTCACTAAGGGGACTGGGACTGTGAACGACTACTAAACTACTAGATTACTGGAAATGAAAACACTTACTGCCAGCAGGAAAACACACTGGCAGGCTATTTTGCAGCAATGAATCTATTTGATGAAGAGTCAGAAAATTGGCCTCTATACTGGAATCCTTCAATTCATTCTCAAAGGCAAACAAAGTGTCTGAGGACATCATGGTATCAATTTTCTTAAGTCCAATTGGGAGCAAGACCTTTGCGATTCTAAGGAGCCTGCTGCAACCAGAGAATTTCAAGGGCTATGCAAAACGTTAGGAAATTATTTTGCAAACATGCTGCTGATCTTTAGCCGTTCAATCTTTACAAATGGGTACAACATGAAGGAGACCCTTTCGCCCAATTTGTAGCCACCTTGAAGAGTTTAGCGGGACATTGTGAATTTGGAGGGTTGCTTCAAGCTGCCTTGTAAAACTGTTTAGTTTGTGGCCTCCAACACAAAACAATCCAAACAGAATCTGCTAACAAGGAGAGACCTGGACTTGAATAAGTCACGTGTTGAAATCGAAAAGCCCAGGTGTAAGTGAATGGATCATATTGCTCAAAATCACTGGATACAACTGAACCAAGAGAAGAGCTGTCTCAAGGAGCTGAATCTGAGGATAAGGTGCAAGCCCCTGCTCAGGCCCAGAGCCAGTGATGTTTGGGTTAAATGTACTGTGAATTTGATCATTTCTGGGTTCTTCCCAAAATAGAGGTGTAAAAATGCAAGTGGATATGGGCACAGCAGTAGCCCTGATTGCCAAATCAGTATAAGGGAGAAGTTAAGGGTAGTAATATTGAAGCTGGCAAAGATTACACTATGGACTTAACAGAACATGTGGTGCCACTAAAGGTTTAAGCACTGGTGAAAATACAGTAAGGGACCAGTGTGCAGAAATGCCACTTTGTGTTAAAAGATGAGTAACTGGAATTATTTTGGCACTCCTGCACAACTGGTCGAGGGATAAATGTCATAGTGGTTGTAATACCCATTCTAAGTGCCCTGAAGTGACAGTCATATGGTAGGTATCAGCAGGAGCGATAAAATGCTTAACAGGTTTGGGAACCCCAAACAAGTCGTGAGCAACAATGGTCCACATTTTGTGGGGTAAGAGTTTGAAGAGTGTCAGCCATGTGAGGTCGGCTCTGTATCACCCGATGTCAAACAGCCAGGCAGTGAGATTTGTTCAAACCTTGCAGTAGGCTGTAAAGGCCTCATGGGGGGAGAGTTCATGAGAACAATCAATCACCTAGTTCCTCAGCATGTACAGGAATATGCCACATGTGACGACCCAGTGCTTACTGGTGTCCTTGACTTTCAACCACCAGCTGAGAACTGTGTTTGACATACTATGACCAGAAGAGACCAGAGAGATGGTAGAGTGAAATCAAGGCCAGATGATAAGAAGGGCAGGACCCTCAAGGTCGAGGGTATTCCAAGAGGAGAGACTGTGTTGGCCTGGATCCCAGCAGTGGTGGTGGATCAGACATTGTCATATACAGTACAGACTAGGGATGAACTCATCTGAAGGAGACACGCAGACCATCTGGTCACCACAACTCACCAACGGATGGAAGTCCCTTGGAATACCAAGCCAGCCCAGATGGAACCGGGGGATGTTGACCAAGCCTTGTGTCTCTGAGCCAGAGTTGGTCATACCACAGGACAAGAAGCAATCAAGAAGGGGCATTTCAGCAGGACAACAGGGGTTTCCAGATGCCTGGGAGACTGCCAGGAGTATCCTGTGCCTGCCTTATCTCCATAACCCTTGATTCCACTATCCTTGAGAGCCTTATCCAACTCTTTCTTAAATGAATCCAGAGACTGGGCCTCCACTGCCCTCTGGGGCAGAGCATTCCACACAGCCACCACTCTCTGGGTGAAGAAGTTTCTCCTCTTCTCTGTCCTAAATGGTCTACCCTGTATTTTTAAGCTGTGTCCTCTGGTTTGGCACTCGCCCATCAGCGGAAACATGTTTCCTGCCTCCAGAGTGTCCAATCCTTTAATAATCTTATATCTCTCAATCAGATCCCCTCTCAGTCTTCTAAACTCAAGGGTATACAAGCCCAGTCGCTCCAGTCTTTCAGCGTAAGGTAGTCCCGCCATTCCAGGAATTGACCTCGTGAACCTACACTGCACTCCCTCAATAGCTAGAATGTCTTTCCTCAAATTTGGAGACCAGAACTGCACACAGTACTACAGGTGTGGTCTCACCAGAGCCCTGTACAGCTGCAGAAGAACCTCTTTGTTTCTGTACTCAATCCTTCTTGTTATGAAGGCCAGCATGCTATTAGCCTTCTTCACTACCTGCTGATTCAAAGGAGAAATTGTTAAGGGTGAGGACCAGTTCGGCCAAACGAATGAGAGTGTAATGGAAGGGTACTGTTGGGGACGTCGGGAGAGGAAGAAACGGAGGGCTTGGAGGCCCTGGTCATGGCGGACGGAGGTGTAGAGGGACTGGACCATGGATATCCTCACCCTTAACAATTTCTCCTACGAATCCTGCCACTTCCTCCAAACCAAAGGGGTAGCCATGGGCACCCGTATGGGCCCCAGCTATGCCTGTCTCTTTGTTGGCTACGTAGAACAGTCCATCTTCCATAATTAGACTGGCACCACTCCCCACCTCTTCCTCCGCTACATTGATGACTGCATTGGTGCCACCTCGTGCTCCCATGAGGAGATTGAGCAATTCATCAACTTCACCAACACATTCCACCCTGACCTTAAATTTACCTGGATGATCTCTGACACCTCCCTCCCCTTCCTGGACCTCTCCATCTCCATTAATGACGACCGACTTGACACCGACATATTTTACAAATCCACCAACTCCCACAGCTACCTGGATTACACCTCTTCCCACGCTACCTCCTACAAAAATGCCATCCCGTATTCCCAATTCCTCTGCCTCCGCCTATCTGCTCCCAGGAGGACCAGTTCCACCACAAAACACAACAGATGGCCTCCTTCTTTAGAGACCACAATTTCCCTTCCCACATTGTTAAAGATGCTCTCCAACACACCTCGTCCACATCCTGCACCTCCGCCCTCAGACCCCACCCCTCCAACCATAACAAGGACAGAACGCCCCTGGTGCTCACCTACCACCCTACCAACCTTCGCATAAACCAAATCATCCGCTGACAATTCCACCACCTCCAAACGGACCAGGGATATATTTCCCTCCCCACCCCTTTCCACTTCTGAATAGACCGTTCCCTCCGTGACTACCTGGTCAGTTCCAAGCCCTCCTACAACCCACCCTCCTGTCCTGGCACCTTCCCCTGTCACCGCAGGAATTGCAAAACCTGCACCCACACCTCCTCCCTCACCTCTATCCAAGGCCCTAAAGGAGCCTTCCACATCCATCAAAGTTTTACCTGCACATCCACCAATATCATTTATTTTATCCGTTGCTCCCGATGCGGTCTCCTCTATATTGGGGAGACTGGGTGCCTCCTAGCAGCGTGCTTTAGGGAACATCTCCGGGAAACCCGCACCAATCAACCACACCGCCCTGTGGCCCAACATTTCAACACCCCCCTCCCACTCTGCCGAGGACATGGAGGTCCTGGGCCTCCTTCACCGCCGCTCCATCACCACCCGACGCCTGCAGGAAGAACGCCTCATCTTCCGCCTTGGAACACTTCAACCCCAGGGCATCAATGTGGACTTCAGCAGTTTCCTCATTTCCCCTTCCCCACCTCACCCCAGTTCCAAACTTCCAGCTCAGCACTGTCCCCATGACTTGTCCTACCTGCCTATCTTCTTTTCCACCTACCCACTCCACCCTCCTCCCTGACCTATCACCTTCATCCCCTCCCCCAATCACCTATTGTACTCTATGCTACTTCCTCCCCACCCCCATCCTCCTCTCATTTATCTCTCCACCCTTCAGGCTCTCTGCCTGTATTCCTGATGAAGGGCTTTTGCCTGAAATGTTGATTTTCCTGCTCCTCGGATGCTGCCTGAACGGCTGTGCTCTTCCAGCACCACTCTAATCCAGAACAGAGGTCCCAGCACCGATCCCTGCAGAACACCACTGATTACAAACTTCAGTCTGACAAACATCATTCCACAACTACCCTCTGTCTTCAATGACCAAGCTAATTTTATATCCAGCTTGCCAACTCTCTATAGATCCCATGTGACTTAATCTTCCAGACCAACCAGAGCCAGTCAAATGGTTTGGTAAGGACCATGTAGACAACAGCCTGTGCCCTAACTGCATCAATCATCTTCATCAGTTTGTCAAAACGCTCAATGAAATTTGTGAGACAAGACCTCCCCCACACAAATACATTCTGAGTATTCCTAATAAGTCCATTCCTTTCCAAATGTGAGTAAAACCAGAACCCAAGACATTTATCGACCATTTATCGGCCATATGGTCACTCTGTCATTGGACAGATGATGACTGGTGGTGATTTAACCTGAGGGCCACCAGACCTCAGGCAAGAGAAGAGGTTGAGAAGGAGCATTCTTCATGGTAATCTCAGCCAGTGATGGGAATTGGGCACACTGTTGGTATCACAACTGACCAATCAACTGAGCTAAACCAATCCCCACACTGGCATAAAACTCACCGGCATATGGTTTCCTGGATTATCCCTGTTGTGCTTCTTGAACAAAGGAACAACACTGGCTATGCTGCAGTCTTCTGGGACCCCCATCTTTGGCTAAAGAGGATTCAAAGATCTCTGTCAAGGACTGTGCACTCTCCTTCCTTTCCTTCCTCAGTATCCTGGGATAGATCCCATCAGGCCCTGAAATCTGAACTAGAAAGTTAGTTTCCGTTTCAACAATCTTGAAACAGCTAAACTGTTGTAAAAAATCTCTTTTGGATAAAATATTCTGCTGGATTGAACCCGTTTGACCTATTTATAACATCAAACCTGCCGTAATGTCAGTAACTCTTAATTCCCCTCTAAAATAGTCCAGCAAATTATTGGATTGTATCAGATCACAACAGAAAGTTTGCATAAAATAGAACCTCAACAGTTTGGAAGCAGGCCATTCGGCCCATCAAGTCCACCGTGACCATCTGAAGAGCATCCCGATCAAACCAACTCTCCTATCCTAACTCTACATTTCCCATGGCTAATCCACCCAGTGTGTACATCCCCAGACACTATGGGCAATTTAACATCTCCAATCCACCTAATCTGCATATCTTTGGACTATGGGGGGAGAAATGAGTACCTAGAGGAAACCCACAAAGACACGAGGAGAATGTGTCACCTGAGGGCAGAGTCAAACCCCCAAGTCTCTCAACCTGTGCGACAGCAGCAGTAGTTTTCCTAACCTCTGACCTGGTCTTGTAGCCACAGTATTTTTATGAGTGGTCCAGTTCAGTTTCTGGTGAATGTTAATCACCACAATGTTGCTAACAGAGCATTCAGCAATTGTAATCCCACTCAATGTCAAGGGGGGATAGCCTGGTCTCCCTACTAGGTGGATTAGCCATGGGAAGGATGTTGTGAAACTTGAAAGAATTCAGAAAACATTTGCAAGGATTGGAGGGTTTGGGTTATAAGGAAAGGTTGAATTCGGCTAGGGCTATTTTCCCTGGAGCACCAGAGGTTGAGGGGTGTTCTTAAAGACGTTTATTAAAATCATGAAGGGCATTGATAGGGTAAATAGACAAGGTCTTTTCCCCGGGGTCGGAGAGTCCAAAACTAGAAAGATTTAAAGGGGGACCTAAGGGGCAACTTTTTCACACAGAGGGTGGTACGTGTATGGAATTAGCTGCCAGAGGAAGCGGTGGAGGCTGGTACAATTACAACATTTAAAAGGCATCTGGACGGGTATATGAATAGGAAGGGAAGGGATTAGAGGATATGGACAAAATGTTGGCAAATGGCATTAGATTTATTTAGAATATCTGGTCGGCATGGACAAGTTGGACCAAAGGGTCTGTTTCCGTGCTGTACATCTCTATGAATAGATGATAGTCATTGCCTGTCACTTGTGGGGTGCAAAAGTAATTTGTCATTATCTGCCCTAGTCTGGATGTTGTTCACGTCTTGCTATGTATGGGTTTGGATCGTTTACAGAAACTATGTTGTTTTGAATTATAGTGAACACGATGTCGTCATCAACAGACAACTCAAATTATAATGCAGGGAAGATCATTGATGAAGTGCCAAAGCTGATTGAACTAGTACCCAACTACAAGATTCTTGTAATGATGTAAAATTGCAAAAACCCTTTCAAGTCCTGTCTCACCTTCAGAATTTATGTATTTGTATAAATTTTTTTTTCCATCCATATATTTCCTGCACTACGTATTTAAATTCACGCTCAACTATTCAATGGTTAGTCTGATTGAGAATTAGGGAGCACAGATAGAAGGTAATTTGCAAAAGGAGCAAATGTTGTTGTGGTTCTGTTCGCCGAGCTGGGAATTTGTGTTGCAAACGTTTCGTCCCCTGTCTAGGTGACATCCTCAGTGCTTGGGAGCCTCCTGTGAAGCGCTTCAGTGATGTTTCCTCCGGCATTTATAGTGATTTGTCTCTGCCGCTTCTGGATGTCAGTTCCAGCTGTCCGCTGCAGTGGCTGGTATATTGGGTCCAGGTCGATGTGTTTGTTGATAGAATCAGTGGATGAATGCCATGCCTCTAGGAATTCCCTGGCTGTTCTCTGTTTGGCTTGCCCTATGATAGTAGTGTTGTCCCAGTCAAATTCATGTTGCTTGTCATCTGCGTGTGTGGTTACTAAGGATAGCTGGTCGTGTCGTTTCGTGGCTAGTTGGTGTTCATGGATGCAGATCGTTAGCTGTCTTGCTGTTTGTCCTATGTAGTGTTTTGTGCAGTCCTTGCATGGGATTTTGTACACTACATTGGTTTTGCTCATGCTGGGTATCGGGTCCTTCATTTTGGTGAGTTGTTGTCTGAGAGTGGCTGTTGGTTTGTGTGTTTCCCATGTTATGAGTCCTAGTGGTCGCAGCAGTCTGGCTGTCAGTTCGGAAATGCTCCTGATGTATGGGAGTGTGGCTAGTCCTTTGGGTTGCGGCATGTCCTCGTTTCGTTGTCTTTCCCTTAGGCATCTGTTGATGAAATTGCGCGGGTATCCGTTTTTGGTGAATACCTTGTATAGGTGTTCTTCTTCCTCTTTTTGCAGTTCTGGTGTGCTGCAGTGTGTTGTGGTCCTTTTGAATAGTGTCTTGATGCAATTTCTTTTGTGTGTGTTGGGGTGGTTGCTTTCATAGTTCCGGACTTGGTCTGTGTGTGTGGCTTTCCTGTATACCTTTGTGCTGAACTGGGACAACACCACTATTATAGGACAAGCCAAACAGAGAACAGCCAGGGAATATCCCACCTCCATCGCCCCTCCCCCTAGTCCCTCCTCCCTACCTTTTATCTCAGCCTGCTTGGCTCTCTCTCTCTCTCTCTTATTCCTGATGAAGGGCTTGTGCTCGAAACGTCGAATTCTCTATTCCTGAGATGCTGCCTAACCTGCTGTGCTTTGACCAGCAACACATTTGCAGCAGGGAATTCCCAGAGGCATGGCACTCATCCACTGATTCTATCAACAAACACATCAACCTGGACCCAATATACCGGCCACTGCAGCTGACAGCTGGAACTGTCAACCGGAAGTGGCAGAGACAAACCACTATAAATGCCGGAGGAAACATCACTGAAGCGCTTCATAGGAGGCTCCCAAGCACTGAGGATGTCACCTAGACAGGGGACGAAACGTCTGCAACACAAATTCCCAGCTCGGCGAACAGAACCACAACAATGAGCACCCAAGCTACAAATCTTCTCCCAAACTTCGAGGAGTAAATGTATTGGAAAGTACATCTAGAAAATGTGTTCAGTTGGGGATGTTCAATTGAGCCGTTCAAAAGCGCCTTAGACGATTATTTAAACAGAAACAATGTGCAGTGAAAAGATATGAGATTAGCACTGAGAATTATTGTTCTTTCACAGAGCCAGTGTGGACAGGATGGGCTGAATGGTCTCCTTCTACACGTTAACAATTCTATGATCATGCCCTTAACTCCATTTTTCTCTCCGCACCCCTCAAATCTTCTGGCCTGAATTGATCAAAAATCTATCCAACTCAACATTAGATATATTTAATAAACCCAGCCTTCACCACACACTGCAGAATAGAGTTCTCAAGCTTAAATAACATCCAAAAGGAAAGATTATTTCTCATCTTCACTTGTACGGTTGATCCCTTACTTTTACATTGTACGAGGAGAAAGTGAGGACTGCAGATGCTGGAGATCAGAGCTAAAAAAATGTGTTGCTGGAAAAGCGCAGCAGGTCAGGCAGCATCCAAGGAACAGGAGAATCGACGTTTCGGGCATAAGCCCTTCTTCAGGAATTTACATTGTACCCCAAGTTTCAAATTCCCCAGAAAGAGGAATCGACTCTGTCCAGCTCTCGATCATTCTTCTAAACCCCAGTGAGTACAGACCCGATCTGCTCAATCTTTCCTGACTGGACACACCTCTTCATCCTACGTATCAGCCAAATGAACCGTTTCTGAACCTCCTCCAATGCAAATAAACCACTCCTTAAGTAAAGAAATTAAAACCGGCTGCAGCCTAAACAGTGCCCTGTAAAATATTAACAAGACTTCTCAGATTTTATTGTTCATCGTCCCCTTGCAATAAAGACCAATGTTCTGTTTGTTCTGTGGAAGGGTCACTGGACGTTTCAAGCATAAGCCTTTCATCAGAAACATTCCTGATGAAGAGCCTATGTTCAAAATGTCAACTCTCCTGCTCCTTGGATGCTGCCTGACCCTTTGTGTTTTTCCAGCACCACAATTTTTGACTGTGATCTCTTGCACCTGTAGTCCTCAATGTTTCCTGGAGTTTAGAAGAGTCAGAGTTAATTTCATTGAAATGTATGAGGAGACTTGGCCAGGTGGGTAATGAAAGGACATCTCCACTTGTGCGAGATTCTAGAAATAGCAATCATAGTTTAAAGATAAGGAGTCATCAAAGATAAGACAGAGATGAGGAAAACAAAATTCTCTCAGAGGTTGACAGGTTGAGTCTTTGGAAGTACCTTCCTCAAAAGGTAGTAGATGCAGAATCTTTCAATATTTTTAAGGCAGAGGTTTTTTAGATCCTTGATTTCAAAGGAGTTGAAAGATTATCAGGATATGACGATACAATGCTTTAAGAGATGTATTTTTTCCTGATCTTTTTTTAATGAAGAAAGGTTGATATAGAGGTTTCATCACCATACTAAGTAACATTATCAGTGAGCCTCTGGTGAAGCACTGGTGTTATCGCCCACTTTCAATTTATGTGTTTAGAGTTCCTTGGGTTGGTGATATCATTCCCTGTTCATTTTCTCAGAGGATGATAGATGGGATCCAAATCGATGTATTTGTTGATAAAGTTCCAGTTGGAATGCCATGCTTCTAGAAATTCTTGTGTGTGTCTCTGTTTGGCTTGTCCTAGGATAAATGCGTTGTCTCAGTCTAAATGGTATCCTTCCTCATCTGTATGTAAGGACACTAGTGATAGTGGGTCATGTCTTTTTGTGGCTAGTTGATGTTCATGTATCCTGGTGGCTAGTTTTCTGCCTGTTTATCCAATGTAGTGTTTGTTACAATTCTTGCAAGGTATTTTGTAAATGGCATTAGTTTTGCTTGTGTATATAGGGTCTTTCAAGTTGTTCGTGGCTGTTTCATTGTGCTGGTGGGTTTGTGGGCTGCCATGATACCCAGAGGTCTGAGCGGGCTGCAGTCATTTCCAAGGTGTCTTTGATGTAGGGGAGAGTGGCTAGGCTTTCTGGATGTGTTTTGTCTGCTTGTTGGGATTTGTTGCTGAGAAATCAGCAGACGTATTCACTGGGTACCCGCTCTTTTTGAATACATGGTTTAGGTGATTTTCCTCTGTTCTGCATAGTTCCTCTGTGCTGCAGTGTGTGGTGGCTCGTTGAAATAATATTCTAATGCAGCTTCATTTGTGCATGTTGGGATGATTGTTTCTGTAGTTCAGTAGTTGGTCTGTGTGCGTTGTTTTCCTGTAGACGCTGTTTGAAGTTTCTCATTGACCTTCGTTCTGCTATGGCATCTAGGAATGGCAGTTAGTTGTTGTTTTCCTCCTCTTTTGTGAATTTTAGGCCAGTAAGGGTATTACTGATGGTCTTGAAGGTTTCGTCTAATTTGTTTTGTTTAGTGATGACAAAGGTGTCATCTACATAGCGGATCCAAAGTTTGGGTTGGATGGTTGGCAGAGCTGTTTATTCGAGTCTCTGCATTACTGCCTCGGTTGAGAACCCTGATATCAGAGATCCCATGGGTGTTCTGTTGTTTGTCTGTAGGTTTTACTATTGAAAGTGAAGTGAGTGGCAAGGCATAGGTCCATTACTTGATGATGTTGTCTTTACTGATGAAATTGGTGGTGTCTGGTGTATGTGTCTTTGGTTCTTCTAATAACGTGGTCAGCGTTTCCATGGTCAGGTTGATGTGGATGGATGTGAACACGGCTGCTACATCAAAGGAGACCATTATTTCATCCTCTTCTATCTTGGTGTCTTTGATGGTGTTCAGGAATGCTTGGGTGGAACGGATGGAGTGGTGTGATTCTTCTACTAAGTATCTTATTCTTTGGTGTAACTCCCTGGCTAATTTGTATGTTGGTGTTACAGGTAACGAGACTATGGATCTGAGGGGAGATCCTGGTTTGTGAATTTTGAGTAATCCGTAGAAGCGTGGTGTGTTAGATCTGTCTGTTTTAAATTTTTGGAAGTCTGTCTTGTTTAATTCTCCAGATTTCTGAAGTCCTTTGAGTAAGGCCTTGATTCGGTTCTCTAGGTGTCAGGGAGGGCCTATCGCCATCTGTTGGTAAGTGTCAGTATCTGCAAGCAGCACATTCGCTTTCTTAATGTAGTCTGTTCAGTCAAGCATCCTTTGTCTGCAGGTAGGATAATGATGTTTTTACCTTTTTGGAGTCCTTCTAGCGCTTTCCTTTCTTGTGTATTGAGTGTGTTTCCTTTTATTTTCCTGCTTAATGTTGATGCAACTGTCCGTCTGATAGTTTGCTGGGTTGCTTCTGTGAGTTGGTTGTCTTTCAGTGTTGTTTCTAATGCTGCTAGGAATTGTTCTTGTCTGCATCTCAGATGTTGTAATTTAATCCTCTTACTAAGATGGCTTTTTCAGTGTCTGTTAAGGGCGGCAAGGTGGCACAGTGGTTGCGCTTCAGCGGGTTGGACCGAAGGATGTGGATGGATGTGAACAGGGCTGTTGCGTCAAAGGAGACCACTATTTAATAAAACTGGGAAATTTCGCGACAAAACCCTTTACTCATTAACGTGACAGACACAATACAAAGAGCCATAAATGTAATCTAATCTAATCTAATTTTAAAGGACAGCACGGTGGCACAGTGGTTAGCACTGCTGCCTCACAGCGCTAGAGTTCTGGGTTCAATTCCTGCCTCAGGCAACTGTCTGTGTGGAGTTTGCACATTCTCCCCGTGTCTGCGTGGGTTTCCTCCGGGTGCTCCGGTTTCCTCCCACAGTCCCAAAATGTGCAGGTCAGGTGAATTGGCCATGCTAAACTGCCCATAGTGTTAGGTGAAGGGGTAAATGTAGGGGGGTGGGTTGCTGTTTGAAGGGTCGGTTGTCACCTATCTCGAGAGGGTTGGAATATAAAAGCACCGTTGTGCTACTGAGACTTTATAAAGCTCTGGTTAGGCCCCATTTGGAGTACTGTGTCCAGTTTTGGTCCCCACACATCAGGAAGGACATACTGGCACTGGAACGTATCCAGCGGAGATTCACACGGATGATTCCTGGAATGGTTGGTCTAACATACGAGGAACGGCTGAGAATCCTGGGATTGTATTCATTGGAGTTTAGAAGATTAAGGGGAGACTTAATAGAAACTTATAAGATAATACATGGCTTGGAAAGGGTGGACGATAGGAAATTTTTTCCGTTAGGCGAGGAGACTAGGACCCGTGGACACAGCCTTAAAATTAGAGGGGGTCAATTCAGAACAGAAATGCGGAGATGTTTCTTCAGCCAGAGAGTGGTGGGCCTGTGGAATTCATTGCTGCAGAGTGCAGTGGAGGCCGGGATGCTAAATGTCTTCAAGGCAGAGATTGATAGATTCTTGATGTCACGAGGAATTAAGGGCTACGGAGAGAATGCGGGTAAGTGGAGTTGAAATGCCCATCAGCTATGATTGAATGGCGGAATGGACTCGATGGGCCGAATGGCCTACCTTCCACTCCTATGTCTTATGGTCTTATGGACTTGTTGGGTCGAAGGGCCTGTTTCCACACTGTAAGGAATTTAATCAAGGGTCAGTCAGATACGTTTTTTATCCATGCTTCTGTGTTGTTATTTTGGTGTGAGTTTGGCTAGTTTTCTCTGCAGGTCAAGTTTATTCGCTTTCTGTGTTTGCTGCTGTCTAACGTTTATGGCTCTTTGTACTGGGTCTGTCACGTTAATGAGTAAAGTTTTTTGTCGCGAAATTTCCCAGTTTTATGAAATAGTGGTCTCCTTTGACACAACAGCCCTGTTCACATCCATCCACATCAACCAGGCCATGGAAATACTGACTACACTAAGAGAAGAACCAAAGACACATACACCAGACACCACCAACTTCATTAGCAAAGACAACATCTTCAAGCTAGTGGAGCTATGCCTTATCACCCACTTCACTTTCAATAGCAAAACATACAGACAACCAACGGAACACCCATGGGATCTCCAATATCAGAGTTCTTAGCAGAGGCTGAACAGACTACATTGAGAAAGTGAACGCACTTCTTGCAGGTTCTGACATTTACCAACAGGTAACAATAGTCCCCACCCCACAACAAGAGAACCAAAATCATAGCTTTACTTAAAAAAAACTTTAAAAATCTAGAGAATTAAACAAGACAGACTTCCAAGAATCAAAACCAGACAGATTTAACACACCACGCTTCTACAGATTACCCAAAATTCACAAACCACGAGCCCCTCTCAGACCCATAGTCTACGTACCTGGAACACCAATGTACAGATTAGCCAAGGGACTACACCAAAGACTAAAACACTTAGTAGAAGAATCACACCATTCCATCCACTCCACCCAAGAATTCCTAAACACCAAAGACCAAGATAGAAGAGAATAAAATAATGGTCTCCTTTGACGTTCACATCCATCCACATCAACCAGACCAAGGAAACACTGACTACACTATTAGAAGACCCAAAGACAAATACACCAGACACCACCGACTTCATCAGCAAGAACAGTATCGTCAAGCTAGTAGACCTGTGCCTCACCACCCAATTTACCTTCAACAACAAAAACTACAGACATACCAAAAGAATACCCATGGGATCTCTGATATCAGGGTTTTTAGCAGAGGCAGTAATACAGAGACTCAAACAAACGGCTCTGCCAACCATCCAACCCAAACTTTAAGTCCGCTACATGGATGACACTTTTGTCCTTTCTAACCTAAACACATTACAGGAAACTTCAAGACCATCAATAATAACCTTAAAGGCATAAAATTCACTAAAGAGGAGGAAAACAACAACAAATTGCCATTCCTACATGTCGCAGTAGAGTGAACGGTCAATGTGGAACTTCAAACCAGTGTCTACAGGAAAACAACGCATAAAGACCAAATATTGAACTGAAGAAGCAATCATCCAACATCCACAAACTGCATTAGAACATTATTTCAACAAGCCACCACACACTGCAGCAGCAAGGAATTATGAAGAGTAGTGGAAAATCACTTATACAGCATATTCAAAAAGAGCGATACCCAATGAACAAAGTCCGCTGATTTCTCAGCAACAAACCCAAACAGGCAGACAGAACACAACCAGAACCCCTAACCACTCTCCCCTACATCAAAGGCATCTGCGAAATGACTGCCAGACTACTCAGACCTTTGGGCAT